>NC_142491.1:38416289-38743328 GCF_965113065.1 Corylus avellana
ACAGAATTTGTACCATTGGAGAACGATTGGGGTGGGTAAGGAAGAAGCTGATTTACTTGTTTTGCTGCAAGAAGACAGGGTCTCTGCTCAAACCCAAGCTGCATCATTTCCTTCATTTCAACAACATGCTTCCTATAATTCCATCAAACAACCGTCACATGATGTTTGGCACTATAGACTAAGGCACCCTTCCATTTCTAGAATAAGGCTATTACAAAGGCATGTTCCTGAAATTTCTTGTACATCTACTAGCATTTGTTCTATTTGTCCAATGGCTAAATAACATAAACTTTCTTTCTCAGTCAGCACTTCTATTTCTTTGTTACCATTTGATCTCATTCATTGTGATATTTGGGGTCCTATGGCCACCAAGTCAATAAATTGTTCTGTTTTTCTTTCTTACAATTGAGGATGATTATTCAAGGTTTACCTGGGTTCATTTGATGCAACACAAACCTCAAACTAGTTTTATTATCAAATCCTTCATTCAACTTGTTCTCACTCAATTCAAAACAAAAGTCAAATGTCTTAGATTAGATAATGGTGCTGAATTTAAAATGAAAGATTATTTTTCTGATCAAAGCATAATTCATCAACTTAGTTGTGTTGAAACCCCACAACAAAATGCCATAGTTGAGAGAAAACACCAACACCTATTAAATGTTGCAAGAGCTTTAAGGTTTCAGTCTCATCTTCCTCTACAATTCTGGGGAGATTCCATACTCACAGCTACTCATCTTATAAACAAAATACCTACACCCCTTCTTTCAAACAAATCACCTCATGAACTGCTATATTCCATATTTCCATCATATTCTCATCTTAAAGTTTTTGGATGCTTAGCTTATGTATCAACTTTGTTTAGAAATAGAACAAAATTTGATCCTAGAGCTATTCCATGCATCTTTATAGGATATCCATATGCCATGAAAGTATATAAATTCTTTAGTCTTCATGATCATTCTATCATCATTTCCAAAAATGCTATTTCCCATGAAACCATTTTCCCTCTTGCTTCTCATTTAGACCATTCATCATTTACTCTCCATGATGACATTATTCCTCCATCCATTCATTTTCCAAGTTCTGATTCATCTGATATATCAGAATTTGCTTCTAATCCAGCTGTATCCATTCCTTCTCCCATTTGTCAACCACAACCAGCTTTGTCAAGTCCATCTTCACAACCATTTATTTCATCACCTTCTAAACCTATTGCTTTAGGTTCAACACCTTCTGCAGAATTGCATTTTGAACTAAGTTCTCCATCTCATGATCCTAATCCTTCATCTAGTCTTAGTCCATCTTCTGTTCCTAATCAGATGTCTTGTCCATACCTTAGAAAATCCACTAGGATCAAAATCAAACCTAGTTACTTGCAGGATTATCATTGTCAACTGGTTTCATCTTCTCCATCCCAATGCACTGCAATGTCTACTCATTCAGGTAATTCTTATCCATTGTCTAATTTTCTTTCTTATGATAACCTGTCTTCTTCTCATAAACTTTTTTGCCTTAACACTTCACTCAACATTGAACCCAAGTTTTATCACCAAGTTGTCAAAGATAAAAATTGGTGTGAGGCAATGCAGGCTGAAATTTCAGCATTGGAAGCAAATAACACTTGGGTTGTTACTGTCTTACCTCCAAACAAGACTGCTATTGGCTGCAAATGGGTGTATAAGATCAAACAGAAATCTGATGGTAATATTGAGAGGTACAAGGCTAGGTTGCCAAAGGATACACTCAATGTGAAGGGTTGGATTATAATGAAACTTTTTCTCCTGTAGCCAAGATGACATCAGTGAGGTGTTTCTTAGCTTTTGCAGTAGCTAAAGGATGGTTTTTGCACCAGTTGGATGTGAACAATGTGTTTCTACATGGAGACTTAGATGAAGAAATTTATATGACTATGCCTCCTAGTTTTGGCAACAAGGGGGAGAATAAGGTTTGCAGATTAACAAAATCATTGTATGGTTTGAAGCAGGCTTCTCGACAATGGTTCTCCAAATTTTCTGCAACATTAATAGACCATGGTTTTACCCAGTCAAAGGCAAATTACTCTCTGTTTGCAAGGCTCCAAGGTTCCTCTTACATTGCTCTTTTAATCTATGTTGATGATGTCGCCATAGCCAGCAATGATCCTAAAGCAGTTGTTGATTTCATCATTATTTTGAATGATAGCCTTAAGTTGAAGGATTTAGGACCTTTGAAATATTTTTTAGGACTAGAAATTGCTAGATCCATTGATGGAATTTATGTGTGTCAACGAAAATATGCCTTAGAGATTTTTGAAGATTCAGGATTACTTGCTTCTAAGCCAATCAGTTTTCCAATTGAGCAGAATTTGAAGTTGTCAAAAGATGAGGGTATTCTTTTATCACATTCTACTTCTTATAGGAGATTAGTTGGAAGACTTTTGTATCTCACCATCACCAGGCTAGATATAGCATACTCAGTGCAAATCCTAAGTCAGTTTATGGATAAACCAAGACAATTTCACTTAGATGCTGCTACTAGAGTTTTGAGATATGTTAAGAGTTCTCCTGCACAAGGTCTTTTCTTTTCAGCATAGTCTGATTTTCAATTAAAGGCTTTCTTAGATTCTGATTGGGCAGGGTGTGTTGATACTTGAAGGTCCATTATTGGGTTTTGCATCTTCATTGGTGATTCATTGATTTCTTGGAAATCTAAGAAGCAACAAACTGTGTCTAGATCTTCTACTGAGGCTGAATATCAAGCCATGACTTCAACTTGCTGTGAACTCATGTGGTTGTTTTCTTTACTTAAAGATTTTCAGATTCCTCATCCAAGTGCTGCATTACTTTTTTCTAACAGTCAATCTGCTTTACATATTGCTGCAAATCCAATTTTTCATAAAAGGACTAAGCACATAGAGATTGATTGTTACCTCATTAGAGAGAAAATTCAACTGGGACTTATTAAAACGCTGCATGTTTCTTCTCAAAATCAGTTGGCGGATATTTTCACTAAGGGCCTTGGATTTAAGGACTTCAGTAGGCTACTCTCGAAGATGTCTGTCAAGGACATTTGTCATCCTTGACAAATGTCCTTGAAGGGGAGTATTAAGAGAGAGTGCGGCTCAAGTGCAGATCAGTCGCAGTTCCAGGAAGTTTTCTATATCTGAGTGCGCTCAAATGTAGATCGAGCGCAGTTCCAAGGAGTTTTTCATATCCGAGTGCGCTCGAACGCAGATTGAGCGCACATCGAGCGCAATTCCAGAGAAGAGTTTTTTATACACGTGAACAACTGTATTTCTTTGTTGTAAATCTGTTGGTGATTTGTTATAATCGGTTGGAGTTAGTTGTTAGTTGTTAGAAACTTGTTAAGCTTATGATCAAGTGTATAAATACTACTTCTGTTGTAATATATGTGTTACAAAGTATTGTTTTTTCTTTTCTTTCTTCTTAAGCCCTTTTATTCTTTGATTAATATCCAACTAGCTAGTAGTCTCTTAGAAATTATTATTGTGACTGTTTGGTCATTAAATACCATTTAGTTTCTCTATACGTTTTTTACCTTGAGTGGTTAAACCCATTGATTTTTCACTTTTATTGTTTATGACCGTTGGTCATTAACAATTCCATGTGTTTAATTCTTCAACAGTTTTGACCATTTACAAGGTTTTATGGCATTGTTCATTAATAAGCTTTTATGGTTTTTCTTCAATCATTGTTGACCGTTTGGTCATAAAGTCTTTCAAGACTTTAGGAACAAAAAAGTGTGAGCTTGCTTTATATATATTAAGCCAATTTTCTTTCTCTATGTGATATACAAAAAAAAAAGAGCACTTGATATATATATTACTTCTATCTTTTCAATTATAGAATGGTTGTTCTACAAGAAAATATTTGGGTTGTTCTATTATTCTTCGTTCTTGGAAATGCGTCCTTAACGAAGGTAGACGCTATAGTCTAATCCTGAGAGGTTGCGTGTTAAAGGATCCGATCGCACCGAGTTATTCACTCCGGGAGGCACGAATCAACTTTTAAGGACAACGCTCTTGCGTGATTCTATAGCATTGTAAGATATTTCCATACTTTACTTTTCACCTCTTGTAATGTATTTATTTTTATTGTTAATTTTCATAATGGTATTATGTTATGTCAATGAGAATTTGTGCACCATCCAAAATTATTTTCAACAATCTTAAAGGTTGATTCGTGATGGTTGCACAAATATTTTGTTTAGTATCATAACAATAGTATTTAAACTTATGAGAAGGCAAATACTATAAGAGTTTGCGGTATGCAATTCACATATGAGAAAGATGAAATCAAATATTTGAGTGGAAAGATTTTGTATTCATTTATTAGAAAAAGAATTTAATTTCTTGTGTAGTTGTTGAAAATGAAAATATTTTGATTGTAAGAGTTTTCAATTATTTGAACTCAATTTATTGATTGTCAAATAATCTTTTATTGTTGGGTTACTATTCTTACAATAAAAAGAGTTAAGCATTTTTATGGATTTTTAAGAACTTAGCATTTTTTTGTTATGTTGTGCTAAGCTTGGCTGGAAAACATCCATGTCAATTAATAATAATAATAATTGTGAGTGATTACTCATTTTTGTGATAGAGAAAATACATAGGTATTGCTAATTGTGTGCAGAGAATACCACTTTGCTAAAGATTTTTGCAGGTAAGCACATAGTAAGAAGAAGAAATGTGGTGCGTGTATTGAGTCAATTGGTTCTCACGACACCTAGTTGGTATATGGTGACGACAATCTATTTTGGAAGATCTTGGAGTAAAGCTATTGGCTCCGCTGTAAGTTTTAAACTCTGATTCATAGGTCTTATTTTTTAAGACATAATATACATTTCATTTATTAAAATGAAGAAAAAAATTGAAGTTATGATGGTGCTCCTTGATTGAATTAAAACTGGTGCAAAATTTTATAATTACATGAATTTTGTATATGATAAGTGGTGGCTTCTATTGATTCATCTATTTTAAAAAAGAAATAGTATCTAGCATTTATGTTAGCTATGACATGCTAGATTAGCATAACCACTTTAAGTTATTTGGTAATTCCTTATATATATCATTCAGCTTTCAAATTTCTCTGACATGATGGTTCAAAATAAAATATATGTGATTATTGAGGTTCATTTGATACATGATAAATTTATCATATCATAAGAATGATATCATTGGCATATTTATTAAAATGAGCCAATAATAGTTGATTATTATTTGGCTGGGCTTGATACTTTGCATATTTATTGGGGCTTTAGTTAAAAAGATTTTATTTTTAAAATCTTGATAGAACTTGAAATATGCAACCCCTATATATAATATATAAGGATTATGTTGAAAAATCACAAGTGGTGATTAGTATTTTTAAAACATCTTTAGAACTATCAATTGACAGAAAAGAAAGAAGAGTAAATGATAGATCATACTTAGAAAAATGGGCTCATAGAAGTTATTTCTTGAAGTTCTTGTGAGCTATTAATGGAATTTTATTTTCGTGTGATTACTTGATTTATTTTATTCGGTATGATAGATTTATACATGTAAATCTTGGTGACACCAAGAAAATGAAAAGAACTGATGAATGCTATGATTGTCAATTTTTGGGCTATCCACCAAAGTGTGGGGGGAACCCTTTATTTTGTTTGTCATATTCATAAGCATTGTTTGAAATACCTCGAAGTGTGGGGGTATTTGACAAATGTTATGTTACCCAAACCTAAAATGAGGAAACTTGGTTTTAAAACCTATAATTGTGATTTTAATGGTTTTACATGTAATAGTTCATGCTATAGATTCCCTACTATCAAGAGTGATAAGCTTACAAAAATATTATTGAATCTAAAAAAAAGTTATTATCTTTGAGCATGTGTTCCTTTGAAAAATAAGGAAAAAAATTATTTCATGATTTTTTGGTGCTTCTAATAAAATTGTTGATGATGTGTAAGAATTGAGAAGAAGCAAGCGAGCTAAAACAAAAGGAATCTCGGTATGGATTTTATTGCTTATATTGTTGATGATGATCCAATATGTTTTGGTGAAGCAATTAAATCTATTTTTGATGCATTTTATTTATTTTAATTTAATTGGTTAGAAGCTATAAATAATTGAAATCAATTATGTCTAACCATGCTTGGCAACTTATTAAGTTACCTCCTAAGACCAATTCAATTGGTTATAAATAGGTGGTTAAGAATAAGCTTTAACCGGATGATACAATAGATAAGCACATGGTAGACTTGGTAGATAAAAGCTACAAGTAAATTTATATGTTGATTATTTGATACTTATTTTCCGGTTACTAATATTGCATCTTTTAGAATGTTATTTGCCATTGCTTATATTTATAAATTTGTTGTACATCAAATGGATGTCAAAGTTATTTTTCTAAATGATGAAGAGATTTATATGGAGTAGCTCGAGGGACTAGTAATTCCCGGTCAAGAACATAAAGTGTGCAAACTAGTGAAATCCTTGTATGGATTAAAGCAAGCTCCTAAACAATGGCATGAATAATTTGACAAGGTGATGTTGTCTATTGCATATTTGATTAATGGTGCAAGTAAATACATAGCAAATTTTACAACAATGAATGTATCATTATTTATTTTTTAATATATTGATAACTTGCTTATTTTGAACTAACATTGATGTTGTGCATAAAGTTAGATTATTTCTTGCATCTAATTTTGATATGTAAGACATAGGTAAAGCTAATGTCAAATTGAACATTAAAGTTATTAGGGATAATGATTGCATTATTTTATCTCATACATATTATGTTGAAAAGATGCTTAAAGGATTTGAGCATTTTTATTATCCACCTATGTCTACACCATATGATCAAAAATACACTTGGTTAAGAATCATGGTGATGGTGTTATTGCAAGAAAAATATGCACAAATCATTGGTAGCTTGATGTTTGGACAAACTGTATATGCCTTGGTATTACATATATTGTTAGTAAATTGAATAGATATACTCATAATCATGATATTGAGCCATTGTGATGTGATCTCTAAATTGTTGAGATTCTCAAAGGGCACAATTAATTTTGGTTTGTCCTATTGTGATTATCCTGCTATATTGAAAGGAATGCAACTGCATTATTGATTCAGATGAGCAAAGCCTACTAATGGCTATTATGTATTTACTCTGGCTGGATGAGCTATCTCTTGAAAGTCCTTAAAAAGACTTGCATAGTAAGGTTTACTATGGAATCAGAGTTAATTGCCTTGGAGAAGGCATGAACTGAAGATGAATGGCTAAAGAACCTATTGGTTAATTTATTTAATTTGCCTTTATATGCTAACATAGCTAGATCTATGTGTTTATTGCGATTGTCAGGCTGCCAAAGCTCGAGTAAAGAAGTTATAATGAGAAAGTGCACAATATTGTGAGGCAGCTTATTGAGACCGGTATATGTCCATGGACTTTGTGACGTCATAAAAGAATTCTGCAGATTCTTTGACCATGCCACTAGCAAGAAGGCTAGTGAGAGAAGCATCAAGGGGGATAGGACTGATACCCAAATCATGACACTGTGATTAATACCCAACATCTGTGATTGGAGATCCCATGAATGAGGTTTAATGGGAAACGAAGTCATAAGTGAAATGAGGTATGGTACTGTTAATTTATGTTTATTAACTATCTTGTTGGGAAAATTAGTGATGAGTCTATCCCTATGATGTAAGACAGTACAAGATGCAGAGTGATTAAGGATGAGCTTAAAGCCCTTAATGGATCCATAATCCCTACCTGTTGGGATGGAGTGTTCCCTGCATACACTCTTGATGGATACCACCTATATGAGTATGGAGGTGCTATCTCCTATGAAACTTGGGTAGGTCTCTAGAGCACTCATGAAAGCCATTTTATGGTGTAATAACAAAAGATGCAGAGTGAGTAAGGATGAGTTTAAAACTCTTAATGGGTCCATCGTTCCTACTTGTTAGGATGGGATGTTCTCTGCACACATTCTTGATGGACACCACCTATGTGAGTGTGGAGGTGGTGCCGCCTCCTATAAGACTTTAGCAAGTCTCTAGAGCACTCATGAAGCCCAGAGGCGCATAGCCTGTATAAGGCGCCAACCCGCTATAGAACAACCCAATTTTCTTGATTTGATTTTATTTGACTTTTTGTTTATTTGATTTGATTTAATTTTTTGTAATTGGAGAAAGTTACGTGGATGATAAGTTTGTTTAACTTGTAGATTTGGTTAAAAAAGTTTAACTCTACTACGATTCATTAAATTCCTACTTATTTATCCTAGGTGCGGTTAAAACCTTCGAGTACCACATCGATGCATGCTTTCAATCTCATTTTATTTTAATGTTTGTAACATGTGGGGGATTGTTGTAATATATGTGTTACAAACTATTGTTTTTTCTTTTCTTTCTTCTTAAGCCCTTTTATTCTTTGATTAATATTCAACTAGTAGTCTCTTAGAAATTATTATTGTGACCGTTTGGTCATTAAATACCATTTAGTTTCTCTATACGTTTTTTACCATGAGTGGTTAAACCCATTGATTTTTCACTTTTATTGTTTATGACCGTTGGTCATTAACAATTCCATGTGTTTAATTCTTCAACAGTTTTGACAATTTACAAGGTTTTATGGCATTGTTCATTAATAAGCTTTTACGGTTTTTCTTCAATCATTGTTGACCGTTTCATCATAAAGTCTTTCAAGACTTTAGGAACAAAAAAGTGTGAGTTTGCTTTATATATATATTAAGCCAATTTTAGAGCACTTGAGAATATATATATATATATATATATATATATATATAAAATATATATATTACTTCTATCTTTTCAATTATCGAATGGTTGTTCTACAATAAAATATTTGGGTTGTTCTATTACTCTTCGTTCTTGAAAGTACGTCCTTAACGAAGGTAGACGCTATAATCGAATTCTGGGAGGTTACGTGTTAAAGGATTTGATCGCACCGAGTTTTTCACTCTGGGAGGCACGAATCAACCTTTAAGGACAACGCTCTAGCATGATTCTATAGCATTGTGAGATCTTTCTATACTTTACTTTTCACCTCTTGTAATGTATTTATTTTTATTGTTAATTTTCGTAATGGTATTATGTTATATCAATGAGAATTTGTGTACCATCCAAAATTATTTCCAACAACTTTATGTAACTTGAAACACTTAAGTTGAATACATCAGAGAATTCATTCACTCTCTGTTTTTCATCTGTTTTTGAGTTTTCTTCCCCCTTCTTTGCATTCTTTTGTTACGAATTGCAAAATTTGACATTGGTACCAGTTGTGATTGTTTATGTACCATGAGCTGGTATAATTTTCTCTTTTCCTTTACTTTGCATGTTCAAAACCTCAGTTGCTTTGTTCTGAAGTTATATATCTGGCATTTTTCAGTGTATGTGCAGCGAATGTGCAAAAGCATTGAGGATGCAATCAAATAAGTGCCCAATATGCCGTCAGCCTATCGAGGAACTTCTAGAGATCAAGATAAAAAATGGTGATCAGTAAGAGATTCTCTTCTTCATACTAAAGTTGGATTGCATGGTATGGCTGTCAACTTTTTTTTCATTTGTATGTGTTGTCACTATATCTCTCCATATATATTTTTCCTTGTAAAATAGTAACAGAATTTAATTTTCATCTGATGTTTTATTACCTTGCAGTGTTTGCGTTTGTGAATCTGTAAGTATTCAACAGTCTTGGCAACAGGCCATTTGTCTAGTTATTGTAAGATTTTTTTGTTTCTTTTTTTTGAAAAGCATAATAAAGGGTATGGTTATGAACTGCATAATCCCACTAAGTTCCCTCCCCCCCCCCCCCCCCCCCCCGAAAAAAAAAAATCAAACATTATTTCATGATGTCTTAAAGTTTTCGAGGTCTGTATGATATCCTTCCGAAGTGTAAATTCCCTTCCATTTGATGTTCTTTACCCTTTCTGGGCAAAAAAAAAAAAAAATCTCTTGGCGCTGCCCCCTCCTTGATTGAACTTTTATTCATCAGTATATCTGTGGATTAGTGAGTGGTTTGGAAAGTCAAAAAGCAAGAAAATATGACAAGTTAACTGGATGAACAGTCATAGGTATTGAGTAAATGCCTGTTTCCGCTCGATTCGCCTATCAACCTTCTCATCCCAAAAAGGCTAATGGGTGGCTCGCACCTCGGCCGCCTGTGGGCCCAGCAGTTGAGCCGCCGCGTTACGTTGAGCATCAGAGCGCGAAGAAGGTGAAGAATGATGTGAATGTGCATAAGGACACCTTGCGGATTGCGGTCGATGAGCAGAACCCAGATCACTTTCGTTTTCGATGCCATGTATGATGGGAGGTGAGGGAGTTCTTTGTCTTATAGATATGTTATGCTTCAAGTTCGTGAATTTTACTGTGTTTTCCCTTTTATTTGGTGCTACATAATGCATGCGTATTAGGGTAGTGAGTAAATTGGTATGAGCGTTTATAGGAGATTTCTTGAGTTGGGTTTTTGTTATATGTTAGATTAGAGACTGTTAGCTTTGTTTGGTTGCTGAAAAAGTTATGGGAAAAGAGAAAAATGGAAACGAAATTTTGGATCTTTCAAATGTCATTGTTTAGAAATATGTTTGTTAATCGTTAAGAAACATAAGCAATAGAAAATATCAAAACTCTAAGAATTTGTCTTTTTAATCTTTTATTTTCCTCCAGTACTCTAACCAACCAACCAGATGGATGCTATGTGTTTTAATTAGGGAAGATGAATGAGAAAGGGGAAAAAAGAAAAAAGAAGAAGAAAATTAACAGGAAAGAAGAGGAGCATTTCCAGGGCACCCAAAACAGGAAAAATACCAAAAAGAAAAAAAGAAGAAGCATTAACTAGTATGCAATAATAAATTTAGGGGTTGATGGGAAACCTTCTAATCTGGCTTGCCTGAACACAGAGAAGTGGAAGGATTTAAAATGGCTGGCCACGATCAAACTATGGTCGGGCTATGGAATTTCCAATTCCTCCCCTCAGCTTGTCACCGATTAGAGAGTGAAAAGCATGCATTTTCTAGTGGGGCTGTATGTATTAAATGATTCAGTTTTCTAATGCAAAAATTGGGTTCAAGTAATAGGTTACTACCTGAAATTTACATGGTATTGACAGTGAGGAAAGTTGATTTTGAATTGTATTGAAGAGGCTTGTATTAGAGGAATCCCCTTATCTCTGAAAGGAGCGTGTGTGAATGGTTTATGCCTTTGTGATCATTTGGGAGTTTCATTCAGGTGTTTGGTGGGTTCGGAATAAAACTTAGTTATGACAAGCCCATTTGAAGAAAGAGCTTTGAACTTTCGGATGTGTGTTACAATTTCTTTTTTTCTTTTTTGGATGAATGATGTTGTTACCATATTGCTTCGCTGCTTACCAGCAAAATCCATTTTGCTGTTGCTTGCTATTGTTGCATTACTATCGTAAAATATCCACCATTTAAACCATCTGGTGTGAGCCATTAACTCATTAAGCTATATCAGATCTGCAAACATTTTATATGCACTTTTCTTAAGTGCATATAAAATGGGGCTGTATGTATTAAATGATTCAGTTTTCTAATGCAAAAATTGGGTTCAAGTAATAGGTTACTACCTGAAATTTACATGGTATTGACAGTGAGGAAAGTCGATTTTGAATTGTATTGAAGAGGCTTGTATTAGAGGAATCCCCTTATCTCTGAAAGGAGTGTGTGTGAATGGTTTATGCCTTTGTGATCATTTGGGAGTTTCATTCAAGTGTTTGGTGGGTTCGGAATAAAACTTAGTTATGACAGGCCCATTTGAAGAAAGAGCTTTGAACTTTCGGATGTGTGTTACAATTTCTTTTTTTCTTTTTTGGATGAATGATGTTGTTACCATATTGCTTCGCTGCTTACCAGCAAAATCCATTTTGCTGTTGCTTGCTATTGTTGCATTACTATCATAAAATATCCACCATTTAAACCATCTGGTGTGAGCCATTAACTCATTAAGCTATATCAGATCTGCAAACATTTTATATGCACTTTTCTTAAGTGTTCAAAGCACAATTTCAATAAAACAAATTATTTGATCGCAAATCGCAGTTTCAGTTTGAGATTATTATAGCACCATTTCAAGGTTATCTCCATGATCATACTAGAAGTGTTATTCTTCATTTAAATATGCAATTCAAATGCCTTTGAATTGTCTAGTGTGACAAATTGGTATAGTTGAACATTTTGGCTCCTACATGTGTGTATGCATGCTGTGAAACAAAGGTTCTGCTAAGTAGTGAACTGTTGGTTACTATATTAATATGTGACTTGAACTTATAAACTGATTGTGATTCAGTCAGCTGTTGTCATCATAGGGATGGCTTCATATGAAAGCTGCATCTTTTGAAACTTTACATGGATTTATATTGTATGTTTGTTAAGTTGGGGCTTTGAGTTATAGATGGATGGGGTAGGGTATTATTACATCTGCCACATAATTTAAATGTGGGAATATGTCCTCTATACCATGAGCACTTTAGGGCATCCCCAAGATATGTTTTCAAATACCGCTATACAATTACAACCCATCTTTGCTCAATGGATACAAAATAGCACCCGGTGCAACAGCCCCTAGTGCAACAACAAGCACCCGTTTGACATGGGGGGGGGGGGGGGGGGGTTGGTGCTGATTTAGTGGCAGTGGCGGAAAAGTTGCTTTGTTACCTATTCCATTAGGAACCGCAGATTTTTTGGTATATCACATTCATGCATTTACGATGAAAGGTGCATTTTCTCATTTGTTGAGCCTGTTAGAGCTGTTGAATGAATACAGAGATATTTGTTCTCAGTAAGTGATATATGTCAATTCTGATTTTGTCACTCATCGGATTTGTTAAAATATGAGTGAGATAATAGTGTCTGGTGTTAGTATTGATGGTGGAATGAACATTTGAATGCATAGATTCTGGACATCAAGGCAGGTCAGGCAAAGTATAGAACAAAGAATAAACTGTTCAGAATGAGCCTGGCATGGAGCAAAAATTAGAAACCATTTTGTCCTGGTTACTTACCTCCAATCTTACCACTAGTGCTGCTCTAGATTAGCTAGCCAATTAGTGCCCACTTGGGCCTACAGCTGTGGAATGGGAAGGTAGTGATCTCCCATCTTTAGCCCTTTGTTTTTTTTTTTTTAAAAAAAGGGTGTTACAATGACAAAAAGTTTCTGTCAAAAGAAGCAAGGTCAGACATGGTCTTGCTTAATATCTTGCACACAGTGGGTAACTTCTCACACTGCCCTTGCCAAACTTGCCTCTTCAGCTTATAAGCTAATGTGCAGCGAATGTGCAAAAGCATTGAGGATGCAGTCAAATAAGTGCCCAATATGCTGTCAGCCTATCGAGAAACTTTTAGAGATCAAGATAAAAAATGGTGATCAGTAAGATATTCTCTTCTTCATACTAAAGTTGGATTGCATGGTATGGCTGTCAACTTTTTTTTCATTTGTATGTGTTGTCACTATATCTCTCCATATATATTTTTCCATGTATCATTATAAAAATAGTAACTGAATTTAATTTTCATCTGATGTTTTATTGACTTGCAGTGTATGCGTTTGTGAATCTGTAAGTGTTCAACAGTCTTGGCAACAGGCCATTTGTCTAGTTATTGCAAGATTTTTTTTTTTTTTTTTTTTTTTTGAAAAGCATAATAAAGGGTATGGTTATGAACTGCATGGTTATAGAATAAAGCTTGTATGAGTTGGAGCAACCTTTTTCTGATTGTAACATAATCTCACTAAGTGGTGGAATAATTTTTTACCCCCCCCCCCCCCCCCCCCAAAAAAAAAAAGAAAATCAGACATTATTTCATGATGTCTTAAAGTTTTCGAGGTCTATATGATATCCTTCCGAAGTGTAAATTCCCTTCCATTTGATGTTCTTTACCCTTTCTGGGGAAAAGAAAAAAAAAAAAAAAAAAGCTCTTAGCGCTGCCCCCTCCTTGATTGAACTTTTATTCATCAGTATATCTGTGGATTAGTGAGTGGTTTGGAGAGTCAAAAAGCAAGGAAGTATGACACTTTGAGGTTAACTGGATGAACATTCTAGGTATTGAGTAAATGCCTTTTTCCTCTTGGCTAACAGCCAAAAAGAGGCTGAGAGGGAATATTTACCATTGAAGTTAGGTATACGTGGGACAAACCAAGAATCTGGCCATGAAAGGAACCTTTGAAGCGATGAAAACAAAATAGCCTGCAATAACACTACAATTCATTGCATGTTATTGAGCATCTTTTTGTATGTGACCTCTCTGATCATTTTTGCTTGCCAGCTGGGGTCACAGAAATGGTTTCCCTTACTGTGCTAATAGTTACACTTTTTTTTGATAAATGTTAAAATTGTATGATGTTCATCCTATGGAACTGGAAATATATTGGGTACTTTCTAGTATTTTCTATAACTTGTATGCAGCAACTCTTCAGTGTTGGAGGATTTCGGAAATCCCTCTTTGCGTGACACTACTGGTTGATGGGTAAGGCACTTTGTGGTTCCACCCCAACCCCACAAGAATTTCACCGTGTACAAATTTCTGACTGAAAAATTCCAACTTGACTGCTTTATCTTTTCTGCCTATATAATAAATATTCACTTCTCTTTCAAACTTAAAAATCTTTGAAGTTCTGTAAACGTGTATATTCACTCAGCCGTATCTTGTCCAAACATTGATGCCTAACTACCTTTTTTCTCTCCTCTCACAAGCAATATGAACTTTTTTACCGTGGTTTAAAGTTGATGCTTTCATAAAAATCATACAAGGGTTTCATTCTTTATATGGTCGCATCTGGTTTGGATGGCAATTGTGAAATATGGACATACCCAATGAGGGTTAATTGTTTTGGAATGAGTGTAAAATTTATACATGACATTGAATGAGCAAAGCAAAAACAGAATACAGTCTGGGCTTTCTTTGGTAGTCAGAACTTGCTACTGTTTTCCCTTGCAACACTAAAAATGTAGAGCAAGGAAAGATTGCAGCCAGAGACCATGTGAGCCTGATTTTTTAGCAGCCATGTAGGTTAAGGCTTAATAAATGGCCTCCCTCAATCTGCATATTCTTCTGTTATCAATCAGCGTCGCAGGGCCATATGAAAATGGCAATGGCTTTGCCTAGCTGCTCAAGTCATTCCCTAAAAGAACATTAAGAAGAGACAAAAGAGATGTAAAAGCCTCCTCAAAATCACTCTGGCCAACCCTAATTTCCCATTGCTTTCTTACTATTGAATCCAACACACATATTTTGATTAATTATTGATATCTTAGGGAACAAGCTTCATTAGGCTTTGGCTTTGAGAAAAGCAAATGAACAAATCTAGCGGGGCTACCATTGGCTTGTATTGAAGCAGGAAAGCAATGTTGGTTTAATTAGGTCCTTGGTCACCATTCAAAATGCCTTTTTACAGGTAAAGTGAGCAGTTCAAAGGGGGGAGGATAAAAGAAAAGGTAAAGGGGAAAAAAGCCACCAAGGGTTTCGTCGAGGTTTAGGCTTTTGAGAAGGAAGACAAAAGAAAAGAAAAGAGGGGGTCCAAACGTAAGATAAACCAGCCCTACAAACGTGATTAATCATCTGCTTCCAATGGGGCTAGTTTTGACATGATTTCACCAGAATGATGAGACTAAATATCTCTGATTAGCCCTAGTTTTGCCACATTCTCTTTCCTTTTTTACCCAAATAACTTGAATAATTGAGCCAACTTTTTTCGCCAAATCCTCCTCTCAAGTCTTCTCCTTTTCAAAAGAAATTTGCTCCCATTTGACAGCAAATAAAAATCAGTGAAAAGAGAGGCGTAGGATTCAAGCATAAAATGTTCATCCCATGATTGATTTGATTTTGGGCTTAAAAGCATAAATTAATAAAAACCAAATATCAAAACTTCATGATGAACTTATAACTATATTTAATTACTTGCTGGGTTTTGCTGGGTTTTCCTACTTCTTTATTATTATTATTTAAACAATTATAAACCCTACCAAATACTTTAATTCATGATTACGCGTGGTAGACACATATTGCAATACTTGAACGAATCAAAGAATGTTTTTAACTTGATAACTTTTACTCTTTATTGAGCATATATTGACCCCCATCTAATTATCACCTCTGCTTTCTTCCTAATTACTCCATTCAACAACAACAACAACAACAACAAACCTCACTTGTACTCTAATTACTCCATTTTCTTTAACATTTCCAATTATTTTCCCTACTATTTACTTATGAATTCTAGTTGTTTAGTTTTCTTCCAAGTTATTGATCCAATAAATCATTTCTTCTTTTATTTATTTTCTCCTATATTAAATCGTATATGGATTATAATTGCAAATAAATTGGAGTAATGCTTGGAAGCATCATTTTTTTTCGGAATTTATCTCGAAAAAGAAATGCGGGATGGCAAAATGGTAATATACAAGAGTAAATAACAAATGCAGAATTACTTTTCTTATTAACCATCCCACATCACTTTTCCTGAAAAAAATTGGAAAAAGGTGAAGCTCTCAAGCATTCCTCAATGAGATTGTCCCTTTCACATAAATTCCAATCCTTATTAGTTGCTATATGTACAGTAAATATCTGTCAATCAATATTTGATTTAGAAAGTTTATCCACTATTTTTGCACTGGCTGTTAAAGAATACGAGTTACGTACTCTCACTTTGTTAGTATTACATATTTAGTATGGGGTTGCATCCCCACCGACAAAAAAAAAAAAAAAAAAAAAAAAAGAGATTGCAGGAGGGTCCATCGGGTTGGAAAGCCAAATCCAAATCAAGTATTTGGGAGCGGGTCAAGTAGGGGTAGTAATGGTAAAATGGATACCAAAACTAAATGTTGGTAAATGAATAATTTACAAGGCACCTAGGCCTCAATAAATGGCAGTATTTATTATGCCCACCCAAATTCGGGGTGAATATCTGACACACTTCATTCAAATCTGCTGATAATAAATTAACAAAAGATATTGAAACAAATCTGAAGTTTTTTTTTTTTTTTTTTGACTTTTTCTCCTGAATCTACCAAAGTAAACCATTGGTGAAGCAAGCCAAGCCAGTAGCCACACACTGACCTTTAGGTAAGAAGGCTTTTAAGCCAAGCCAAAATGCATTCACATGGCAATGTAGGCATGTTTTTGAACCCTCTAAAATGGTGTGAAAGATATATATACCAATTTTATAAAAAGGGCCTTAAAGAAAGAAGGTAATAGCCTTAGAGCATCCGTCTCTCTCTCTGCCAGAGTCTCATTTGCCTATTATCTGCTTATAGCACCCCCCCCACTCTATCTCTTTCTCTCTCTCTCTCTCTTGCCCTGAAATAGAGGAAGCAGAGTCACCCAGAGGAGTTTTAATGTCCACCCACCGCTTCTGAACATCTCTCTCACATTTCAAGACTGAGCATTGTTGTTGGGTCTTCAACTTTTATCTGCTAGCTCAGAGACCCAGACCCATTTGTTTTCTCTGTGTTTGCTTTCGAAACACCCCAAAAGAAAGAACAGAGGAGACCCCCTTTTGTGCCACTCTTTTATGTTTTAGCTGCCTCTGTTTCACAGATCTACTAGCAACCGTTTTTCTCTTTCCGTTCTTGTAACCTTCTGTTTGTACCATTTGAGTGGAAGCTATGAGTAAAGAAGAGTTCTTGAAGATCCAGGTACTCTCTCTCTATCTCTCACTCGGCCATTGTACCTACTTGTTCTTTTCCTTCAAGAACATTGCTTAGTTCTGAAAAAAAAAGGACTTTATTTCTTTTTTGTTTGTTCCCGTTGCACACTCGCCCCTTTACTAGTGACAAGCTTGGTATATTTTCCTTATTGAATGGTATTTCTCTTTACTCTATGTTTGTGCTTTCGGTTGCTTGTGCATGCAGAAATGTGTTCTCAAAGTGAACATACACTGTGATGGATGTAAGCACAAAGTGAAGAAAATCTTGCAAAAAATTGATGGTATTTTTTCATATTCTGACCCTGCATTTTTTTTTCTCTTCTATCGTAAACTTAATTCTTCTTCTTGTCCTGATTTATGTCCTGTGTTTACAAAAAATGTTGCCTTTTCCGCTATTCATAATTGCATTTGTTTTTTTCTAAAAATTTTTTAAAAAAATTGGTGGGTTATTTTTCCTTTTGTTAGGGGTTTTCACCACCGACATAGATGCAGAGCAGGGGAAGGTGACAGTCACTGGGAATGTAGACCCAGCAATTCTCATCAGGAAGCTTGCGAAATCAGGTAAACATGCAGACCTCTGGGGTGCTCCAAAGGCCAACAATAACAACCAGAACAACATGGCTAACCAGTTCAAGAACATGCAAATTGACAATGGCAAAGGAGGGAACAACAAAGGTGCCAAGGGAGGTGGTAATAACCAGCCCAAAGGTGGGCAACCACCAAACCCGCAGCAGCAGCAACAGCAACAGCAGCAGCAGCAGCAACATATTCAGCAGCTTCAGCAACTTCAGCATCTTCAACAACTTCAGCAACTACAACAGATGAAAGGGTTCCAGGGTCTGAATCTGCCCCAATTCAAGGACATGAAATTGCCCGCCGCCAAGGACCAGGCCCCAAGCCAGAAGACAGTGAGGTTCGACGTGCCTGAGGACGATGATGACTTTGATTATGATGACGAATATGATGACGAGGATTTGGAAGATGACGACTTTGAGGATGAGTTGGATGATCCCCATCATCCCCTCAATAAGATGAAACCTATGATGGGTAATGTCCAGAAGCCTAACATCATGATGATGAATGGTATGATGAATGGAAATAATCCACAGCTCATGAACGCTCAGAAGGGTGGGAATGTTGGGGGTAATGCCAAAAAAGGTGGTGGTGGAGCTGTGCCCATTCAGGTGAATGGCATGGGTGGTGGGAACAATGACGGCAAAAACGGTAATGGGGGAAAGAAGGGTGGTGGTGGAGGAGGAGGTGGAGGTAACAATCAGAATCAAGGCGGCGGTGGTGGGAAAAATGGTGGCAAAATCGGCGGTGGCTTGCCCCAAGATGCTAAAAATGGTAACGGTGGTGGTGGGGCAAATAACAATAAAAATGTTCACCATGGCGGTGGTGCTAATGGAAACAACGGTAATGGCAACGTGGGTAAAAAGATTGTAGGTGATGGGGTTCATCCTATGAACAATAATGGGTTGCACAACATGGGTGGCCCTCATCCTCATGCTATGGCTGGAGGTAATCATATGGGTCATCATATGGCCAACATGAACATCCCAATGGCCAGCATGCCCATGGGCCAAATGGGTAATATCCCGGCCGTCCAAGGCCTTCCGGCGGCCGCCATGAACGGCGGTAGCGCCGCTGCCTACTTCCAAGGGGCTGGGCCGGAGCCCATGCCTGGCAATCCAATGATACAGCAGCAGTACTTGAACCAATTGATGCAGCAGCAGCGAGGAATGGGGAACGAAAGGTTCCAACCTATGATGTATGCCAGGCAGCCTCCGCCGATGAATTACATGGCGGCGCCATACCCATACCACCAGCAGCCTCAGCCTCACCCGGATCCTCAATACACCCACTTCTTTAGTGATGAGAACACCTCAAGTTGTAATGTGATGTGAAAATTCGGCTTGAAATGTTGCTTGCTGCTGTGGGTTAATTTGCTAAGTAAGTTTGTGGTGGAGCTCTGCCGGTTCTCAGTCTTTTGGGGAGGCCATATCATATCATACTTGGAAATGGGTTTCAATTTTCAGTTTAATTTCCCTTTTTCTTTTTTTCTTTTTTCCTTTAATTTCCATGAATCCTTGGTTCAATCTTAGGGTTTTGAACTATCATAGGGAGTATTTAATATTTATAGATAGATATAATATATTAAAGCTTTTAGGGGAGATGGAGATGTAAGTGGGGGGTGGTGGGTGGGCTTTTCTTTATGAGATGTTTATATGTGTTTATATTTTGCAAACGAAAATAAGATGAAAAAAGAAAAAAAGGAGAAGAATGGGAGTAAACAAAAAAAAAAGAAAAAAAAGGCCCATCTCTCTACCTGTTTCTCCCCCCTAAATGACTACAAATGCTCTGCTTTTTTCTTCTGTTTTTTATTTTTTTTAATAAAAGGTTCATAATAAATTATTTAGTTTACATTTTCAATGCTTGTTTTTTGGCATTTGAAAGAGTGTAAATCAGAAATGATGACAAGCATTTGCATATTTGCATTCACAGAATTTGACTGAGATTATGGATGTTTGTGATGTGTGGGGCACATTGCATAGGATGAGTTGGGTCTGATTGGAGGAGTGTGAGAGTGGAGGACCCACCATTGTCTGAACAGTGTGCTTGGTGTTGATGGCCTGACATACCCACCACCCTCATCGTGAAATTTAATTAATCGTGCAGTGGCAGAATTATTATTATTATTATTGGTATTATTGTTATTGTTGGTTTGCAGCTGCAGCTCACGTACTCTTCAGTTGTACACTATCAGTGAGTCAGCTAGTCAGAGCAAAGCATCCGCTGTAATTGCGGATTGTGCATCAGAAAGAAGGGAGGGAGGGAAGGGAAGGGAAGGGAAACATCACGCCGTAGCCGTAGAACGTGTTGACAAAGACAAGCTAACTACTTTATTTCGAAAAATCTAACGGCGTTGACACTTTTTTGACACCAATTCTGTGTAGGCTGTTGTATTGGTATATATATATATAGCTGTCGTCAGGCTTCAAAGACAAGGGACCCCACCAGCCCCATCATGTGATTGATTTTTTGTCACAAGATGATCATGATGATAATGTGTCATTGGGACTCATCTGTCTAATCGGATGGGGACTGTTGTGGGTCCCCCCCCTGTACGTCCCCAAAAGTACTTCTCTGTTTTCGCACCTTTATACGATTCCCTCCTCTATAAGTGGTAGACACACACACAGTAACAACATTTGCGACTTTGTATTGTATCGTAGCCCATATATATATTTTTTTAAAATAAGAATTTGGCGAATCGTGGACGTACGATAGCTTTACTAGTGCACTTGTTATGACCCGTCCGATTTGGAAGACTTTTGTTTTGTGTTTGGACATTTGTTTACGCCAACTTGTTTTTTCAGAGTCTAGGGTTGCACGGGTGCTGAGACGGCATTTAATGTTGGCAGCTCGAGATCCAAAAATTTTCAGAGGGTGTTTGGTCGCGAGTCTAGCCTTGCTCCCATGCCGGTTTCGAGCCATACCTAGAATATATGGCTTCATAAATACGCCAGCTTTCAGGCATGCCGGGCGCCACGTGGAAACAGTAGGTGTTGGACTGACTAGCAGGTGATGAGGGAATCACATGGGTTTGCATGGGAATGGGGGTTGCGGGTTGTGGGCTTTGTTTGGAGGCATATGGAATTTGCACACATTTATATCATATATATATATAAACTTCATAATACATGAAAAATGATGCTATAAGAATTTCTTCTAAAGCTCTCTACAGAACCAAGAACAACAAAAAATCTATCTTGGAGTTATGTGACAGCAATGGTTCATGGATGTTGTAAAAAAATCAAGAAGTTGTCTGTCAATTATTGGGGGGGGTGAACTTTTTAAACAAAATTCCGTTTGGAACAGAAACTTTTGAAGGAACAAAACGGTGAAACTTTGAGTAAAAAATAATTAAACGAGAGAAATGAGCGCTTGGTTGGTGCACCACCAATGAACAATCTATCCTTCAAATTTCCATTCTTTTGCTGTTTTTCCCTGTTGGGTTTTGTTCTCTCAGCTGCTTTAACCCTGTATCCGGGAGAAAACGGTCCGTTTAGATGAGCGCGGGGGGAGCGGGTTAATGATGAGGAAGACGACAGAAAACAGGCCTTTTGTTCACTTTTTCTTTTTTCGGGCCCTTTTAATATTTTGACCAAGAATTGGGAAAAAAGGTTTTCACACGGGCCCTACTGTTTGCACTATTGCCATCCCCCCCAAGCTAGCAAGCCATATATGCATGTCAACCTGAAAAAGCTAGCATGCCTAGCCAGCCAGCCATCTGCATATATATATATATATATATATATATATATATATATATATCTGGGTGCTACTCCTGCTGATATATCGGACAGAGTATCGAGCTTTCTGATTTGATGTTTCCGGGCATTGAAGGGCACAAGTCTTACGTTTGAAATGATATATAATAAAACCTTTAGCTTCCGACCACCTTTATTTGGGTGTTACAAATCCCGTTCCGGTCCAGATGAAAAAACGTCATGGGTTGTTTTTGTTTACATGTCCAAAAAGTTGAATGAAACGTATCCTTTATTGCTGTTGCGGTTGTTGTTGTTTAATGTCTATGTCTATGGGATTCATGGAGGAAGGCATTACGTTATAAAACGTCTGTGGAAACTTCTCTTTCAAATCTTTTTCATATTAAACTTCTCCCTCCACTTCAAATTTAAGCAATTTATTTTAGAAACAATTACTATTATCATCTTCGTGTACACCGAAAGAGTTTAGGAAATGTCGTTGAATTTCAACTTCCAAATAAATATATTTTAGTTATTTTTACTTGAATTTGAATTAATAACGAATCAATTGATCAAACACCGTGCTCAAAGTCAACCTAACTTGTAGTAAAGTGGAAAACAAGCACATGTGAGTTTCACAGATATGTCACGGAATAACACTCTGAATCATATATCATCAGTATTTACTTTAGTCGAAAAAAGAATGAAACTCAAAAAGCTGTTTTGTGAGAATGATGAGTGTTTTGTGAATGAACCCTTTTTCCCTTCCTCTCTTCTTCTTTATTTATTTATTTATTTAAAAAAATTTAATTTTTGTGAAGTGATTTTTGTTTAATAATTGTTTCAAGAGAAAGAGGTCCAAGAATAACCAGTTTGATTTCCTAAACTTTACTAAGTTAGGCGATTGCTTTCTCATGCCCCGAGAATATGAAGATGTTAAGATCCCTGCGCCTGATATTACTCCTCAAAATACCAGGACTAATACGCCTGTTACTTAGGACCTAATGGCCTAACTTTCTTATAAAACTATTGAACAAGAGATGGGCATTATTACGTCTATCTTTTTTTGGGCCTATGAACCCACACTACTTAAGGGAATATTTTTGGGTTTACCAAATAGGATTATTTTTATTTATTTGCAAAAATGTTAATATTATTTACCTATTTGTATTTAAAATCAATAATCCAAATAGAACCCAGAGAAAAGTTTGAAAAAAAAATAATAATAATAAAAGTAAAAGTTAAAAAAGAAATATGTGGGTTTACGAGTAATTTAGCTTGTGTCTAATGGTTCCAAATAATGTCCGATGGTCTAGGTGAGTAGGTCCCACTGGTTCTTTTTGTCTGTCCCCCTGGCCAGAATGATCCGTCCAGTTGGGGTGGGACCCGCAAATTTGTCGTAGCAAAAAAAAAGAAATAAATAAATATCTAACGTCGTTATCAACTAACGCCGTTAACTCCCGATTGCAAAAAATAGGCGGTACTGGTAATAATTACACCTTAGGAAAGCGAAACATGGAGTCGCAATTTCGTACCATCGAACCATTAAAACAAATCGTCCACCATCCATCGAACGGCGGGAAGGAGTTGATTCTTCTCTGTCCGCACGCCCACGCTTTTGCTGTGCGCTCCACCATCAATCGTCCTTGATCATTGGTAGAGGATCGAGAAAAGATATTCTGATGAGTCAAGATAATGGGAAAATATATATATATATATATATATATATATATATATATATATATATATATATATATTTTCCCATTATCTTGACTATATATATATATATATACCAATTTTGACTTTAATCACCAGATTTTGCATATTTGAGCAATTTGAATCATCAATTTTGAGCACTAAACAGCTTTTTTCCTATTTCTCCAAGCTTTTTGGATTTTTTTTTTTTTTTTTCTAATAAGATATAAATTTAATTTGAAAAATGTCAACTCTTATAGGCTGTGTTTGGCAAAGGAGTGGGCCGGATCGGACCCAAAATTTCAAATAAAATTTCTCAAAATTAACCCCAACATACTTATTTTTTATATCACATCAATCATTTTTTATTATTATTCAAATAAAAAAAATTACTAGAAAACAAAATTTTTTACTTTTTTATATAAAACATTATTACTTTTTTCTTTCACATCAATCAAATCTGTTACTGTTCCAGCCCACTTTCTAAATCCACTCCTTTGCTAAACATAACCATTAGTTCTTATTTTTCTCTTTCTTGGATTCAAAGTTGTCAACTTCATTTCTTTGTTTTTTTGCAAGCAGTTGAACTTAACCTACCAAACAGAAACCCTTTGTTTTTATATTAGGAACTGTTTACAAACTTTGTGATGTCCTAAGTATAGTTGTTCCTATTTTTGATCAAATGTGATGTATTGAATAGTTGTAGTTTTTGGTCGGATGCAAGCACCCACTCTCTGTGGCAATCATCCGTTTAGGGTTAGATGAGATATATGCTTGACCAATTGGGATTAGAAAAATAGGCCTAAGAGACTAGGGTTCAAGTAAGTGAGGTGATAAAGTTCGAACAACAAGTCTCGACCAAATTATGTAGTCCAATATAAAGCAATAAGACCTGACAATGAGGGATAATCCAAATAGCTCAACTAGCAGTGTAAGCATAATAATTGCTTATAAGACGTTGGAATTGCACCATAGAGAATAACCACTTCATGGTTTCGGTCCAACCATCCCGTGATTTTAAGCGAATAATTTAGCCAAGGATGTAACATGCCGATGACCGTAGAATCCGGCACAAATTTGGCTAATGCCTTGTCATGCAACTAAACGCATAACTTGACACAACACCTGGTTCAGGCCATACTTGATCCATTAGTGGACATTCCACATGAGAAAATGGGACAATTTTTTCAAGTACAACCTCACAACCATTCTCATACGCTATTTTAAAAAAAACCTAAGCTCTCTTCTTTAGAGCGATACATCATTTCGTTTGTTAACTTAAACATCAAAAAAAAATTCTTTACCAACTCCTACGAGTCTTTGTCTGTCTTTACTCAGTTTGTAAGTTTCCATTGACTAGATCCGACCATGTGGTCAACTCCATCATCCACAAATACAATACAACATGTTGTGTTTTGACAAGATCACATAAAACTACATCAATGTAGATTACAACACTAATAGATCGAGTTTGTAATACACACCCAATACCATTTGTTAGAAGTCCTCATAGAAAGGTAAGCCGAAGAAAGACTTATATAGGACCTTTAAAACGAGGGTATTTTGCCCTTAATAACAAAGAAGATCTCATTTTTCATGTCAAATCTACTACTATTGCTTTGCCTTCCTCCCTGATCAGATGCTAGCATGTGAGCACTAAATCATAGGCATATTAATATTTTGACTAGTTATCTCTTGCCTGCCGCCGCAGGCTCACTGCTTTTTGCTAGGGTTGTAATGTTAGGCAGCCTAGAAATTCAACAACTTTTGACACTCACCAAAATCTCCCCATTGAGCATCTTAGTGGGAGTTCCACCATTCCACCTCCGTCTTTTCCGAATATCCAAATGAATCCCCAAGATTACTTTTCAATGCCCCTTTCATTGTCACTCAAAGAAGCATGATAATCGACAGTGTAAGCCATATATATATATACACAGTAGTATTGATACTGATATTAGTGACATATGCCAGACCATGACAAAAAACCTATGAGCAGTACCAGATTGGTCTTGACTCTTGCATGATTAAACCAACAGGTGTCGTAAAAGCAAGAAGCACAAGAAGTTTCTACAGTATTAGTTGCACCATTTATTAATTATGGGGTCCAAACAGTCACACTTTACTTGATAGAGATCAGATAATTGAAGGCATTGCGGATATAAATTAATACTATGATCAGCAGCCCACTAGCATAAGGTTAGGTATTTAAGTAGGACCAATAAATAATATATAGTTGACTGTGGATACAGTTGAAGTCCATTATATTGCCAAAGATATCGCACCATGTCGGCTTAGAGTAGTGGAGTGACACTTGAGTGAATCTTAAGAAGTTTGAACCCTATCACTTCTTCTGTTCAAATCACATTAGTTTTTTATTTTTATGATGGTGAATTATTTCACCAAATACATGTTCCATCCACATCTTATGTTCACTTTGAAAAGATGATTTGTTTTATTTTTATGATGGTGAATTATTTCACCAAATACATGTTCCATCCACATCTTAAGTTCACTTTGAAAAGATGATTTGATATTGTAAGGCCACCAAATTGATAGTCCCGTGCATCGCGGAATTAGAATTTTCTATAGAAAAATGTTGAATACTGTAATATTATCTAATATTTATTTAATAAGGCTGACACGACACTCTCGGTTAATATTTTGATTAATTCTTATTGGTTTTTCTTTTAATTTTTTAAGTTAACATTATGATTCGAAGTTGTTCTAGTAGTTATTGTAAGGAAAAACTTCATTTTGACTCCCTGAACTTTTACCCGATTTTATAAACTCTTATTAAACTTTCAAATTTCTCATTTTAGACCCTTAAACTTTCAATTACTCTCAATTAGAACTCTTCCATTAATTTTAGCCGTTAAAAATACAAAAAAAATTACTAAAATGTCTTTGATTTTCATTTTTTTTTAAATAAAAAAACGTTTTGAAAATTGAAATTTTATATAAAAGTTAGGGGTATAAATGTTATGTAATGTTTAAAATCTGACGGAATGGTCCATATTGAGAATAATTAAAAATTCAGAGATTCAAAATGAGAGATTTAGAAGTTCAAAAAAACTTGTAAAATTGAGTGAAAATTGAAGAGAACAAAATAATTTTTTTTTTTTTTTAATTTGACGTGGAGTTGGAGAAAGCATGAGATCAGCCTTTGATTTTTCTAACTTGTGCGGTTTGAAGGATCATTGAATAGCTAGCTATTTTTGCACGCAAAGGAATGGCTTTTTCAAGACTTGACATTTAGTGCACGTCGTCTTCATTCCTTTATTTATTTGTATAAATATTAAATAGATTGAGTGCTGGCCCTAGTTTCCATGTGTTTCAGAATGGAAGACCAAAACCAAAGTGGGAGATAGGTACACCCTGTTCATGACACACCTCCAACCCATTTCTCAAACACTCGGCTTTTTTCTTTTTCTTTTTTCTTTTTTAAGCAGAGGGCTTTTCACAAATACTCATTATAGATATAAAAAGAATTAGATATAATATATGTAGATGGATATATATCTAATTTTTAACAAGTTTTTATGACCTACCATAATTATATATCTTACCTTTTCCTATTCTACTATGAATGCTAAGCAGATGCAGTCTACTTGTTTAATGAAACTGTAAGTTTTATATAAACGGTTAGGACGGTTACATAATAGTTTATAAGACACTTATTACCTTAACAGACTGACTTACGTAACGTTCGTAACTGTTTATATTTTACTGGCTAACGCAATAAGTATAAAGTGAACGGTCACGCAATTTGTAACTCTTATTAAGACTCATGCATTTAATACTTAAGATCCTGACATAGAATTATTTGGACATGCTACTAATTTCATCTTGGTTATAGAAATGAAGAATGAGTTGTCCAAACAAGCTTAGTGTTGTGATCATCCGTGGTAGTAGTTTAGTGATCTCAAAAGAATCATCAAAGTAATCGGGTATGTAATAGGGTAAAAGTTTAACTCTCGAAATAAAAATTCTTAATCTTATTAGTATTAACTGTCTTGAGTCTAACTGATGCTCTAATAAAATTATGTCAAACTATAATTTAATTAGACTTTTTTACTGTCTAAACTCTTCATGTATGGCTCCTAATAGGCCGATGTTGTCATCAGGTCCCTCAATTAAGTCTCTAAAAAGAGAAAAGAGCTTAGTACTGTGGGTTATGAGAAAAAGCTGAGATAATCCAAAATGCAGCCTTGTAGAGATTGGGGGTGTAGCACGGAATGATTGCTTTGAGTTGTCTAAAACTTTGATTAATCTCAAAGGAAAAAAAATCAGAAAAGCATATGATTATAAGCTGTTCATTTATTGACTTTATCTCAAAAGGGTATGTGTGTTCACGTGCCCTTCGAATTTCAAGAGATACCATGTAAACAAAACAATCATGATTTACTTTGATAAAGTTACCAACTAACTCCCTTAAACAAGAATGGAATCATCAGATACCTCTACTTTTTCCTTTTCTGATTTCCTTCTTTTCTTTCTTTTTCTTTTTTCGACCCCAAGATAAAAGTAATATTTTTATATCAATCTAAATTTACCACTTCAAACTTCATATTTTACATAACAAACTAAGGTTTCGATTGTGTTGCATATATTCTGATTTTATATTATAAATTCATATTTTTTAGCATAGGTCGATTTATGTTTACTTACGACTTATACAATTATAAATAAGAACTTATGTATTGTAAACAAATCAAGTCAATTAGTACAATATAATCATAGGAACTATTTAAAGTGGTAAATGTAAGTGTCTAACACCAAACTACTCGTAATTTTTTGTGTTCTTTTTTTTTTTAATAAAAAATACAAAAATAATAGTATAAATACAAAATTTAAAAAAAGAAAAAAGAAAAAATAATTTCCAAAAACAAATTTTTTAAGGATGATCGAAACACGTGTCACATTTTGATTGTATATGATGCAATATTACCATTAAAAATTTAATAAAAGGTAAACACAATGATCTATTTGACATCGTTTTTAACTTTAAAGAATAAATTAAGATCTTTTAAAAGGTAAAGAATGATTTGATAAAAATCCATATCCCGTGAAAAAATAGAGCATTTTTCACTTATCTTTTTGTGCTTCTATTAAAAGTCAAATTCTTGAATCTTACTCCATTCCTTGCCTCATGTGACAATAGAGAACAATTTCTGCTCATAGCCCACGGGATTGCAGATTTTCACCATCATTTCAAATTTGATTCATGCTTTTCTAGTTTTAAAGATTTAAACTATGCACTTTCAATACTTATGCTTGTTTGTTTCTATTTGATCTTCAATATTCTCTTGTTTGTGACAAATTGGCAATATTAATCCTATAACCGCTAAACAATTATAAATTAGTATTGGTGAGTATGAAAGTTAGGCGAATATGTAAATGCTTGGGTTGAAATTGAACCTAGAGAGGTCGTTGATTACGGTCGAGCCACTTGTGGTCACCCACTGAAAGGTTCAAAAGGCTCGACGGCCCACAAGTGAAGAACAATTAGAGAACCCGATTGCCTGCAAACCAGAGGCCTAGAATGCCCAATGGCATGTACTCCAAACATTCAAAAAGGATTTGGGCACACTCTTGCCAAAATATGATGTCTAGCAATCGAGTTCTCTCTTCGCTAGCTCAGTTAACTGTCGTTCATGTCATGTTTTCTTTTCTAATAGATTTAGAGAGAAAATCTCCACATTAATAATAAAACATTGTTGGCCAGGAGTCCCAAACACCATAAAGAGGAAGGGAAGGAATGACAACCTATATAAGAATGAAGAGGGCCCTCAGCCCCTCACTCAAGTACACATAATTTGCCTTAACCATACTCTTCTATAAAATTCCTCTCTCTCTCTCACCAAGTGACTTGAGCGTATCTCACCAAATTTAGTCCTAGTGAACTCTTCTAACCTCTTTTCTCTCTTATAGATCTTTCTACAATGACATCGCCGTACTAACTGAACCTATTGCAATTGAGACGTTTAATACGTCTTATTATATGGCACGTGTTTCTATTTCGATGGCGCAATTATCATATAAAAGCTTTTTCTTTTTTTTTTTTTTTTTTTTTTTTCAATGATAGGAATAACATTCAAGATTTTGTTTCTGCATCTTCTATCCATTTCTTTTTCCAACTCTCTTATTTCTCACTTGAAAAACCCAATATTAATTAAAAGGGGAAACTTCACTAAGGACCTTCAAATTTCTACCCGTTTTGAAATACTTCTGAACTTCAAAATCTCTCAATTTAGTCTCCTGAACTTTTAATTGCTTTCAATTTGGACCCTTCCGTCAGATTTTAAACGTTACATGACGTTTATACCTTTGACTTTTGTATAAAATTTCAACTTCTAAAATGTTTTCTTATTTTTAAAAAAACACAAATCAGAGATATTTTGGTCTTTTTTGAATTTTTAACGGCTAAAATTAATGGAAGGGTCCAAATTGAGAGTAATTGAAAGTTCAGAGGACTAAATTGAGAGATTTTGAAGTTCGGAAGAGGTATTTCAAAACGGGTAAAAGTTTGGAAGTCCTTAGTAAAATTTTTCATAATTAAAAAGAGCTTGACCCCGACCGTACAATAATTTTGATTTGATAGAACGATAAAAATTTAAATTTAAAAAAAAATACGGGCCAAATAGGAATCATCAAGTAAAGCCCAAAATTCAAATAATGTGTGTGCATGAGAGAGATGTTTTTAGGTGGGTGGGTCGGTGGTATGCCGACATGGTGGACTGCAACTTATAACGTGTTATAATGTGGCGACAAGGTGGGAGAGATAAGATCAGTCCTTATCATAAAAATCTTTAAAAAAAAAAAAAAAAAAAATGAGTGGCTTGAGTGACAAGAGCACCTATTGTTGTTGGATAGCTTTTTTACTTTTCTTTTGTCTATATTCCAATTATCATAATTATTCTCCAAAATACATCTTTTAGGTTCTTTTTTGGTACTAAAAAATTTCATATTGAGAAGCTTCCCTATGACTATGAGCTGTGTGATAGATTGGATATATGAAGACACACCCCATTAAAAAAAAGAAAAAGATGCATTTGTAGTATTTTTAGGGAAAATCTTGTCGGTGGTTTTCACTCAATAATGTTCTTTGTTTTCGATTTCAAGCCAATTTTTCAACATCTCAATTAATTTCGGAGATAATTTCTCAATTAATCACACTTAATAGTTTTGGCGAGATCGAACTAACGCGTAGATAAGATAATATTAATTTACTTCCTGTGTTATTGTGCAACTTCAATTTACTTTCTACCATTAAGGGTGGTAGTTCAATGGCTTAAAATTTTTTTTAAATGATCAGGGCATGTACTAAGGTATGAGTTCGAATTTTCGCAATAGAGAATCCTCACATATGCCTGATTACAGTGATTAGTATTAGCCGTCTTGGATTCCCATTGATGCTCTGGTGGGACTGAATTAGGTTCTGGCTCAATTGGACTTGAGGGAATGCTTGAGGTTCCTACCATCTAGGCCTCTCTTGTGCGACTCCTAATGGATAAATACTACTATGATCACTTTCAGGTATGATAGCCACAATTGATCTCCCCGACTTATTCTTTTCCATTAAAAAGAAAACTTCAATTTACTCTCTAAATTTTTGAATCCGACTATTAGCGCCTTGCATGTTAATGTTATATAAGCAGTCGTGCTACGTCACTTAATCTATTACCTAAAACAGATTAATAAACAGAAAGACAGACACCCATCCAAGCCTATAAGGGGGCAGCATGAGCCACCCTTTGCTAGGAGTGGCCACCCCCTTGCGAAGATGGAGGGTTGGCTCCCCCCCTCTTATTGTTTTCTTTTGATTTTTTTTTTTTTTTTTAAAAAGAAAAATTTAATATATGTTCTTTAAGTGAGGTGAAAAAACTAATTATAAGCAGATTAGATGATTTTGGATGGAATGAGTGGAATAAAAAACACAAAAAATAGAGTTAATAATGAGATTTAAAAACTCAATAGGTAAATGAAAATTACCAAATTATTCGGTGATTAAATTTATAGTTTTTTCTTATTAATTTTGTGTTTCATGCATGGAACATATATATATATGCACAGCAAACGACAAATGTTTGAGGTTTTGTTGGTCAGTAGTTGACCAATAATCGGAGTTATTAGCCTTCTCCTATGCATTCTACAAGTTGGAAAGTTTCCAAAATTAAGCTTCTAAACATGCTCCTAACAATCATTCTAAGGAAAAGCTATTGAACACATATTTTATGTCATCAACAAATTAATTATGAATTATCAATGACATCCCGCCTTAATTTGGGAAAGAAATTGGATTTGTTTATGCTCATACTTCTTACAATAATCAATTAATTCAAGGTTTTGGTAATCATGAAAGTTGTAGCAATTATGCCAATTCTCCTATAAAAGAAAAATTAAACGAATGGTTTAATTAGAAAGTGAGATTAATGATTTCATATGTTTCCTTCAAATAATGATGACCACTTTTAATAAGGGGGAGGAAATTCAAACTAGTGATTTTTGGTTTTTTAGGCGTGGTTCTAGCTGATTGAGCTACTTCTCGAAACATATTCTAATTGTTACTATTGCATTCCTCTCGTATTTATTACTACTTTCAATGCCTTAAGTCCCCACCTCAATAGCTCAGTGAGCGGTCTGCTGAAAATTTGGGTAAAGTCCACTTAACCCCCTCAAACTACCATTCCAATGACAATCTACCTCATAAACAATCAATTACGACAATTTACCCTCCAAACTATCAAAAAATGACAATGTACCCCAAATGCTAGCAAAATGACAAAATTACCCTCATATAATTTTCAATAAGACAAAAATACCCTTAAAGTTTTGAAAAAAAAAAAAAAGTATTTTTGTTTTTATTTTAGTAAGGGTAATTTCGTTATTTTGTTAAAATTGGGGGTACATTGTCATTGTTTTGATAGCTTAGGAGATAAATTATCGCAATTAATAGTTTGAAGAGTAAATTATCATTAGAGTGATAGTTTGATAGAATTAAGTGGACTTTACCTATATAATTTTGATAAGTTTTAGGGTTAAATACTAAATTAGTCCCTAGGGTTTCACAACTTTATTTTTTCCCCCCTGGGTTTTCATTTTTATCACAGGAGGTCCCTGTGGTTTTGATAAGTGACCAAATTAGTCCATCCGTTAGTTGACCGTTAGTTGACCGTTAAACTGGACACGTGGACCAATCAGACGTCGACACGTGGCACATATATTAATTTTTTTTTTTAATTTTTTTTAATTAAAAAAAATGTTTTTTTTTTTAAAAAAAATTAAAAAAAATATATTAAAAAAAAAAAAAGAAAAATCGGAAAAAACTGGGGGTGGCCGAGCCACCCCCTTGGCAATTTGGGGGTGGCTCGGCCACCCCCTTTGGCCATGGGGGTGGCCAGGCCACCCCCATCTGGCCGGATGGGGGTGGCCGAGCCACCCCCTGGGCACCAGGGGGTGGCTCGGCCACCCCCTTGGGCCCCAAGGGGGTGGCCGAAACCACCCCCAATGGTGGTTTCGGCCACCCCCAAGGCTCCATGGGGGTGGCTCGGCCACCCCCAGTGGGAACCGGGGGTGGTTTCGGCCACCCCCTTGGGGCCCAAGGGGGTGGCTCGGCCACCCCCTGGTGCCCAGGGGGTGGCTCGGCCACCCCCATCCGGCCAGATGGGGGTGGCCTGGCCACCCCCATGGCCAAAGGCCACCCCCAAATTGCCAAGGGGGTGGCTCGGCCACCCCCAGTTTTTTCCGATTTTTCTTTTTTTTTTTTTTTTTTTTTTTTATATATTTTTTTTAATTTTTTTTTTTAAAAAAAACATTTTTTTTAATTAAAAAAAAATTTTAAAAAAAATTAATATATGTGCCACGTGTCGACGTCTGATTGGTCCACGTGTCCAGTTTAACGGTCAACTAACGGTCAACTAACGGATGGACTAATTTGGTCACTTATCAAAACCACAAGGACCTCCTGTGATAAAAATGAAAACCCAGGGGGGAAAAAATAAAGTTGTGAAACCCTAGGGACTAATTTAGTATTTAACCCTAAGTTTTAACTTAATTATTTATTTGTTTCGCTCTATTTCCCTTCTTGTTCTCGTTTGCTCGGGAAATGAAAAATAATAATAATAATAATAATAAAAAGAATGTATGGGAAAAGATTCCAGCTAATCGGTCATTGGACTGCGTGCATGCGTTAGTACAGTAGAGTTAGGTGCAGCCACATTTAGGCTGACTCATGCGACCTACTTCCTATTAGAAAATCAATCAACTTTTGCAGACGAGATTAGAAAAAAAATATAATAGAAATAGAAAAAAAGTCAAAATGGAGAAATTCAAGGTTGAAAACGGTAGAACCAAGGAATGAGCAGCGACGACTCCACATGGGGGCCATGTTGGCCACCCACTGCCCAAACCCGGTGGCACCCCGCCCCAAAGCTGGGCAGGCTTCACACGCTAATCTTGGATTTCGGTCGCCGGGCGGGACAGGGACTGATTTTATTGTATATTCCAACGTATACATTCACGACAATTCCCTCTGTTTGCTTAATTTCCCAAGGAGTAGTACTACATCAACATGTGCATCTCTTGCTGTCTCTTCTCTTTCATGTAATAGGGCTATAATTTCCATACGTGGAGAACCCATAAACACATCCTGCTCATGCTCTCTAGCTACCTAGCTTTCTCACCCATCATTGAGATGGAATCTTGGTTCCCATTTTTACCTTGACTTCTGAAGAAACAAAAACAAACAATAAACAGCCCATTTCTACATGATCAGCAACTTTAGGCATCATAAAGGAGAATTTCTTTGAAGGGAAACCATATATAAAAAGGGTAATGGGTATTATTTTATGGTCTTTCTCTTCTAAGTATTTTATAATTTTAACTGTATAAGTCTTTTGGATAATGGATACTCTCTTCTTATAAACCAATTTTTAAGAGTAAAAAATGTGTTTGTCATCATGTGGAGTATAGGATCGAATGAGTTGTGGCTTTATGGTCGAGCCATAGAGGGGGCGACCTATATGTTAGATTAAAATGTCTTTGTATTATATATGAGCATAGTATTTATTAAATTACCATTTATCTCAAAAGGTTAAGCATGTAAGAAATTATTGATTTAATTATTTGATTACTATTCTAACCATTCTCCTACACGTGTGGACGTAAACTCGATCTTAATTTATAAATGAGATTCAATATGTGAAATATTTAATTGAAATGAGATGTGAATGACGAAAACAAGGTTTGAACTCATAACCTTAATTTGCTATAATACTATGTTAAATCACCGATTATAAAAAAAAAAATGGTTGAGTTAATTATTTGATTAATATTCTACCAATATTAAGTCATTGAATAATATTAGAAAAAAAAAAATCATTGAATATTGATAGATGAGTAGAGCCACCAAAAGATAAAGAACTATTATCGGGTCAGTGTCAATAAAGTGGATCGCAGTAGACGTCGGTTGCGGATCATGGTGATATGTTACAATCTTAAGTATCTCACATGACTTAAGTACGACCCCTTAACTATGTGTATATAAACTCCGTACAAGTCAATTTTAAGAATATATTCTACCCAAAATTTATACATCACTCTTAGCATAGCACAACACAACACATGGACCTAACCACACCCAATACATTGTGAGCTTAGCCTTTTAAAATTCGGGAAGATGGGGGGCTGGTTGTCCCAATTACGAAACTTTACAGCCACTATAATTGACACCATTTTATTAGTCCACTGCCCACGCCTACTAAAGGAACTTTGACCTATTTCATACTCCTCTATAATATATAACTCGTATTTTTTGCATGCAACACATTCTTCGTGAATAAATATATGTACAAAATGGGAGACATGGTCCGTGAATTCTTGGTCTCTGCCTTAGACTTTTGGTCATCACTTAATACCAAGTTGAAACCATGCTGATTAATTAAATGGAACCGTGACTTTAGCACCCATATTGGTGCCTATATTAAATAATTACCTTCTTATCATATTATTAACCCACATTCCACAAAATCCATATGCTATTGAACACCACTTTGAATATTGGTGATGCTAACAGTTATATATATATATATATATATATATATATATATATATATATATATATGAAGAGTTTTGAATAATTCTCAACGAATCTCTCAACAATATCTGAAACCCTAGAAAGGAACTTGTGAAGACAAAGGTCATAATCCTCGAAACTTTAGCCCTTGCATGCATGGCATATATTATTCGTGGATGAAGACTAATTAAATGGAAAAGTTAATGGTCCTTATACATTGTTCATATATATATATATATATATATATGAATAATAAGATGGGAACAAGGTCCTTAATTTCATATACAGCCTATCTGCATCAGGCTTTAGGATCGACACTGAATGCTAAGTGCAACCATGTTTATAATAATATAAATAGATACATATATAGTGCAATTAGTTATGTGATTCCATCACTTCTAGTGGTGCTTATAGTTGATTGCTCCTTCCTTTTCCTATAGATTTAGTATATTAAATCTTTAATATAATACTCTCCCTCATAAGTGGTGCCCTACAAGTAAAATATTTGATTAAAATTGAGTATGAATTTAGGCTTATGAATTACGGGCCCTGCCTAGGGTTACAGTCACTGACTCTCCTGTGATCATCAGGTCATCAACTTTCTTGACCTTTCTGCACTAACTAGGTAGGCGCCGGCCCTCATACACAATCCTACGACTTCATTGAGGCCCATGTTTTTGGTAAATAGTCGCTTGGGCTTGGTCATTGTGATTGAGGCACCCCTTCACCCAAAGTTACAAGACTATTTTGCTGAGCTCTTTAGAGAGAGTTGTCTTGTGCCTTTAAGTATTCTTTACCTACCAACCTATGTCGGTTTTGGGTACATATACCCTTCTGTTGAAGGTCGTTCAAGCTTTATCACAATCCTTACAAATTGAGATCTTTATCAATTTGTTTGTACATTATAAGTATTATAAGAGTTATAATCAGTCTGACATATAATATAGAAAAACTATGGATTACCATTTATCGTTATAAGTTAGTTTTTAAGGGTGAGTGATCTACTTGAAATATGCTTGTATAATTTAGTATCGAAAATAGTCACTACCTTAAGTATGAGATCGAACCCAATTCGTTGAATATAAAAATGCAAACCATTTGCAAACTGAAATCTTCCATTACAACTAAGTATATTAAATTGTCTGCTTTTGTTTTCATTAACATCTTTGTATTGCTTTTTTCGTTTGGGTTTTATCTTTGGAGAGTCCACCCCGTTTTGTTTGTTTTCTCCCCTGCAATCCTTGTCCCATTATTTAATAGAAAATAAAAAACTAGGTTCATTAAATTATTAATATCCATCACCACTATAATTGCAAGCACTTCAGTGATCCAAACCCTTTATAGGAACATTCGGCGGACGTCATAATCAGTCGCCCTCAAATTCAATCTTTATGAGCACAGTATATATGCATAATGCATGGATGAATATTAAATGACAACATGCTCCTTAATTATTAGACTAAAGCTTTAGTTTATTAACACAAATACGGCGATTGATATTACCTTTTGAATGGTGTTTAGGGTCGATTACTTTATCTTTTTGCTAGATAATTAATTAACTGTTGATTAATTATTAATTAGACTGCGCATTATATATAGGCTTAGCATGACTGGCTGAAAGAGTCGAATCTATGCTAATAAAACAAAGTGAAATCAGTTGTCACTTCTTCTCATGCCCATATTTTAAATGTTCATCGTGCACGATGCCAATCTTCTATTACTTTTTTATTTAACAAAGATATACATGAAGATCCCGACAGAAGCCTAAAAATGGGAGCTTAATCAAATAAGATCTTAAGATTAATTCTCACCAAAATAGCCAAAATGCCAATTTGTTGAAAGAGTTGCAAATCGTCCTCGGTCTATCACTCTTAGCAATTTGTTTTTAAAACTTTTGGCTAGCAGAGAAGTGTTACAAAACTAAAGAGAATCGTCCAAAATTTTTTTCAAACTAACGTGGCAGGACTCCAGCCACCCCTTGATTTTTATTTTAAAATTCTGCTACGTCAGTTTGAAAAAATTTTGAACAATTTTATTTGGCTCTCTAGCACTTCTCTTGGTTAGTGTGAATAGTGCTCAAGCAAATTTGTTGACTACCCTTTACTATAAAAAAAAAAAAAAAGAAAATTAAAAAAAAAACACCAGTCTCCTCTCTTTCTCTCTCTCAATTTCTCTCTCTACTCGCAGCCCCTTGCATGACGACGCAGAGTTTGGACATCATTGTGGGAAGCGGGGACCGACGAGTTTATAGCCCAACTCCGCCGAGCTCAAAACCACTCAATTTGAATCTCTACATTTTTTTTGGTATCCAAATAAGGTGGAATTGTTTTTGTATATATATATAAAGATATTTTTATAAGAAAAAGTGGTTTAAATTCTTTATATTGTATATTCGTACAACCTATAAAATAGGCATTATCATTTTACAATCAAAATAACTCAAATGGGTAAAGATGGACGCACGCCGCGTGCAAAAAAATTTTTTTTTTTTTTTTAAAAAAAAAAAAAATTTTTTTTTGCACTGTCGTGCGTGGGCGTGCCACGCACGACACGTGCTGCTAATCATGACTCAACTCAAATATGTATAGAAAAAAAAAAAAAACAAACAAACAAAAACAAAAACAAAAAGTTATTATAATCAAAATGTACCTCTAGCTATTGACCATTAATACAATGAACGTACGCCTCCAGCTCTCTATGAATTCAATTGAAAATTTCACGGACTAGTTGAGAGTGACTTGTTTGGCGTTTGGCATTTTCAAAGTAAATCTTGTGATCAAATAAAAGTGCAAACTTTTATTCTCACCATGTGACTTATTGGCCCGCAATAAGATTCTTCTCTGACTGCATTCTCACTCACCTACTCTATTTTTCCTCTATCTCCATTTGTAATGAAAAAGATTCACCCCTTTTTAGCTTTATGTTTTGCTCTTGTTTTTTTTTTTTTTTTTTTTGTTTCCTATAGTTTTATTTAAAAAAAGAAGAAGAAGAAGTTAGGCTTATGAATTTTAATCCATTAATTAATTCACCTATTCTTAAACTCACTAGAAATATTAATATGAGGTAAAATATTCCATAATCGCCCCATTATTATTATTATTATTATTATTATTATTATTGGGGTAGTTGGTTGCCAAGTTAATTTTTAGATTTAATAACACTTGACAAAGTCAAACCTTAAATTGATCAAATTAAAAATGATTGAAAAGCACAAAAATATTCTGATCATAGTATTAAATATGGCATCCATTGGGGTTCTCTGTTTGTTAAAACTCCAAAAAAAAGTAATTATATGACTTCTAAAAAAGATATTGATGATTTCTGGAACACTGCAAACTGCAAAGAAAGAAGAAGATAGATTATAGATAGATAGATAGATACGGTAAAGTAACAACAATAATGTGTTGAAGCTTGAAATACCACCAAAAAAAGGTATTGAAACGAAATATAAAATTAAAAAACACAAGTTAAATTAAATATTTGCTGAGGCAGTACCAGACTGCCAGTACGTATCTGCCTACCTACCTTTGCTGTGTAGTGCCCTAGCTGGGGCTAAGGGGGTACTACAAATCCTTTAATTTTCCCACAATGCCCACCAAAATACGTACAAAAAAAAACACCATAGAGATTGATAGGCAGAGTAGGGTTAGTTGTGGGCAATGCAGAAAATACAAAAGAGTCAAAGAGGTTTTAATGAGTGAGATCTCTCAGACGAAAGAAAAAAGATATTACGCCAAACACCACCCAAGTACACCGGACACGACCGTCTGCTCTCTCTCTACTCTACTCTTCACGGAATTCATTCAAGCCTTTCATTCTCTGCCTCTTTTCTTTTTGTCTCTTTTTGCTTTCCCATCTCTTTTATATTTATTTTCCATCTGCTAATTAACCTCATTTTTATTCTTAATTCTCTTCTGACCTCTCAATTATTTGCAAATTCAGATTATGTATTTATATTAATCGTTCAAAGGGAGTCATTTCTATTATTGGATGTAATGTAAAACTTTTTTTAAATACACAAAAGTATATATATAACATTACTTGCGTGACTCTCTATGTCAAATCAAACATTTTTTTAAAACAAAAAATACCTTTTGAAAACATTAACAGACGGATTAGATATTTGTTACGTGAGAAGTGAGAAGAAGAATTGGCGTTAAATTAGAGTAATGCTACAAGTCTTTCTTATGTTTTTTCTTGAATTCTTTTAAGGATGATGTGTCTATTAAAATTATCATTGGACTTGTGATTGATTATTATTGAATTTTGATCAAATAGTAATTTTAATAGTCATATCATTTTTTAAGATACTCAATAGGGACACAAAAAAGACTTATAAAATTACTCGTCAGATTGTGATGGCTGAAAATAAATTTCTTAGCGGTGGGTATTTTGAACAAATACTTTCTTCATAATGGGTATTTCAATAGCATCAATCCTGGGTATATTTTTTCATTTTTTAAGGAACTCCAAGTACTTGTTCATCCTTAAATTCTTCACTTTCTTGCACTTTTTCGCCATGTTGCAAACTGGAACATAATTAATGGAGTCAGTCATCAGTCATGGACTTTTTTTTTTTTTTTTTTTTCTTGGTTTAGCACTTATTTATTATTAGTTTTTTAATTTTAAAAAGAGGGTAATCAAATATATAATACAGCTTATGAGAAAAAGAAAGTAAAAAGAAGAAAAAACTGAAAACACAATAGAAGAGGCAAATAAGCTTGTTGAGCCGAGCCGAGCCGAGTGGAGCCGCGAGAGAGGAGCGGTTAAAAAAAGAAAAAAAGAAAGGCAAAACGGTGAAAGGATAAATTAATAATAAATAATAAAAAATAAAAAAGTAAAGAAAGCAGTAGAAGTGGAAGAAGCGAAAGAGACGACGGAAGCTAATTAACGGCGAAAATTGTCGGTTAGCCTGCAACGGGGGTGGGGTGAGGCTAGCAGGAATCTTTTGAGTGTGGGTCCCTTCCCGTTTACAATCACAGTACACAGTACCACTACACACACCACGCCCCTCATTATTATTTATTAACTGAAAAAAAATTGCTCGTACACGTGTCATGCGTGCTCTGTACAACTTGAATAGGCGATGACGATAAGGGTAAAGTCACGCGCGGGACCGCCGGTGGGGGGGGGGGGGGGGGGGGGGGGGGTGTGTGGTCATTTTTGTCAGAGGGATGGGTGGGATTATTTTGGATGAGTGAAGTCATAGGGGTTGGGTGGTCAAACCCTCTGCCATTATTGGTCCTCTCAATGGTGTGGTCAAGTGTGCTTCACACTGTCATCTAGGCTTTCCCTAAAATGCCCTCTCTATTATCACCTTACTGATGGGCAATTTGGACATTTGGTGTGTGTGAGTTGTTTTACCGGAATAATTTTAAATACTCTACTCTCATCATACTAAACTGATGCGGCAATACTCATTCGTTCTTGAATTATTTTTATTTTTAATAAAAATTAATTCAAAAATTGATAAACACTGTCGCATTAAACATCAACTTAAAGATATGAAGCTAAGTTCGTAGGAACTAGGAAGTAGGGTTAGAGTTAGGTGTAACGTAACTAATCCAAGAGCTGACATTAATCCAAGAGTAATTTTTTATTTTATCGTGAGTAATTTATTTTTTTGTTGATAAAGATTAATCGAAGAACAGATAAACACTGTCACGTTAAACATCTTAGCGCTACTCTTCCTACTTGATGCTGAGGGTTAGGGTTTGGTGTTGTTGCGTGGGAGAAGAAGTGAAAAAAAAAAAAACCGGATTATTTTATTACATTTTTCAAGGATTTGGTAGCTATAATTCAACAATTTGGGTGCAAAATTCAAAAGTAAAAAGGGTTGTCAAAGGAAATTAACAGAGTTTTGGTAACAAAAATTAAGGGTCGAAATCATTGACAATCAAATTGTTTGGCATGTGGGTTTTGTTCACTCAATGATGTTTTAAGTTCATCTAATCATTACTTAGGATATTCATGCATGTGAATACAGCAAAAGAGAGAGGATATATATGGAACACTGAGGTGAATTAGCAATAATGATGGTGATGATGATGATGCAACAGTTTGATTGGATATGGGTCCATGGACCATAAATAATAATGCTCCAGGATTGACAGATAACAGGGCCCATGCATGTTGGGTTCAAAATCTGGGTGCTATGTTACCACCTTTCTTTTTTATTTTTTATTTTTATTTTATACAATATCCATGAATGTTTGGTAAAAAGCGCAGCTAATTGCGGCTTTGTTTCCACTTTCTGCTTCTTCATCCTTCTACTCCCTTTTTATTATTATTATTATTATTATTGGGATTGTTTATTTAATTATTCTTTGGTAGTGAAAGACCTCAAGAGAAAAAATCAGATGTTTGTAAATTGTAAAGCAGGAAATGAAGGAAACTTTGGGCTAATCAACAAAGAAAGGCCAATGTTAGGTCCATGGGCCTAACATGGGCCTTTATAGGATTGAACTAGGATTGAGCTCACCCATCATGAAATTTGGATTTGGTGACATGTCCTATCAACGATTCATATCTGCTCGATCTCAACTTTGGCTCAACTACTGGGATTCAGTGATCAAGAAGAAGAAGCATATATATATGTAGGTGTTGTCACATCAAGAATTCTGACCATCCAAAAAAAAAAAAAAAAAAAAAAAGACTCATTAAGAATAAAATCTTCAAAAATCTCTTAAATTTTTAATTAATTATGATTAACAATGAAAAAAACCCATTTACAAATGGTCTTTTTTATTTTCTATTCTTTGGACCGAACGATGGATTATATTTTTTAGTCATACTAAGATCATACTTCATAGTGTATCCGAACTCAGACCTTTATACATACCCAAGGCTGCAGGTTTGCCGACTTAAGATGATAAACCCTAACTTTAACCCTTCTAACACTTTCTAGGGCTCTAATACAACTTTCTGAACAAATTTATGGACCTAATTCATCTCATAAAACCGGTTTAATAGAAGAGGGTTTTTCATTCCTTTATAAACATGCCCAAGATCTTGGGCACGGGCAATGTGAAATTATTCCTCAACACTCTCCTCACGTGCAGGCCAATACTTTTCTGGATCCTTGTCACAGAGTAAGTAGTATAGGCTCCATTCTCCTGTGGTAGGCTCTGATACTATAAAAAAATTTATGGGCTTAACTCATCTCATAAAACCAATTCTATAAGAAAGAGTTGCACATTCCTTATAAACATGCCTAAGATCTTGTTTACATGCAAGGTGAGATTATTCCTCAACTTCAAAGATAAAATATGCCTTATCATGAGATTTCAACACTACAGTCTTCATCTTTTTTCCTAAAAAAAAAATAAAATCCAAACTTTACATCAACTGATCATAACAAGTCTCTCTCAAAGATTTTCCAAAACATATGGATCTACACTTAATTATCACTAAAACAACAAGTCATACATAATAGAGCAACGAAATAGTATACATTTCTCCAAGATTTACAACCTCCAACCCTAGGATCATTATCATTCACTCAAAAATCAACCTAGAATCTTTAGATTAAACCCACACACCCAACATAAATTAATCACAAGATAAACAAGGTTAATACAAGGAAAGAAACAAGATTAGCAACTTCACATTTGTGATCAAAGTAATCAAAATTAGCTCAATTCTCTCTTTCCATCTTGGTTATAACTGTATCTTGATGTGCTAGGAAATATATAATAAAGGAGGAAGGAAATTCGGGTTTCTAAGCTTGACGCCAATGGGTTGTAATTCCCATTCAAGAGAGCACTAAAACAGGGAAATATTGGTGCTTGCAAAAGAGGAAATGAATGCATTAATAAAAATGCATAATAAAGCTTTTTCTAAAGTCCTTAAGAAGCTAGAGTATCAGCTCAATGGGTTCAGATATTCAATAGCTAATGGGTACACACTGCTTTAAGTGAAAGAATAAATAACCCTAATGGTGCTTAATTAGGGTTTATCTATGCCGTTTCCAAAGTGATTTATAACTTAAGAAGCAATAATCGGCTACACAAATGATCAAATAGTTGAGTTTCAAAAGCAAATCAACTCAGATAGAGATGCTTAATTTAACTCTGAGAAAACTTCTAGTTAAATAGTTAATATATAGTAACAAACGCAGTAAAGGTAGGCTGTCATTTCATTTCTTCCTTTAGGATATATATATATATATATATATAGTACGCCAGATATTTCAAAATTCTTCGAACTGAAGAAATGAGCAAACGGTTCCCCATATGTCATGCATATATATATGATTTTAACAGACCTTATTGAAAGTTAATCACTTGATGAAAAAAAAAAAAACAAAAAAACTAAATCTCATTTGCATAAATGGTGTCTGAGCAGAAACTTCGTTGAACTTCAAGTGCTAGTTCCTCCACACTCAGCTGACATTCAAGCCCTATCTGAGAAATAAAAACAAAAAATAAGCAAGATTTATGCATGATAACTTTGCAAGTTCGAAATTAGGAATAACAAATACAGTTTCCAATATTAAAACAAATAAGATTTATATATATTTGATGGGGTGATATAGCTGCTGCTGCAGCCTCCATGTCTTATTATTATGGGTTGATTGATTGATGTGTCTAGGCCATGCATATATGCATGAAATGCGTGGCTGTGGGTGCCATTTGAGCTAATATATATTTTAAGTTTTTAAGATAAGTGGTGATTTAACAAATACTCTCCAATAGACTTTGTCTGCAATAGATATACCTTAATGACAAATGAGTATAGAACAGTATCCTCCATGCTACTGATATTGAGATGAAGAACATCGAATGAAAGCCTTTCCAACACACTGATTATCTTTGCGATTTGACCAGGTATTCGCCGTGAGATGATTTTCAACACAACATTAGACCCTGAGATCTTTGCTTCTATATCTGCAACAGGAGAGTTGCAGCATGCTCCTAGTTCCTTAACATGTTCAAACCCAAAGTTGCTATGGTCAACCACTTGACAACTTGGCTGCACCACTACTGGCCTTGGGCTAGGACCAGGGCTAGGGCTTACACTCTTCCTTCTTTTCTTGGATTCCAAGGATTGAAGAACTTGGTGCAGCTCCTTTATAAATTCTATTACACCCCCTATTATTGATGCTTGATCTCCCTTCAAAAACAAAAAACTTAATAATAATAATAATAATAATAACAATAAAAACCCTAAGTGTCGCAATCGAGAGAAAGAGATCGAGAGGAATATTACCCTTTTGATATAAAAGCACGGGGTTAAGGACCGTAAAACCTTGAGATGCTCGTTCATCTGTCTTCTCCGGTTTCTCTCGACAGCTATGTGAGACATGTTTATGGTTTATGTTTGGCCTATTTTTACCCCGTTCATGAGGAAAGCAAAGCCTCGATCCCCTCGATCTATTTATAAGATACAATGTAAGAGGTAGCAAACTATGACTTGGGGTTCATATATATTAAATGCAACATGTTGCACTCCCGTGAGGTTACTTTCTTATAACCACTCTCTCCCTCTCTCTCATATCTACGCGTCTCACGTTTATTATCTTGGGGTCAATTACGTGCCCCGTGTGAGTTAAAAATGAGGGATTTTTGCTCTCATCTTTCCCATGCACATTTATATACTCCTTTTTACTCCATCATGCATGCCACGTCCACCCCTTCATCACTCAATCAAGTCCTTTCTCGTCTTGTCTACCCCCCTTTTTTTTCCCTCAAAAATCTTGAGGATTTCAATAACGTCCATACAAAAGTTGGTCCACTACACAAAAAAAAAAAAAAAAAAAAACTTTAAGTAGGAACGCTCAAATAGTGACATTTTATAAATGTTTTTTAGTATAGTAACTAGAATTAAAATTATGAACGTTTAAACAGTGAAAATGTCCCTACAGACACGTCCCCTTTTGGAAGGGGACGTTTAAACAGTAAGAAAAAGTAATAACACTTTTTTTTTTAATCATATATAATTTGTCCTAATATCAACTAAAAACTAACAAGGTCATGATCATCCATGGCGACAAGGCTTATAGAGTTGGTGCAATAAGTAAACATGAAAATGAGTTTGTAAAAAATGGAGACCAAAGAAATGTATGTCACTCATAACTCAGCAACTTGCAACATTGCAGTTGTCGGCAGCTTAATTTATTCAAAATACTGTGTTGTTAGGGTACGTATGCTGCTTTAAGAATGCTAGCTATTCATGCCATTTTTCAAGTTGTAGTAATGGTCTTGTATTTTCTTTTTTTTTTTTTCTTTGGGTTGTGTAAAAGAAAACATGTACCATATGCAATGGGCAACTTTGTGCTCTTTCCCCCTTTTTTTGTAATTTGTTAAATCTATTAATGCTAATGTTGTCATTGAATCATCACTCATTTCAAAAGTTTAAGTTAATAAGAAAAGATAAAATTAATTATTTACTTTATATTATTCCAACACCCTCCCTTACATGTGCGTTCAAACTCCACCTTAATGAAGCCCAATATGTGAAACTTTTAATTAAAATTAGAGGTGAATGACATAAACAGAATTTGAACTCAAGTACGTTCTAGATCTGTTCAGATACTATGTTAAATCACTCTTTATCCCAAATGCTTAAACTGATAAGAAAAAATGAATTTAATCATTTAATTATAATCAACCAATCAATAATCCCCATTAATTAATCCCACCTCAAATATATGTTCAAACAATTTACTCGTATTGTGGTTTATGCAAACATACACTCAAATAAGCAGAGCCTACGGCAAACAGAGTTTATGGCCGTTTATCAACTGCATCTGAACTGGGGTTCAATATACATATGGTCCCCAAATGATTTGACTACGAAGCCCCACAACAGAGCAGGATTGTAGGCAGTGGCTGCTGCTACTTCTTCAAGCCCGGCCAACAAAATTGTGTGCTTTATTTCCCATTTTGGCAATAACTGCACAGGCTGGAAAGCTATTGGCCTGATCAGCTACGCCTCAAGACACATTTATCCCAAGAAACTAATTGATGGCAAACTGTCTCTAACTACAATCCATTAATATTCAGCTTCAAATAAATATCCCCCATCTCACTATTTGAATGCATCACCTTCAAATGGCTAATACTGTATTCGAATTACAAACCTACCATTTGCGCCCAATGCATTCCAAATAATTTAATCACTCAAACAAGGTTCAGCTGCTGCTATTGCAACAACTGACAAATTTCTCTACAAACAAAGTTTCATCTGATTCTGATAAGAGACCAAATATATGAAATCGAGATTCATAATAAAGCACAAAGAGTATTTCACTCTAGTTTACATGCATAATAATGTCCAGTGACTAGCATATATACATCGTACCAATATTGCAATATATTCAATCAACACCATCTATTTCTATAAAGATGGAACAGTTCTCTACAAAGAAGATTACATCTGATCTGTAATGCTAGGACTCTCTGCATTTCAACTTGTATTCTTCTCATCTTCATTTGACGCATTATGGAAAGAAAGTCATGCAAAACAAGATTAATTTTGAGTTAATTCAAGATATAAACAAGAATAAGAAAAGGAAAAAGAATATTTAGGGCCACAACAGATGTTTGGTTGCAGACTAACTCAAGCATTCATGAAATTTGACCATTCTTACCCTTATTTCTCAAAACATAAACTATTTTTCACTGAACTTTTGTAACCTTTTTTAACAACTTAAAACGATACATTTTTAATTATCACATTTATAGACAAAATCCGCATAAAAACCTGAAAAAATTCCAGAAATGAGAACATACATTATCTTACATTCCTTACAAACATTTCCACTCAACTCCATTCTTCACTTTTATTAGACTTCAGATACAAAGACTTGAAAAACATATCACATCCAAAGATTTGGGTACTTTCCAGATGGGAACTGGGTTGTGTGATGTGTAGCAGACTCTACTGTGATGAAGTAGCAGCACAAGAACCACATTCCCAAAACACATCTAATAAAAACACATTTGTTTTTCTTCAAGAATTGGAACTATCTTCTTCGGGGTAAAGCATATTATATTTTCAAATCTATTGATAAACAGTAAATTGTTTGAGAGAAAAAGTTCTTGAGGTACAGTGGGTAACTTAAGTTCTCTTTAATACTTTTTATGAATGGGTTTAGATTTTCTTTCCCCTTCACCAACCTTTGCACCTTTGATAGTGGGATGGAAAAACACACAACTAACCAACAAGCCAAAGAAGGTTGGTATACAGATGGCTTCAGTTATGGGAACAGCATACAAGAAATGAACTATGCAATCAACCACAAATGTAAAACCATCTCAAAAGTACAAAAAGAAGGTCCAAATCCACACATTCTCCCTTGTAAGAATTTCTCACCCAGTTTTGTTGCCTTCCTTACAGGTCTGTGTGCGTGTGTGTGTGTATATATATACACAAAGCAAATCAAGATAAATACTTCCAGTGAATAATTTTTTGACCATTCAGGTAGCATTGGGGAAAAAAAATAACCAAAAAGAAAAAGGTGACTCACATGGAGGTGCAACTGGAGAGTGGATTTAGTAGGGGTGTTGTTAGTTGGCAGACTGTTAAGCATTAGAGTTTACAGACTCTTCATATTTTCTTTGAGTGAGGATGTTACATAGATGTTCCAGGAAGCATACAATTTACAATAAAAGGAAACCAAAAAAACAAAAGACTTGCCAGTGTATACAATAACATTCATTGACATAGAACAATTATTTCACTGCAACAAGTCATCAATGTTTTTACAATAACAAAGTAACTATATAAACTTGATTTGAAAAGTTTCAAAAGGGTTAAGGGCGAACTTGTGAACTTCAGGAATGTAGCAGAATTCTCAGAAATTACAGGGGCTACACTACATTGATTACCTTGACCAATTCAAAGCTTCATGTGGGTGCTAATTCAAGATGAGTTTGCAACTTAAAATATGCATATAAATTAAACTAATTATACAAAATTGATGCACCTTGAAGAGATTTTTCCAAGTCCTTTAGTTGCGATATAAAGCCAGAATTAGGAGCTGCCAGAGCCCGTCTGTTCTTCACATGTTCCAGTGCTTGAGATAGGCTCATTCCATGCTTTTTCATCAGATAGGCAACAACTATGGTCACACTGCAAGAAAAACATGCAAAATAATCAAAGTCCAAAGCAATTATTTAAAAGTTTGAACAATGCACATTAAGGCATAAGATCAGGCTTGGATCAGAAAATATATACATCATTTGTAATAACTAAAACTACCAAAATATATGAAAAACTCTAAAAATTAGAAAAGAATATGACATAATTACCAAGAAAACTGTATAATCACGACACAGTTGAAGGTCCACATATTATTTATGGGAAGAGGAGATGCTATCTGGTCCAAAGACCATGGGCAAGAAGATGACCCCTGGAAAGCGAATAACCTAGATAGGGAAGGAAAAATCACCTTCTGGATTTTCCCACAAAGCAATGGACCAACACTCCACCCAATCTTTTAGCTTCATCAATGAAATTGAAAGACTCATTGAAGTACTGTTTTATATCTGTGTCTTCTCTGTCAGTGACTACATCAAATTACAAAGGCAAAGATAAAATTCAGTTCCAGAAGCTCAATAGCATTCAGAACAAAGATAAGCATCAGCAACTTATGCATCAAAATACTCATATCTTAAAGGCATTTAAACTCTATTAGGTTTGAGTAATACAAAAATGTGCATCCCTGTGAGATAAATCCAGCAAAAAAGAAGGTTCTGTTGGGATGCATGTTTATCAGTAGACATGACAAACACAAATGAAAGTCACCTTACAATGCCATAAATAGTGCTAACTGCTAACAAATTGTTTAAGCTGAAACAAATTACGAAACAATATATTAAAGGAGAAACATTAGATATAAAAACAGAGAAAAGAAAACATATTTATATATGCTTGAAGATTAAACAACGGACCAGAAAGAAAGACTTTCATACCATTAATGACTTTATATACAAAATCATTTGGATGTGCAGGTGACAATGAACTAGCCACAGTCAATATGTGTGTGATATTCAAGCTTTTCAGTGCATTCTTGTTATTTGCAGCTCCGACAGAACCCAAGAAAAGACCCTGATAAGTTGAAGAAAAAATGCAAAATGATCATAGCAGCAACACCAGGTTAACAGAAAGGATGAAAACAAAACCAAGATGCTAAGGAAATAAGCAGTAAAAACATGAAACAGGATCAAGAAGTCAAATTTCAATCACCTCTTCAATTTCGCATGGAACATTGTCCTCTTTAAAGCATCTTGTTAAGTTAATAACTCGCAGAAGGGACGCTATTTGGTTCTTGATGGACTCGTCAAACTGATCCATTGGAACAGAAACTTGAAGCGCTTCCTTCTTCTTCTTTTTTTCTTTTCCCCCCTACAAAAACAGGAATAAAGTTGTAAGGGATGTGTGGTTCTCCAACAAGTTTCAGGAATAAAATTGCTAAGGAACTATGTGCTTCTCCTACAACAACAATGATTCCCCATTCTATCAAGTTATCAACACAAGTAAGAATGTGACCAAAAGACTGACTTGTTCTTCCTCCTTCACACATAATACCGCAAATTCACTATCATTTACTTCAAGACAGACTCTTGAAAAACATTGGTTTGATTAAGACAAGATAAACAAACATATCCAAAAACACACACGCTTGCACACAGAAGACTGTTTAATAGTAATAGCGCATTGAATCAACATAGAAAATTGATATCTTTTATAAATTCAAGATTGAAAAAAAGGATCTTGACATCAGCAATCTCACCCAAAACAGCAATAACAACCCAAGATAGATCAAGATCACGTCAATTAGGCTAAACAACCATCTGGGTAAACCCCAAAAACCCAAAACAAAGTAGATGAAGAAAGTAAAACCAAGATCGGATAAATCGCACATACCTAAGATGAATTAATGGATTACGAGAATATTATTTGAAAAGGAAAAAAGAGAAAAAGAAAACAAACTTACAGAAGAAGCTCTGACAGTAGCGGAAATGGGGTCTGTGTGAAAGACTGAATATTCGAGTAGAAAATTCGCTCCGTCTATTCGCTCGCAATCTGTCGAAAATAATTATATGAGCTGGCTTTTATAGAGTTTGGTGTGCTGTGAAATGTCTTGTCGCGGGAATGGCTTCTCTAAATTTCTCTCGCTTCAAAAAAAAAAAATTCTAAAATTCTAAAATTCTCTTTTTTCCTTTTTGTTAAAATTATATACAGCCATGTCCTTATCTCGTGACCGAACATGGTTCATTTGGAACCATTTATGCGTCTATAGTTTGTTCGGTTGTTTCGGTTCTATATTTAAAGTTGTCTTCTTTGTTTGAGATTGTTGTTGAGGTGCTCACCACTTTTCTCTTTGTTTGTTCTGTTTGTAATCTTTTCTATTATGAAATGAAGTGAAGTTTATATATATATATATATATATATATAAAAACATGTTCTTATCTCATTTTGATATTTACATCCAGGTTTTTAATTTTGTAAATTTAAGATCCACTTAATTATATGATTATTGTCATTCTCTTATATATTTATTTTCCATCTGTTTTTTTTTTAAAAAAAAAAAAAATTACCATTGAATATGTGAAACTCACATATGAGTTGACATATTTAGAGCATGTTTGAGATTGCGTTTGAGAAATAAAGTTTTTAAGTCAAAAAGAGCTTTTAGGCAAAAATTTCATTTTTAAACTTTTATCAAAAGTGTGTTTTTGCCATTTTTAAATTTTTTAACACTTAAAAGCGCTTTTAATTTTTTTAGCAAACGAGTATTTTTTTTTTCAAACGGATTTTTTGAGTATTAAAAGTACTTTTAAATCCCTTAAACGTAATCCTAAGCATGCCCTCAATGGTAGATCTATTCATTTCTTTTACGGAGATGATCAATAAATAAGTAAAAGATAAAAAAAAAAACAAACATATCTCTATCTATTTTAATTTAAATAATTAATATAAAATATAATTAGGAAAATGTTAAGTGTTATTCTAGTGTTCTTCTGGTATCCTTCCAACTGTGATGTGACTTTTAAAATTATCAATAGATTAAAAGTCAATAATGATAATTTCAAATTCAACGGTAATTTTAAAAGTCACATCACAATTTAGAGGACACTAAAAGAACACTAGAAGAACACTTGCATTTCTCATATAATTAATGTCATCTGCATAAAAATTCTAAAAGAATAATATATATATATATATATATATATATATATATATATATATATATATATATATATTGACTTAAGCATGAAGATAAAGAAATATTGACTTTATGGATTAACAGAATAAAAAAGAAAAGAAAAGGCCAACCACTTCCCAACCGTATAATTAAATAAGTTCAGTTTGAGCTTAAGTTAAATTTCAATTTTTCTACCAAATAAATTAACTTTAACTCTACGCCATTATATATATAATTAAAACATGTTGTTCGTATATATTAATATGAGAAATGTTTAGTTTTCATATTTTGTCTATTTTTTGTTCATCTCCATACTAGAGATTAGTAAATTCATCATTAAATCTGTAAGTCCAACAAATTTATTGGTGAATTTAAAAAAAGAAATGGACAAAAACAAATCTTGATCATACTAACATATACTAACATATGCATTTGTGTGTATATTCTCCATGGGATCATTCAAATGCGTTCTTCCTAATTTTCAAGTATCACCGATTCTAAAAAAATAGGATAAATTTCTTAACAACAATTGCAACTTGCCAACTGAGTTGAGCAAGGAGCTAACAAAAACAACAACTCAACCAAACCACTAGCCGTTCCACCTTAAAACAAAGGGAAGTGTCTCCACTCTACTCCCCTGCAACGAACCTAGTTACCATTTGAATGACTGCCATAATTGCACATAAGTCAATATAGTAAATTCAACAGGGGAGATTGCAGATTCCTTTGGAGAAGGCAATTAATGGGGTTAATTAAAGATGAAAGCCGAGGAAATTATGACTTCTGCTAAGTGCAGACTAATTCTTTAGGAATAGAATCCTATTCAGTTGAAATAAATGGAAAAATATTCAGTTAGTTATAGTGCAGAAATATTTTTGTCTTTCTACTTTTTGAGAGGATAAAAATACCAATACACTATAACTAACTGAACATTCTTTTCAATTGACATGAAATATAATTATATATTAACCATTTTCTTCGGTACCTATAAAGTGAGAAAAGGGGTGACGCCAAGTGCAATAATATCACTATTTCTTATACCTTTTTCTTTTAGACAGAAAAGGTTTTCCCTTCTTTCTTTCTCTAAAAAAAAACAAAACAACCAATAGAGAGGCTCTTAGCTTAAAGTTTGAGCTTTTCTGACAATGCCCAAATGCTGCTTAACCTAACCTACCATAACCTGTATTTGCTATAATGCTGTTGCCATTCATTTCAAGATGATTTATGCTTTTTTTTTTTAATTACATCAAAAACAAAAACAAACAAGAACAAAGGACAACATAAAACAAAAATCAGACTAAAGAAAGTGGGTCTTTGCCACTACAAATATGAAAAGTAGGGGATGAGGTAAATGATTCTCTAGAATGAACTCTAGTCGCGGCCCAATACGCTACATGATGGGCGCAGAAGTTTGCACTTTGTGAATTTTTTGGCTCTCCAAGAAGAGAACAGGGGGATGGTAGCAATGGAGTCAGAGATGATATCTGCAATCTTCCAGTCACGAACTATGGAGGGATGCTGCAGCGCCATAATCACCACTTGAGAATCCCCTTCTAGAGAGAAATCTGTACAGCCTAAAGAGATAGCCAAAGAGATGGCTAGAGCAGCAGCTAAGGCTTCACCGTAAGTGGGATCACACAAGGGGCTAATATGAGAAACAACCTTTAGGATTTTTCCCGAAGAGTCACGGCAGACAGCTCCTTGTGCCAAGAAAGAATCTCTTATAGCAGTATCAAAATTTATCTTGAGGGAGGAGTCCACTAGAGGGGACCATTTTTCCATACAAGGAGACGAGATGCCTTTCCAAATGATCCAGAGAGATTTTCTTTATAGTGCTAGATAAAACAAGCACATTTGGAAAGACTCCATCGATCATCATGAACTGCTCGATTTCTACCAAACCACATAAGAAGGTCACACAAAACAGTAGCATATATTTGGAATAGATGCACATCAGACTTTGGGATTCCTACAACAAAACAAGGGTTAGTGATACAATTTACCCAATCAGAAACTAAAGTTGGACCAAACCAAAGAATCAAGAGGCCAGAAAGAATACCTTTAAATGATCATTACAAAACTGCACTGGAAAAAAAGATAGATAAGAGAATCAACAGCAGTTTTGCAAAGAGGACAAAACATTTCATCAGGAGGATACAAAAAACCTTACTGAGCCTATCTTTGGTGGGAATAATGTTCCAAACCATTTTCCATAAAAACAACTTTAATCTATTATTAAGATTTAGTTTCCAAAAATTCTTCCAGGAAGGAATAGAGAGAGGGGACGGATGGGCTAGATGACTACTACTCCTAATTAACTTGTACAAGGAAGATATGTATCAGGAACTCAAAGTATTTTGAGTTTCTGTAACTGCGATTGAACGCAATCTCGCACTGTTAATAAGTGCGATCGATCGCACTAACAGAGAAGAAACAAAAGCTCTCGGGTAGTGTGATCGATCGCCTTCATGCAATGCGATCGATTGCACTCGCAGTAGGCTGAAAATACTGAAGCGCGATGACGCGATGAAGCTGCTGAAGACTAAAACTGTTATTCTTTCTGTTAAGCTTGGTTTGTAAATAACAATCTATTGTTATGTAGTTAGCAGTTAGTATATACTATATATATTGTAAATGTACAAAATCAATTGATTGAATAAAGTTTTACAAAAGAGAATTTTTCTCTCAATACTCTGTTTTTCCTATTTCTTGATATGGTATCAGAGCTCTTCACGAATTTGTGAAGATTTATCAATGGCGTTTGTTCCATCATCTTCCTCAAGTGGCATTCCTCTTTCTTCTGATCCTTTTTCAACTAAAACCAATCCATTTTATCTCTCTAATGCTGATAATGCAGGGATTATGCTGGTCTGCACACTGTTGTCTGGGAATAATTACAATTCTTGGAGTCGGTTCATGCTCATGGCTCTCAGTGCCAAGAACAAGATTGGATTTGTAGATGGTACCTTGAAGAAACCATTAAATACTACTATTGCTAAGTTTAGGATTTGGACTCGTTGCAATGATCTAGTTGCATCATGGATTATGAATTTCATTTCAAAGGAGATTGCAACTTCTCTCATTTATATGACTAATGCTGAAGATATTTGGTTGGATTTGAAAGAAAGGTTTTCACAGAAGAATGGTCCAAGGATTTTTCAATTACAGAAGTCTTTTTCCACTCTCACTCAAGACAATATGTCTGTAAGTCAATACTTTACCCGTCTTAAGGCATTATGTGATGAATTGAATAATTTCAAACCTTTGGATTTGTGTGCTTGCTGTCATTGTGGGAAGATGAAGCAAATTCTTGATCTTCGAGGCCAAGAATACACAATTCAATTCCTTATGGGTCTCAATGAATCATATTCTCAGATTCGAGGCCAAATTCTTCTTCATGATCCAATTCCCTCTATAACCAAAGTTTTCTCTCTAATTGTTCAAGAAGAGAAACAAAGAGAAATTTCTCTTAGTTCATTGTCTCATGAGACTGCTGCACTCATGACAAGGAATTCACAAGTTGGAAATAGGTTTACTCAACCTACAAGGCGGAGCTTTGCCAAGAAGGAAAAACCAGTTTGCTCTCATTGCAAAATTCCTGGACACATTGCAGATAAGTGTTACAAGCTTCATGGCTATCCTCCAGGATTCCAATTTACAAGAAATCGGTCTACTTTTGCTCCACATTCAGCAAACTATGTTCAAGATGCTGCTGTTATAGAGGAATCTTCTCCTTCTCCTTCTGAACAATTTTCTCCACAATTGCCAATCAACTTTGATCAGTGTCAACAGTTAATGAGCATGCTGAAACAGTTTTCTCCAAGTCCAAGTCCTTCTGCTATGTCTGTCATGTCTCCAGCTTTTACAAACACAATTAGTTGTGTGCATAATCAAGATCATCTTTTTTCAAAGATGACAGGTTCATCTTCTTTTATTAATCTTGATTTTAAATATTCTGTTTTTTCTACTAGCACAATTCACCCTTCCATTCATAGTGATCCAAAACACAACCCTTGGATCATTGATACTGGTGCCACAGATCATATGGTCTGTTCTTTGTCGTTGTTTACTTCTATTTCAGCTGTAGTTTGGATGGGCTAGATGACTACTACTCCTAATTAACTTGTACAAGAAAGATATGCATATACCTTCACTACCTAAACCAAGATTTAGAAGCTGTCTTTTTTTTTGGGCTCTTATACTTTCCTTCAGGTGTTGGATTTCCCACTTTTCCATGAGCTTTATCTCTACTTATCCAAACTGAGCACACTCTTTTCTGATGCTGCCGTACTCTTATCTGATATACAGGGACTAGCAATTCCCCCACGATTACGTTGTTCGGTACAAATATTATATTCTATTGTCTAAGACAAATGATATAATTACCAGGAAGATGCATTGGTTCTGACCAGTTTTTTCCACCCACCCCTGTTCTTGCACTGGACCACTTTACAACGTCTAAAATGTGCTAACAATATATCTTCTACCACATCATCAAACTCCAACACTATCTCAACAGCCAAACCAAAGATGTGTTCTGTTACTTGATATTGTTGTTATAGTTTAAATTCAAATGCATAGATAAGCTAGATATATTATTCAAATGTATAGATAGCTAGTTAATGTTTGTTTGAATTTAAACTATAGGTAGATAGGTTACATGATCTATCTATTGTACTTGTATAAAATATACACCTTTGATATCAATACAACAATCTCAAAAGCTTTCAAAATGACCATTATGTGTCTTAAAAAAGCATGCTTTTTTATTTTAGGGAAAACTTCACTAAGAACCCCTAAACTTTCACCCGTTTTAAAATACTCCACCTGAACTTCAAAATCTCTCAATTTAGTCACCTGAACTTTCAATTGCTCTCAATTTGGACCCTTCTGTTAATTTTATCTGTTAAAAATTTTAAAAAAGACCAAAATATCCCTGATTTTTGTTTTGTTTTTTTTTTTTTTTAAATAAATATACATTTTAGAAGTTAAAATTTTATACAAAAGTCAGGGGTATAAACATCATGTGACGTTTAAAATTTGACGGAGGGGTCTAAATTAAAAATAATTAAAAATTTAGGGGACTAAATTAAAAAATTTTGAAGTTCAAAAAAAGTATTTCAAAACGAGTAAAACTTTAGAGATCCTTAATGAAGTTTCTCCTTTTATTTTATTCCACAAGCTGAAGCTACCATGAAAGGCATTTATGCATTAAAAAACTTTCTCCCTCGCATGAATCACATTTCAACAGTGAGAAGATGAACTCTGGCCCTCGTAGTAGTTGGGATGCATGATGTCTAGTCAGCAAAAGTACTACAAATCCCAAGGCCTTATCCATTCCACAAGTCAATCTTATTCTGCCGCGGCGTCCCACCGCAGTACCTTTTAAAAAATCGCTCTCTCTCTCTCTCTCTCTCCCCCTCAAAGCAATCCGGCTTCCTTCTATGGCTTCCTCTTTTCATCAGTTCCTTCTTCTTCTCTGTTGCTCCGTCTGGTACCTTACCCACATATCTCAATCTCAGAGTTCCCCCTTACCAAATGCTCTGCTCCTCCCCATCACCAAAGATGCTACAACCCTCCAATACGTAACCAAAATCCTTCACGGCACTCCACTTATACCGGTCAACCTTGTAGTCAATCTCGGCGGTCCACTCCTCTGGACTGACTGCTCCTCCAGATTCGCCTCATCCTCTACCCGTTCGATCCCCAGTCGCTCGATCAAATGCTCAAGAGAAAAAGCCCATGATCTTGGGACAAAGAGGACTACTTGCCCCTCTAGCGCCCAACCGTGCGAGGTTTCCACAGAAAACGGGATCACACGAATGGCCACACGGGGAGAACTTGTAGAAGACATCGTAGCCGTTGGGTCCACAGCCGGGTCAAAGGCGACCGTCGATCAATTCGTCTTCTCCTGCGCGCCCACGTTCTTGCTGAATGGCCTAGCAAGAGGCGCCAAAGGAATGATGGGCCTCGGAAGAACTCCCATTGCTCTGCCGTCACAAATATCCACGGCTCTAGGCACCCAACAGAAATTCACAATCTGCCTGTCATCATCGGACGGCATCCTAGTATCCGACCAAGGGCCCCACGACTCTGTTTTCGGCCCTGAAATTTCAAGGTCTGTAACGTACACACCCCTGTTCTCCTTACAAGAACACTCCATCGGCGTCAAATCCATCAAAATAAATGGCAACCGATTATCCCTCAACGCATCACTGCTATCCTCAAATGGGGGGACCAAATTAAGCACGATTGTCCCCTACACGACCTTGGAGAGCACAATATACGCGACATTTATCAAAGCTTACATTCAAGCCGCTGCTTCAATGAATATGACAAGGGTGGCATCTGTGGCACCTTTTGGCCTTTGCTTCAGTTCAAAGGGCATCGACAGCAAGCAGCTGAGGACAAAAGTGCCGGCTATTGACTTGGTGCTGCAGAGTGCGATGGTGAAGTGGAGGATATTGAGTAGAAATTCTATGGTCCGGGTAAACGACGAAGTGATGTGCTTGGGATTCTTGGATGGAGGTTTGAACCCAATGACTTCGATCGTGTTAGGGGGATATCAATTGGAGGACATCGTGCTACAGTTTGATTTGGGTACTTCTATGCTGGGATTTAGCCCGTCTCTGCTGATGTGGGAGAGATCTTGCTCCGACTTCAAATTTGACTCCTGGCCTAAATACTCTTTGTAAATTGTTTTCTCCATTTCCCTCTTCTTGGAAAACGGTGGGGGGTTGTAAATATTTGTACTACTTCCCCCCGGCTTGTTCTTGTATTTGTGTTTTAAGGATTTAAATGAAGAGAGTTGTTCGCGATTAGTTCGGTTCGGTATCGGTTTATTTATTAATTAAACAGAATTTAAACAAATTTGTAGGCTTGTCGGTTTATTTATTAATTAAACAGAATTTAAACAAATTTGTAGGCTTGTCGGTTTATTTATTAATTAAACAGATTTTAAACAAATTTGTAGGCTTTTGTTTATTAAATGATTTTAATTCAGTCAGTCATACTTGTGAATGTCCACGCAATATAAAGGACATTGAAATTTTTTGATAGATCAGGGGAGATTGTGTAATATATATATATATGAAATTTTTTGATAGATCAGGGGAGATTGTGTAATATATATATATATATATATATATATATATATATATATATATATATTTGGGTATTATCTATTGAAGGCCTGGGTATCGGTCAAAACGGTCCAAGGCTCTTATCGGTTATTAACTGATAATTTTCGATTAAACGGTTTATTAACTGATACCAAACCAATAAGAATTTTAATCGAAATTATAGATTATAACGGTAGAGCTTTATATTGATTTATTTTGTTGGACTAAAAATGAGTTTTTTTTACTTTTGAGAGCCCAAATACTTTTGTTGGGCTAAAATAACTTATTAAAAATGAATTATTTTAGGGCCCAAATACTTTTGTTGGGACCCAAATATTTATTTTGTTGGCTAAAAATTGAAGTTTTTTTTTTATATTGATTCACCACAACTTTTTTTTTTTTTTTTTTTTTTTTTAAATATATTATAAAATACATTTTTCCAAAGCAAATAGACTAATTAACATAATGAATGCTAATTAGACTAACAAAACTAGTTAATGAAAAATGCTTTCACCAAAGGCAAAGAAATCCCATCCAATGCCATCACAAAAAAAAAAAAAAAATCAAACCTACCCAAACTCAAATTAAGATAAGGTTACATAGATATATATATATAATCACAAAACTACGTCGTTTGGGCATCCCTACTTAACGGTTTATATCGGTCAAACGGTTAATCGATATGAAATTTTTAACCGGACCGAACCCAGACCGATAAGCATACCGGTATAAAAAATTTAACCGATAAAGTTATCGGTATATCGGTTACGGTTAATATCAGTTGGTCGAAACCGGTACACGGCTGGTAATCGATAACCGATTAATCTACCCACTCCTATTATATTGTGCATATTTCTTATCTAGCTTAGGATTGACAATTTTGACACGACCCGCGAATTCGACAAAAATTAACAGGTATTGGGTTTGACCTTATCATGTTCGGCTTTTAATCTTGTCACCCGTTTAAGACCCCGTTAATTTTCGTGTCTGGCAAGTTGACCCGCTAGACCCGTTAAAAAATGGACAGCAAACCCGCCATACCCCTGATTCGACTCGCCATACCCCTAATTTTGTTTTTGTTAGCTCTTTTTGTTTTTTATTCATTTTTATTATCTTCTTCTTTATTGCAATGATGGAAATAAACTATCTAATATGTATAGATTTGAAAATTTCTAATCTTTGTGAATGTTTTTATTAACAATTTGTTAACAATTAACAATGGCATTGGTATTATTATTATTTTTTTTTAATTCAAGGTTTTTTAAACGGGTCGGGTCGTGTCTACCCGATATGACCCAGTTATTTTAAATGGCTTAAACGGGTCGTGTTCGTGTATAAGTTAATTGTGTAACGGGTGCTCACGGACCGTGTCAGGTACCTATTTTGCCAGCCAAGCTAATGACATTTTTATTGAAAAAATATATTTGTATATCTTTCATGTATATTTTATATACTTCTTATCTATATAATTGGCTTTAAATTAATTTCAATAGTTTAATACTCTTTCATTCGCCATCTGTTCACATAATTAGTCCAAAAAAAGAATTAATAAAGAACACACGACTTGCAATTTCATGTATGAACGCATTCTTTTTTCTTTTCTTTTTTTTTTTTTGAGGTAAAAGTGGAATTCTCATTTGTAAATCAGCCAACCAGAGCAAAATGCTGTAGCTGAATAAACTCTCGAATACAATCAGGAGCATTATCTATCCAAGTCTTCTCTAGAACATCCTTAACAGCCAACTTAGCAAGTGCATGGGCAACTCTATTGCTGTCCCGCTTCACAAAGCCTATCTGCCATTGAGAGAAGACCTGCACAGCAGCTTTAACATCATCCACCAAAGGTCCCATGCGACTAAAATTCGTGCTAGTATCCCGTACAGCTTCAACCACGCCCTTAGCATCTCCCTCCAACTGAACCTGGAAAAAGCCCATCTCACTGCATAGTTGAATGGCCACTAACACTGCTCGTGCTTCTGCTGCAGCCGGGGATAGGAAACCCAGTTGAGTCATGCATCGTGCAGCACGTACATACCCCATATGATCTCTCACCACCACCCCGAAGCCCATCCGACCCAACGAAGAATCCAGCGCCGCATCCCAATTCGCCTTAACCCACCCCACAGCAGGTGCAACCCACTGCGAGGGACCCTGACCATATGCAGATGGGTGGTCTGCATCCCCGTCTTCAAAAGCCCGTCTAAAATCTGCCATGGACCTCTGAGTCAGCTTGATAATGGCGTAAAGTGTACCCACAGGCAGAGCTGGCACCCAATGATGGCATTGAATGTTTTAGCCTCCCCGTCCCATATTCTTCGATCTTGACCCATCTAACGGTGGATGACTTTTTTTGATCCAGTTGATGGGTCAAACAAATTAATTAAAACCATCCGCTTAACAATAATTAATTAGGGTTAAATACTAAATACTTCTTACGATTTTGTTACTTTATTTTTTTTTTCCTATGATTTAATTTTTATCACAGTAGGTCCCTATAGTTTTGATAATAAACCAAACTAGTCATTCTGTCAATTGACCGTTAGTTGACTTAACGGAAATTCAAGTAGACCAATCAAATATTGACACATGGCACATACGTAAATTTTTTTTTTAAAAAAAAAAAAACAAACAAAATTTGATTGTTTGTCAACATCGGCCACCCCCAGATTGATTTTGTTCTGCATAGGAAAAGCGTGTATTGGAGGATGTTTGGCGCAAACACGATGGTCCAGGTTAGCAATGATCTGGTGTGTTTGGGGTTCGTGGATGGAGGCCCAAACCCAAGGACTTCTATTGTGATCGGAGGGCATCAACTGGAGGACAATCTTGTGGAGATTGATATAGCAAAATCGAGGCTTGGCTTCAGCTCCTCGCTATTGTTCCGACAGACAACTTGCGCCAATTTCAACTTTACCTCGAATGCTTGAAGCCTCAAGGATTTTCATCATTTCAACTTTGGTTCCAATATGTTTATTACGTCGCATTTTGTATTTTATTTGGAAGAATATGGGTGCAAAAGATTTAATTATATGAGTACAAGGCATAGGAATGTGCTTCCAGCCAATATCTATATATTATATAGGGTCGTGATACACTTTACGCTGGCGTGCGTACAAGGCATAGGCATATGCTTCCAGCCAATATCTATATATTATATAGGGTCGTAATACACTTTACGTTAGCATGCCACGAACACCAGCCAATTTTTTTTTTTTTTTTTTAATTATAAAAAAAAATAATAATAAATAAATAAAAAAAATTGGCTAGCGTGCCATGCACGCCAGCGTTCTGTTTTGCGTCACCTATTATATACCGGATCGGGATTGAATAGTCAATACATTGGGAAACGGGCTTTTCATCCGAAAGTGGGCCCTACTGTCAAAAGTGTTATTTTCTACAATTTCCTCGTCCATTCTCTTTGACCAAGATCTAGCTTCATCTCTACATTCCAATATTTAATAGAGAAAAAAGAAATGGATGGAGACGCGAGGTATCGATCCTCGATATCTTTATGCAGCACTTATACAGGCTCTACCAATTGAGCCTTGGTAGAGACTTCAACATCCCCTCGGTTATTCATCTCTACTTTTTTTTTTTTTTTTTTTTTTTTTTTTTTTGGTTATTCATCTCTACTTAATCATCGTATATTAATGTTTTTGGTTCAAAAATATTTTCAGAAAAATAATTTTTTAATAAAATGTCTTTTTTTCTGAAATTTTTTTACTGCATCAACCACATGATAAAATCCTAAGACTACATTATGCTTTTATTCCTTATGAGTTTACAATATAAAATATATTCTTAATCTAATCTCTTAATTCAAGGTGATTCAAATCTCATTAAATCATCATCAAATCCTTAAATTTAGGTTAATCTAATCTTCATCAAATCCCCAACTTTATGGTCATTCAAATATACTCTAACAAGTAACAAGGGTATATTTTATATTTTCATTCAATCATATTAACCGATAAAAATCAATTCTTATTCACAACATAAAAAATATTGATATAAAATAATTTTTTTTTTTAAGTAAATTAACTTAAAAATTTGAGTTCCTACCGTTCTTAAATTTAAAAAATAAAAATAAAAAATAAATAAAAAAACGAAGATGAATATTTTTGTTAAAAAATTTAAAAGATAAAAATGGTATATATAAACTTAATTTCATGACCAAGGTGTATTTCAATCAAAAAGAAATAAGCACAAAAGAGACGAAAATCAAGACATATGTCCATAAAAGTTGGGTCTTAGATGGGATTCAGTTGAGCCCTATTATATCTATATGTTATTCGCAATGATATATATAGATCCCTATTTATTAATCAATTGATCAAATCCTATTTATCATTTTCGTTGATTTAATTATCGTTTGAATGTTTGATTTTAACATAAAATATTATAGCAGATTACAATTTGCCATGCAAAGATTGATATAATTAATAAATTTGCATGTAGTTTATAGAAATACTCTATGGAGACTTAATTGTCGCACCACGGGTGAAGATCAGCGCCGTCTTACAACCTCAAGGCTGCGAGGGCTCTCCCTCCATTAAAAACCCTATTCTGGCCTCCGCCCTAAGTTTCTAATTAAGTGCATGCCGACCTACTTAACCTTTAATTAGGTTTTGCATGTGTTTTTTTTTTTTTGCTTGTGGGGAATCAAAGGAAGCACTTAGGGGATCGATCAGGTAAATTATCTACTCCGATTAATTTTCTTGCCCATAAAATCGAATAGGGTAGAGATCGAAGAAAGCCATGGCCCTGTGGCTTTTTGAATACCCCTCGATCATCATGATTTTCACGATTTCAGGGGTGATTCTTGTTTTTAACAAGTCAATAATATTGTTTGATAATAAACCTTGTGGAAGAGAAAATCAAAAGGTAAGATATGTTTGGATGATCATCATGTACGCATTGGAAAGAATATGTCAAGATATAATTAATGTATTGTTTTTTTATCCAATGTGGATTTAAGATTAATACTAGTGCATAAGTGATATTTAATTTAGAAGTTTGAGATGCATGTTTCCCAGGACTAATATGCATGAGAAAACTGCTTAACATTTTCAAGACTCATCTTAGTTTGCCCTTCTTGTGCACATGCAGTTGAAGAGATGAAGCCTAAGTTGGGAGCTAAGGTCATGAAAGTTGTAATTGTGCTCTTGGTTATGGCCCTTACGATGACTTGTGCTGCCGCCAAAGGTGGTGGCGGACGTGGTGGCCGACACCGAGGGGGCGGGGGTGTAGCATTTGTACCTATTTACAGGAGCAATTCATCCAACATATCTGATCATGCATGGCTCCATTCAATAATGTCTGTGTGTGTGTGTTTTCTTATGGTTACGAGTTTCCTCTAGGGCTTGGTTGCCAACTTGCCATCCAGGAGCCGGCCGGGAGTCTTCTTACAAGGATTTTCAAATAAAATTACTTACATTTTGGGTTTATAATTACCACATAATAGATCTTAATCTTTACCCTCGCATTGTAAGTATAATATATAGAGAGACTCTCAAAGCTTTGATATTTTTAATAGAGGAACATCAATTATCATCATCCTTTTCAGGTATTAATTAGAATATTATTATTGCTTATTATATGTTTAGTGTTCTTGAAACGCATCAATTGCAAATTCTCTGGTTGAGAGCTACATTAAGAGGGCATGATTTAAGAAATTCAGTCTTGTTACTGTTGGGTTCAATACAAATGTATTGTGCTCTGCTTTCAATAATTTTTCTGAACGTGGAATATTATTGGTAGGTATTAGTCATGTATTTTCTTTTTTAATGGAGATTTGGAAATCAACAGCGGGCAAAAGAGATTTTTGATGATGGAATATTTGAAAATTCAATATTACATATATGATATATAGAGAAAGAATTTCAAAATAGGGGGTGAATTCATGCACGTTGCAATGCGTGCTACCATGTCGTGGGATTAATTCCCCATTAATTGTGGACTTTGACTTATGGCTCTCCGCCGCGTTGTGGGTGCTCACTTTTGTTGGACGCAAGTGTCCCAGCGGCATTCTTTAATTTAGCTTATGGATTGTTTGTCCATAAACCAAAAATCACTCAATCTACAAGAATTTCCCCTATATAATCATCGCCTTGGCTCACTCTCTTTTCAATCTATGGCTTCCTCATTTCATGTCCTTCTCTTCTGTTCTCTCCTTTCTCTCATCTCCCCCACCATAGCCACAACATCCTTCCGTCCCAAAGCTCTTGTTCTTCCAGTCTCCAAGGATGCCTCAACGCAACAATATCTTGCCCAACTAAACCAAAGGACCCCTTTTGTCCCCGTCAAGCTAACCGTTGATCTCGGTGGCCAATTCCTTTGGGTAGACTGTGAAAAAGGCTACGTCTCATCCACCTACAAACCCGCCCGTTGCCGCTCGGCCCAATGCTCACTTGCCAAGTCTACTCTTTGTGGAGAATGCTACTCTAGCCCTAAGCCAGGGTGCAACAATGGCACATGTAGTCTCCTCCCAGATAACACCGTGACACGCACCGGCACAAGCGGTGAACTCGCCCAAGATGTTCTTTCCATCAAATCCACTAATGGGTTTAACCCCGGCAGGGTGGTTTCTGTGCCCAAATTCCTCTTCACTTGCGCCGCAACATTTCTCCTAGAGGGCCTTGCAAGCGGTGTTAAGGGCATGGCTGGATTTGGAAGGACTAGAATTTCGCTTCCTTCCCAATTCTCTGCCGCTTTTAGCTTCCATAGAAAGTTTGCCATTTGCTTGAGCTCTTCAACAAGTGCTAATGGTGTCATTTTCTTCGGTGATGGGCCATATGTTATGCTTCCAAATATTGATGTCTCCAAGTCTCTTATCTACACCCCGCTAATCCTCAACCCCGTAAGTACAGCCGCAGCTTACTCACAAGGCGACCCTTCGTCGGAATACTTCATCGGCGTAAAATCGATCAAAATCAACGAAAAAGCTGTCCCATTAAATGCATCGTTGTTGTCCATTGACAAAGACGGCTTTGGTGGAACAAAAATCAGCACCGTTAATCGTTATACCGTCATGGAGACGACGATCTACAATGCTGTCATTGAGGCTTTCGTCAAACACCTGGCAGATGTCCCTAGAGTGGCGTCGGTGGCACCCTTTGGGGCGTGCTTTAGCTCAAAAAACATCGGTAGCACACGTGTTGGCCCGGCAGTGCCCCAGATTGATCTTGTTCTGCAAAGCCAAAGCGTGTACTGGAGGATCTTTGGCGCAAACTCGATGGTCCAGGTCAGCAATGATGTGCTGTGTTTGGGGTTCGTGGATGGAGGCTCAAACCCAAGGACTTCGATTGTGATTGGAGGGTATCAACTGGAGGATAATCTTCTGCAGTTTGATTTAGCTACATCCAGGCTTGGCTTCAGCTCCTCATTATTTTTCCGACAAACAACTTGCGCCAACTTCAACTTTACCTCTAATGCTTGAGGGGTTTTCATGTCATTGTGAGAAATGATTTGGCCTTGACTCACTGGGTTTGATGGCCTTGCCATTTACCAATCAATATATGTTTATTACATTAATGCATTTTGTATTTTGTTTTGGGAGCATTATTTTGGTTGCAAAAGAATAATTAATTTTGTCATTATTATTTCTAAAAATTGCAGAAGATCCGCTCTCTTCTATTGAATAAAATTTTATAGAGTAGTGATTTGTATAACACGGGCGTGCATGAAAAGTGTGCACGCCGGTATTATAACATATATATATATATATATATATATATATATATACTGTTTAAATATTATTTTAATTATATTTTATAATATTATAACACCGGCGTGCACACTGTTTGTGCACGCTGGTATTATATAAATCACTACTCGATTTTATAATGCAAGTCAATGTATATATATAAAACTAAAGTAAGTCTTAGCAATCGGCATTGACTTACATTAAATATTTAATGTAGAAAAAAGACTCGAAGAGAACAAATAAAAATCAATGAAAGACTTGCATCTTCAAGGTGTGAATAGTCTATAAGATCGTGTTACGTAGATCTACTCTCCTCAATCGGTGGAGTTTTAGATCTAGATCTTTAAACTTAGATCTACTCTCCTCAATCGCTTTTCACTCCGCTACATGCTAATGTCGGCTAGTGCACATCATCTCCATAAGATTTTTCTTCTCTCTAAATTTGCCCTCATGAGCGATCTATGGAGGGAGGAGGATTAGATCGGTGTGAGGGATTTTCTCTCACAGCCGAAAAATAAAAGTTGAAAAATATGGCTACCTATGTCTTAGATTTAGTTTGCCCAAGAGCAGATTTGTGCTTTAATAGAAGTTGTACATAGGTTAGCAGAAAAGTTGAGGTCATAAATAGTACGTAATTGTAAGATCTATATTGTCTCTATGAAGTTGTAATCTCATAGCTTTGGGCTGTAATTTTTCAGAACTTTTATGCTCTTTGATGTAAGAATTTTATGTTGTCGATCTTATATTATCAATGAAATTGCAAAGATTTCCGTTTCAAAAAAAAAAAAAAAACATGTCACGTAATTTGAGGAATGAGAGAATAACGGGATGGTGTATATATAGTAATACTCGTAGTAATATTATTCTAATACTTGAACATGATGATGATGACTATTGATCGATGTTCCTCTATTAAAAATAGCAAAGATTTGAGAGTGTCTACATATATTCTACTTAAAATATAAGGGTAAACTAATACCAAGATCTAAACCCAAAATGTAAAGACGTAATTTATTTGGAAAAGGCCTTGAAATTAGAAGACTCCCGGCCGGCTAGCTCCCTGAATTGCGAGTTGGCAACTACGCACTAGAAGAAAGCAACCATAAGAAAACAGAGACACACACAGACGCTATTGAATGGAGCCTGCATGCATCAGATACGTTGGATGAATTGCTCGAGTGTTTATGACAATGTTTGTGGTGATGCTTGCCTTTGTGTCCACAGCCATGTTTGGCGGCAGCACAAGTCATCACGAGGGCAATAACCAGGAGCACAATTACAACTTTCATCACCTTATAATTAGGCCTCATCTCTTCAGCTGCACGTACACAACAATTGCAAAAATGAATTACCTTTTGATTTTCTTTTCAATGCACATGATCGATGATCCAAACATATGTATTACCTTTTGATTTTCTCTTCCACAAGGTTTATGATCAAACAATATTATTGACTCCATTTGGCAAAATTATTAGTTTTTGTCTTTTGTTTTCTCTTCGATCTCAAAACAAAAACATTTTAACTTTAATTTATGTCACGATAGAATACTTTTTTTTTCAAATCAAAAACAAAAATCAATCCTTAAAACACATTAACAAAGATTTTTCAATGTGAACAAATACTGAGTAAATAATATAAGGTGACAACTGACAAGGTGCATGATAAGTTGATACATGCATGATGCATCCAACATGTACATGTGTCATACAAATTTGAAACTAATAAACGCCATGAGGATTAAGGATGCGTTTGGGTTTATGATTTCGCAAGAATAATCTGCGTTTTTAAAAAATATCGTAAAGTGTTTAGCATTGTGATTTAAAAAGCACTTAATTTTTTTTTTTTTTTTTTTTTTTTTTAAAAAAACTTAATAACATGTTGTATCAAACACCATTTTTTTTTTTTAATCACACTTATTGAAACGGCAATTCCAAACAGACCCTAAAGGGGTCATCAAAAAGCTCCAAAGGCCATGGCTTTCTTTCTCTACGTCATTGTCATTGTGCACAACAAGATTTTTCAATTTCTTACGGAATTAACCCACAACAATACAACAGTGAAACTGAAATCTGACCCTTTAATTTTACAGGGTTTTAAGAAACCCCCATTCAATTTTATGGGCATGAAAATGAATCGATCGGAGTTGAGAATTTACCTGCGTCAAAACTGCTCGAGTTCTTCCTTTGATTCCCCACAAGCTAAAAACCGCGTGCAAAACCTATAGTGTTAAGTAGGTTTTTAATGGACCTTAAGGTTATAAATAAGACGGCGCTCTTCATTGTACCAATGATGTCATTTAATGTGATTATATTTCAATATGATTTTAACTGATTGTAATCAAATCAAATCATATTTAAAATTTAAATATGATTTGATTTGATTTGATTTGATCATGTATATTCTTTTGTATTCTTTCCACCGCTCGATCTATAAATAGGATTATTTGTATTGTGAATTTATAAGAGCACAATGTAAGACCTAAAAATTTTGTCTATGACTCTATGGAGTGCATTTTTTTTATAAGCTTCGTGCAAAGTTATTAATTATATCAATCTTTGGCAAATTCAAATCAAACATTCAAAAGATAATTAAATTAATTAGCGAAAATAATAAATAGGATTCTATATATATATATATATATATATATATATATATCATTGCCAATAACATATGTGCTTATTTCTTTTTGATTGAAATATATATGCCTTGGTCATGAAATTAATTTATACATTCCGTTTTTATCTTTAATTTTTCTTTGAAAAAAAAAATATTCAACTTAATTAATTTTTGAAAATTTTTAAAAAATAATAACATTATAATTTCATCCATCAGACGTGATCAATATATACCAAGTCATATTATAACTTTTGTTATATTAGGATTTTATTTGCTATGTTTTCAAGTTATGTATGGTACGTACGCAGATTAAAAGAAAACATTTCTCATAAGTATTTTAAGTTTTGGGTTTTGAAAAAAGTAAAATTAGAGGATTGATTTGGTTGAGAGGTATATTTTAAATAGCAGTGAAAGGCGGTTAGTAAATTTTACTAACCGTCTCCGCTAACCGCTAGGTGATTAGCTGCATCCGAATAACTGTTTTTTTACTAACCGCTTTTTTTTTTGCCTTTTTGCCTTTTTTTTTTTTTTTTTTTTTTTTTTTTTTTCAGTTTTGGGCTCACTTTAAATGTTTTTTGCTCACTTCAAACAATTTCTTTTTTCCTTTTCATGGTCATTTTAGCATTAAAAAATGCTATATACCAAAATCTTTGTTGGTGATCACCTTCTACGAATCTACACAACATATAATACAAATAAAATTACAACAATTCTTCTAAATCATTACTTCACTTACAGTCTTGTACACAACATACAAATAAATATATATAATAAAACTATATATATTATATGAAATATATATATAAAGCAGTTAACAGTTTTTAATAACCGCATTCAAAAACGGTTAGCGGTTATAGATTTTCACTATCATGTATGTATGTATGACATGTCCACACAAGAGGGGGAAGTGGGGATTCGAAATAGTGACCACCGCTTCATGAGGCGTGATCTCTAGCCGATTGAGCTACCTCTCGGAGACTAATTTAATAAGATTGTTAAATTATTAATGGTCCTAAAAGTTTAAGAATTTTTAGTGTTTAAAAATGAATTGAATTTTTCCACGCTAATATTTAATAAAAAAAAAATGGAAACATGAGGTATCGATCCGCGTTCCTTCTATCCAAGCATTGATAGAGGCTCTACCAATTGAGCTACGTTCCCATCAATAGTAAACTATATATTTTATACAATAAAATAAATAAATGACCCAAATTTAATCAGAAAATAAAGCCATAAAATGATTGTGACCCAAGAGAAGGCTCTCAAGTCATATTAGCACTAACCAATAAATGATACAAAAAAATTATGGAAAGCCAGACGAAATTCCATGTTGAGTGAAAGAAGTTTGGAGAAACTAGTGAAATAATTAACCCATTAGGTTATCATTATTTCTCTATAAGTATCTCATTAATTAAATCAAATAACTTGGGATTTACATGAGAGCTATATTTTTAAATGTTTTTTTGCTTTTATTTTTGGACGCGGTCATAAAGGTATACAATAAATATTACACACACTTTTGTTTTAAGTGCACAAAATACGGGTATTTCAAAAAGGACAGAAATTTCCTTAAAAATGATTTGAAGTAAATTTCGTCCAACTTAATCTAATAAATGCCAAGGGTCATATCTCACATTTATTGCCATTCCACTAATTTATGAACTCAAACATTAATTTTTGATAAACTCAAACATCTTAAATGACACTTGTCATTTATTAGAGTAAGTTGAAAAAAAAAAAAAATAATTCTAAACCAGTTTGAAAGAAATTTGTATAAAAAAAATATATATATCGGTAAATAGTGACGGTGCTAGGATTTGGATATATATTAGAAATATGCATGATCATTTCAATTCAAAAGAAATTGAAATATTCTATTGAAATTATTAGCATATTCTAATACTTAGTAAAATAACAAATCAATAAAAGAAAATTTTAATAAAAGGAACCAATGAAATTACAATGTAACAAAAAAAAGAAAAAAGAAAAAAGAAAAATCGGATGATTCCAGAATTAGCCAATAAAACAATAAAAAAATGATTAAATGAAATTAGAACATAAAAAGCATAATATTTGCCATTTTTTTTTGGCAGTTCTTCAAATGTTGATTGAATGGCGCGTACCATTGCACCACGTAACTATGTATATGTAGCGGGTCAATTAAATATAGAAATCATTTGAATCAAATACTACATTGAAGAAACCTTGATTCTCTAGATCATATACCGAAAACTGTGGTTTCGATGTTGCCGGTGCCAGTTCATACACAGAAAACTGTGGTTCTGATGTTGCCGGTGCCAGTTCATACACCGGAAATAGTGGTTCTGATGTTGCCAGAGCCAATTCATACACCGGAAATAGTGGTTCCGATGTTGCTGGAGCTTGATATTCGGGCATCTCGCCTCCCGAAACAAATTGTGAATGCGTTGATGAAGATGCTTCGGGGTTCATCTTTCTTGCATTCAAGATTTGGATCTCGTGATTCTGAACTTGTTGACTGTCATGTTTGTGTAAATCTAGGGGCATCTCGCCTCCCGAAACAAATTGCCCATTGCCCATGAGGCTTGTCTCTACAGGATCTAGTTCATCACATGCAAGTGTTTGATAACATGAATGAAATTGTGATAACGTTGTTGAAGATGCTTCAGGGTTCATGTTTCTTGCATTCAAGATTTGAATCTCGTGATTCTGAACTTGTTGACTGTTATGTTGGAAGCTTCTTACAGGATATTTCATGTTATCCGTGTCTTTGTTTCTGATTCTACAAATAACGTACTCGTCAAACTGCAAAACACCCAAAAAAAAAAATAATAAATAGATAGATATAACTTTAGTTCTCAGAATATTAAAATATATGAATACAAAAACATTAAATCTTCATGGATTTGTTTTGTATATTTCAATTAAAAGACTCAAAGTGATCATTACAAGCCAATTAGTTGACATGGTATATATTTTTAAAAGATATTTTATGCGAGTACAATAACATAAAACATTAACGAATTTGTTGTAATTTATTTCAATTTTCAATTTCAAAATAACCATACTAATTAATCAAGTTCCTTAATTAAGGATATTTATTAATTAAATATTTAGTTTTAACATGTATTATTTAATAAATATTTATTTAATAAATATTTAAATATTTATTAAATATTTAGCTTAATTTATTTAATAAATATTTTGGTTAAATATTTATTAAATATTTAACCAAAATAACCAAAATAACGATATTTAGTTTTGAAAAACCAAAACCAAAATAACGATATTTAGTTTTGAAAAACCAAAACCAAAATAACGATATTTAGTTTTAACATGTATGACCAGGGAAATTAACGATATTTAGTTTTGAAAAACCAAAATAATAATAATAAGATAAATCCAATACAAAAAGCTTCAAGAAAACAAATAAAAATGGATGATGGAGTTGAAATACTTACATCTTCAAGGTGTGAATAGTCTCGAAGAGAAAATTCATGCATAATCCAGTGTCCGTTACCAACAACTTTGGCCTTGTTCTTCTTATATTCGAAGACAAACGATTTTTTAAACCCAATAAGTTTATTTTCACCATCATGAATTGCTTCGGTGTGTTCTATTTTCCAAGTGCCTGACCCAACTATTCTCTGCATCCTTGATTTGCTTTTCTTCTTCAACTTCGTGAAGACGAAGAAAAGCTGTTTCAAAGTTTTATCAAAAATCATCCATGGCTCCTTGTCGCCATAGATGTCACACTCAACCACCCAATCATGAGGTAGCAGCTCTCCCTTGACTTTCTTTTGAAGAAAGTCAACAAGAAGTTCTTCATCCTTAGGCAAAAAACGAAATCCCACCGGTACTGCTAGGCTCCCTCTCTCCATGAAATAATTTGCCGATGGATCAACTTAAGCTACAAAATTAAGAATTAGAATTATGGGAGCCACGCACATGAACCAACTATGTAGCTTTGGAGTATTAGAAACCTAATAGAAGAATTAGATTGTGGGTTACGTACCAGGCGCGAGAATGAAGCCCGAAGAGACAATCTGCAAGAGAAGAGATGATGGTTGTGATTTGTTTAATGAAGCAGGCTGGGTGTTCATTTATAATAGCCATATGAAGAAGCAGATCCGACTACAACTACTATTAATTCCCAAGTCAGGTTGGAAATACTCATTCTATCTGCATTCAGATTCTTATGTTTATAAAAAATTTAAAAATTTAAAATAAATTTAAAAATTTTTTTAAAAAAATTTCTTGATGTTATCTTTTACTCTATCTCCCCGTCCGGTGTATGCGGTAACGGCATGCCACCTGGCCTTAACCTTTTCAAGACTCATTTTTGCCCTTGATCATGTGCTCATGCAGTTGAAGAGATAAGGCCTAAGTTGGGAGCTAAGGTCATGAAAGTTGTAATTGTGCTCCGATCCTGGTTATGGCCCTCATGATGACTTGTGCTGCCGCCAGAGGTGGTGGCGGGCATGGGGTTGGCGGACACAGTGGTGGTGGAGGTGCGCACTCATCCAACTTATCTGATGCATGGCTCCATTCAATAATGTGTGCGTGTCTCTGTTTTCTTATGGCTACTTTCTTCTAGTGCGTAGTTGCCAACTTGCCAGGCAGGAGCCGACCGGGAGTTTTCTTTCAAGGCCTTTTCAAATAAATTACTTACATTTTGGGTTTCCACATGATAGATCTTAATATTTACCCTTACATTTTAAGTAGAATATATACAGACACTCACAAATCTGTGATATTTTTAATATATGGAGGACGGCTCCTTTATGTTTGATGTGGTGTCTTTGGATTTTTGATTTATTTTTATTGATATTTATATTAAATGCTTCCTTTGTTTGCTTTGTTATGATTTGAATTTATAGCAAATGTTTAATCTCTCTTTAACATGTCATTGACATCAAAATTTTCAATCGACCTTATTTTTAACTAGTGCTTTAACTAGTGCTTTTAGGCCCCAGTGTTTTTTCTATTAATTCTTCCTTTACTCTATTTTAATTAGTTTGGTTTTGTTAATTTAATCCCTCCATTGCTCTACTCTTAGTGGAAAACAAAAATCAAATCATTTTATTTTTCTTTGCACGATAATAGAAATTAATTTCATATGAAGGAAACCCTCAGTATATTCTTAAGTTAATTTACTGAAGCAGTATAACTTTGAGTGAGGGTTGATGTGTAATCTTAGCTGGTGTCCTAAAGTGATGTGGAAAATCCTAGTTGTCATTTTTAAAGTCAGAAATTAATAATAACATGCATGTATCGCGTTTTTATTGGGTGACAAACGGATTTTGTTAAATTACTTAATGAAAATTGATTTCAGGGAGTAAACTGTTATTTTGGCCTACTCTGAAGACCTATAAATTATTTTTATACCCGAAGGAGTAATTTGTAATTTAGGCCAAGTACGTAGACGTATAAATTATTTTTTATACCACATAGAGTGATTTGTAATATATATAGACCAACTATATGGACCAAATTTGCATTTATCTCTTTTGTTTTTAGGTGTTCAACAAATTCATTTTTAAACGCATCATTTGGTGACTTTGCTCTCAAATCTCAATCATAAAATATATAAAGCCTCATAAAAAGAAAAAAGTAAAAAAATAAAAGGGGAAAATACACTTTACTCCCCCTGAACTATCCACCAATTTGTACTTTTAATCATAATGTTTAAAAAGTAACACTTTACCCCCCCGAACTTCCAAATTGTTGCAATTCGACCATTCTAACATTTTTTCCCCAAAATACCCCTATCCCAAGTTAATAAATAAAAAATAATAATAATAATTAAAAATTAAAAATTATGGGGTAGCCGGTTTGAGGTGGCCGAAGCCACCCCCAAGCCAACTGGGTGGGCCAACCACCCCTTAATTTTTAATTTTGTTTTAAAAAAATGTTTTTATTTTATTTTTTTTTTAACTTGGGATTGTGGCATTTTGGAAAAAAAAAAAAGTCAAAATGGTAAAATTGCAACAATATGGAAGTTTAGGGGGAGGTAAATTGTCACTTTTTAAACATTGAAATTACAAGTGCAAATGGATGGATAGTTCGAGAGGATAAAATGTATTTTCTCCAAAGTAAAAAGAAAAAAAGTGTTCCAAAAACACTTTTCTGTTATCTTATCTTAATTACAAGTGTAAATTAGTTTATCTACTCATCAATTGCAAATTCTCTGGGTGAGAGCAACATTAAGAGGGCATGATTAAGTAATCATAAGGTGCGAGCATGCGGCGCCCTTCAAATAGATGCAAGTCATCAGCCAAGGAATTCCATATTGTTTGCTGTTGGGTTCAATATATATGCATTGTGCTTTCAATAATTTTTCAGAACTTGAAAAATTAGTAGGTATTAGTCACGTATTTTCTTTTTTAATGGAGATTTGAGATTCAATTTATCGTTAAAAAGAAAGAAAAAAAAAGGGGTTTGGGGGCGGTCAGGCCACCCCCATACCGCCGATATGGAGGTGGCCAAACCACCCCATGTTGGCCAAGGGGTAGCTTTTCATTTTTTATTTTATTAAATTTTTTTAATAGTTTTAATTTTTTAATATTTTATTTTTTTAATTATTGATTTTTTTAATAATTAATGAATTTACGACCCTTGGCCAACATGGGATAGCTTGGCCACCTCCATATCAGCGGTATGAGGGTGGCCGAAACCACCCCTCAGGCCTTTGGGGGTGGCCTGGCCGCACCCAAACCGCCCCCCACCCACCCCCCCCCCCCCCCCCCCCCCCCCTCTTTTTTTTTTTTTTTTGGCGTTTTTGCCTTTTGGGGGTAGCCATGTCAATTATCAATCTCCATTTTTTTTTTTTTATTGATAAATTGAATCTCAAATCTCCATTAAAAAAGAAAATACGTGACTAATACCTACTAATATTTCAAGTTCTGAAAAATTATTGAAAGCACAATGCATATATATTGAACCCAACAGCAAACAATATGGAATTCCTTGGCAGATGACTTGCATCTATTTGAAGGGCGCCGCATGCTCGCACCTTATGATTACTTAATCATGCCCTCTTAATGTTGCTCTCAACCAGAGAATTTGCAATTGATGAGTAGATAAACTAATTTACACTTGTAATTAAGATAAGATAACAGCAATTATAGTAAGCGTTTTAGGAACACTTTTTTTCTTTTACTTTGGAGAAAATACATTTTACCCCCCCGAACTATCCACCCATTTGCACTTTTAACCACAATATTTAAAAAGTGACAATTTACCTCCCCCCCTCCCCCAAACTTTCATATTGTTGCAATTCGACCATTCTGACTTTTTTTTTTTTTTTTCCTTTTCTTTTTTCTAAAATGCCTCAATCCCAAGTTTTTTTTTAAAAAAAATTAAAACAATTTTTTAAAACAAAATTAAAAATTAAGGGGTGGCTGGCCACTCCAGTTGGGCCTGGGGGTGGCTTCGGCCACCCCAGGCCAGCCACCCCTTAATTTTTAATTTTTTTTTTTTTTTTTTAACTTGGGATAGGGGTATTTTGAGGGGAAAAAAAAAAAAAAAAAAGTCCGAATGGTCGAATTGCAACAATTTGGAAGTTCGGGGGGGAGGGAGGTAAAGTGTCACTTTTTAAACATTAGAGTTGAAAGTACAAATGTGTGGATAGTTTAAGGGGGTAAAGTGTATTTTCCCTTTTACTTTTTTAATTTTTCTTTTTATGAGGCTTTATATATTTTATGATTGAGATTTGAGAGCAAAGTCACCAAACGATGCGTTTAAAAATGCATTTGTTGAACACCTAAAAAAAAAGAGATATATGCAAATTTGGTTCATATAGTTGGTCTATATATATTATAAATCACTCCCTATGATATAAAAAATAATTTATACGTTTACGTACATGGCTTAAATTACAAATTACTCATTGTGGTATAAAAAATAATTTATAGGTTTTCAGAGTAGGACAAAATAACAGTTTACTCCTTGAAATCAATTTTCATTGAGTAACTTAACAAAATCCGTTTGTCACCCAATAAAAACGCGATACGTGCATGTTATTATTAATTTCTGACTTTAAAAATGACAACTAGGATTTTTCACATCATTTTAGGACACCAACTAAGATTACACATCAGCCCTCACTCAAAGTCATGCTGCTTCAGTAAATTTACTTAAGAATATACTGAGGGTTTCCTTCATATGAAATTGTTCGTCTAGCTACTTCATTCGTACTGAAAACCCAAGTGTAGGCTATCGCAAGTAATAAATTCTTGGTAAAACCGAAGTCGATCTATAGGGAATGGTAAACACTCAAGTAATATTTCTATTATCATGCAAAGAAAAATAAAATAATTTGATTTTTGTTTTCCACTAAGAGTAGAGCAATGGAGGGATTAAATTAACAAAACCAAACGAATTAAAATAGAGTAAAGGAAGAATTAATATAAAAAACACTGGGGCCTAAAAGATCCACCTAGCTTTCTTTTACATATTCTTGAGACATCTTCAACATTAATAAAGCACTAGTTAAAAATAAGGTCGATTGAAAATTTTGATGTCAATGACATGTTAAGAAAGATTAAACATTCGCTATAAATTCAAATCATAACAAATCAAATAAAGGAAGCATTTAATATAAATAAAAATAAAAATAAATCAAAAATCCAAAGACACCACATCAAACATAAAGGGGCCGTCCTCCATAGATTAAAAATATCACAGATTTGTGAGTGTCTATATATATTCTACTTAAAATGTAAGGGTAAATACTAAGATCTATCATGTGGAAACCCAAAATGTAAGTAATTTATTTGAAAAGGCCTTGAAAGAAAACTCCCGGCGGGCTCCTGCCTCGCAAGTTGGCAACTATGCACTAGAAGAAAGTAGCCATAAGAAAACAGAGACACACACACATTATTGAATGGAGCCATGCATCAGATAAGTTGGATGAATTGCTCCTGTGAGCAGTTATCCCATGAGCAGGTATAACTCTTCCGTGCGCACCTCCACCTTCACTGTGTCCGCCAACCCCATGCCCGCCTCCTCCGTGTCCGCCACCACCTCTGGCGGCAGCACAAGTCATCATGAGGGCCATAACCAGGAGCACAATTACAACTTTCATGACCTTAGCTCCCAACTTAGGCCTCATCTCTTCAACTGCATGAGCACATGATCAAGGGCAAAAATGAGTCTTGAAAAGGTTAAGCAGTTTTCTCATGCATCTCAAACAATTCTAAATATCACTTATACACTAAATTTAATTGGGTTTTTGGCTTAAATCAACATAGGAAGGAAAAAAAAAACACATTAATTATTGTCTCAATTAATGTAATATTACATATTACATAAGGGGAGTGTTGCAATGAAGTGCCTCTGCTTCCCCACAAGGCAGGCCAGTAATAATTGACAAGAGTTTATAAACCACAGGAACGCTCAAGATATCATCACATTGTCCTTTATGATGGTTTATCCCAACATCTTTTTTACCTTTTGATTTTCTCTTCTACAAGGTTTATGACCGAACAATATTATTGACTCATTAAGATTTTCTCTTCCGTTTGTTAAAATTATTAGTTTTGTCTTTTGTCTTTTGTTTTTTCTTCTCAAAATAAAAATATTAACGAACAACTCAAACCGAAAATACTGTAAAAAGGCAAAAAATTAAGATGTTTTCAACTTTACGTCATCACAATAGAATACTTTTTCAAATCAAAAACAGAAATCACTCCTCAAATCGTGAGAACGAGTGAAACCGAAATCTGCAGTTTAATTTTATAGGGTTTTAAGAAACTCCATTCGATTTTTTGGGCATGAAAGTAAATCGGAGTTGATGATTTACCTGCCTCAAAAGTGCTCGATCCCCGAAGTGCTTTCTTTGATTCTGCACAAGCCAACAAACACATGCAAAACTTAATTAAAGGTTAAGTTGGTAGGCATGCACTTAGAAAATTAGGACAGAGGCCAGAATAGGGGTTTTAATGGACGAAGATCCCAACTAGCCTTGAGGTTACAAGACAGCCCTCTTCATGAAGAACAATGACCCTTGGATAGAAAATGAACGGCCTAGATCTAAAATTTTAGAAATTGAAATTTCTTAGAAATTTCAATAGATCCCGAAAATGCTTTATTTCCTTTTTGGTACTTCTTCCATCTTCTCATTTATTAAAATTATTAATTATTATTGGATATGTGGGGTCCGTGTAAATCACACCACATGGCCTTACAAATCCAAATCTAATAATGATTTTAATAAGGAGAAGGATTATCAAAGGATGTATAGCACATCTCAATTAGGTACCCGTACGAGAAGGTGCGACAATTAAGTCACAATCTATATACTGCGTATTTGTATAAACTTCGTGCAAAATTAATAATTATATCTTCGGCAAATTCAATTCAAACATTCAAAGATAATTAAATTAATTAGTGAAAAATAGGGGTGGCCGCTCACTCGCGAGCTCGGGATCGGCTTGAGAGCCATTATACCCCGCGATTAGGACAGGCTTGAGAATTTTGGAATTTGGGGCCCCGACCCGAGAATGAGGCAACCACCGGTGCGGGTTTGATTTTGAGTTGAGTGCCACGGAAATCGATGGTGACCATGGGATTGGAGGCCGACGAGTCCTTCGTCGTTGTAAGCCCCATTGGCGAGGATCATTCTGACACCGTCGGCCTTCTTCACCACAAAGCCTTTGGCCACTATCGGACAAATTCCTCTTTCACAACTACGATCTTGCCCCTGACAAGATTGGGGTCCAGGGAATTCTCCATGCACAGCGAGGCAGAGAATAGCCCAGACTTGCCTAAATAAATCAGAGGGTACATTTTGTCGTTGTGTGGCGCTCTGGCGTAGAGTGATTTGCAACAAATAAGACAACAAATAAAGTCATTTTGAAAAAAGTCTTCTCAATTGCCCTCTAACTATTGATGTTAGAAAGTTTGCAATTGAAAACTTGAGAATTTTACTTGGTTGCTGATAATGTTACAACTCCTTACTCAATACTATCTAGTGTGTTAGATTTTAATTATAATTTTTTTTTAACAAGTCCACACAAAAGGGGGGAATGGGATTTTAATTTTAAAGGGAAGGAAAAACCAAAATTGAAAGGTCCAATTAATTTAGAATCTAAAGACATTCATAATCTAATTAGATACAATTTACACATACAATGAATCGCTCTCTTTCATTTATGGAAAAACAATCATTTTCTTTTATAAAGTAATTAATTCTTTAAAGGGAAAGAAGATTCATCAAATCAAAATGAGATTTTTTCTTTTTGGGATTGTGATTTCATTTTGAAATCAATACTTTTTAAAATGTTTTCCAAAAAAAAAAAAAAAAAACTTTTTAAAATGCAAATGTGTTTGCTAAAACATGTTAAAAAGCACTTTTTTTTATCAAGTATTTGTTGGACAGAGTTTTTCTCTAAACTGGATTGAAAGAATTTCCTTCAACCTAGTCTATAAAAGTGAAACTTGTCCGTTGAACGTGTGAAAAGCACGTGCTTTTTTAATAGCAGGGATAAGATTTGAATAAATTTTCTTAAAAATTCTTGTGCATATCACATGTAATTAAAAAATGATAGCTTTAGAGCCGTCTCTTTTCTCTCTAGCCACTAGAGAGAAAAGAGAAACCCTTCAACCACATAGGGGAGGAGGGTTGGCCGTTTGGCTGCCTCCCTCCTCCCCTCATCCTCCTCGCTCCGGTGCTAGTTATTTACCTGATGCCCTAGCCCCAGTGCCTCCTCTCTTCCCCTTCCTTGACGCTCCTTTCCCCCTCTTTTTTCTCCGTTTTTTCCCCTTTCCCGTCGCTTTTCTTCCCCCCGCCTTCATTTTCTGCAGCGGGCTCCTTGGCCTTGTTTTGGCTCTTTGTGGATTTGGATTTTGTCTATGGTCACCGCCGACCTGTGTTGTCGCTTCGCTACCCGCTATTAAGGTTTTCTTTCATGCGTACCCCACTACGCGGCGGTTTCCGGCTTGCACAGGTCCGGCTCCCTTCCGACTATCGTCTTCCCACTTTGTGCTAATTTTCCATGTTTTTTTTCATGTTTTGGTGGTTCCTTGTTGTTTTTTTCTTGTTTGTGGTTGTTTCCATGTCCTGCTTTGCCGATCTTCTCTGCGCTTGTTTGCCTCCCATCGTCCACTGTTGGGCCTTTCGACGAGTGCCCGCCGCAATGAGCTTCCAACACCCCTTCGATTTTCGGCTCCCGGAGTGTGCGTGATCGGAGTGTGCTGTTTTTTTTTCTTGTTTTATTTTCCTGTTCTGTTGCTTCTTTAAGATGTATTTGTGTTTTGGCGTATGTTTTTTCCCTGTATGGTTTAATTTCCCTATTTTGTTAGGCTTGTAATAAGGATCTTTCCTCTCTCACTCGATCTATGTCACCTTCGGGTTAATTAATTTTGGTCCAGACCTTTGGGTTATGGATGTGATCATTATCCTGTCCTTCGGGTCGAGGAGGAAGAGTTTCGACATGAGAGTCTTTCTGCTCTCAGGGTCGAGGAATAATTGCTATCCATGCATTTAGTTGAGTCTGTTTGTCACAGATCTAGTACTAAATATGATTTTAGTCATGGGTTAGCGGATTAGTCTCGAATCTTGTACTAAACCTGGTAATCTTGTAGCTTTATGCTATGGTTGCTTCAGAGCTTTACTCTGTGATGTAAGAGTGTTATGCTCGTGGTATTATTGAATGAAATGTTATGTTTTTCTCAAAAAAAAAAAAAAAAAAAAAATGATAGAAATTTCTTCCATACCAGTCTGGAGGAAATGTCCTCAAACTCATTTAAAATAGTGTTAAGGGTCTATAAACATTTAAAATACACATTAAATTTAGTCTAAATTAGTAAACTGATATTAATGACATTAACAATTTGGAAAAGGATCCTCTCCATTTCAAATTCCCTCAATTTCTTCGAGTTAGTGCATTTAGAAGGTAGACATTGGGTGCTATTTTAAATGGGTTGGAAAATATTTCCTCCAGACTGGTTCGGAGGAAATTTTTGTCTATTAAAAAAAGTGACACATGTCAAGGCTAGGTTAAAGGAAATTTCTCCAACTCAAATTGGAGGAAAACTCTGTCTATATTTGTTATACGAAATTGTGATTTTAGTTTAAATTTGCATTTTTTTTTTCAAATAAGCACCCCCTAACTTGCTTATAGAAATTGTAAATTTTTTCCTATTTTAAATTTAGTGCTTTTTAAATTGCAATACCAAACGCTTTACGTTTTGCATTATCTTTTAAAAACGCAGATTAATATTGCTAAATTGCAATCTCAAATGCACCCTTAATGTTGCTTAATTGAATTAAGTTTTTAAGAGAATCAAATGATTTTAATCCCTTCTCTAATTATTTGTTTTCCGCAATTAGGAGATTTAATAAAATAATATTAATTGTAATTAGAGCATTAAAAAAAAAAAAAGGAGTAAGCTTTGAGGCTTATATCAGACTAAGCTTTGAATTTGAAAACTAGTTCAAAATGCTTACTATCTTTGATAAAATAAAATAAAATAAAATAAAAAAGAGGAAATTTTTCCAACCGAGTTGGGAGGAAAAATCTTTCCAACAAATATTTGATAAAAAATTGTTTTTTAACATGTTTTACCGAACGTCTTTGCATTTTAAAAAGTATCAATTTCAAAAAAACAGTTTTTTTAAATTGCACTTATTGAAATGGCAATTCCAAACAGACCCTAAAAGGAAAATCCCATTTTCATTTGATGCATCTTTTATTTATTTTTTCTGTAAAGCATTAATTACATTACAAAAGAAAGTGATTGTCTTTCCGTAAATAAAAGAGAGTGATTTATTGTAGGTATGAATTGTATTTAAATAGAGTATCAATGTCTTTAGATTCTACATTAATTGGACCTTCCATTTTTGGTTTTTCCTTCCCTTTAGGATTAAAATCTGACACACTATATAATATTGAGTAAGGAGTTGAAATACTGTCAGCAAGCAAGTAAAATTCTCAAGTCTTCAATCACAAACTTTCTAACATCAATAAGCAGAGGGCGATGGAGAAGACTTCTTTCAAAATGACGTTTTTTGTTGTCTTATTTATTGCAACTTGTTAGTCTTTGTCTCCAATAACCCTACCTATTTTTTGCTTTTGTTTTATACAATAGTCTTTTATCTATCTTAACCATAGTTTTTTTTTTTTTTTTAATATGATCAATTGATCATAGTGACTAATGAAATACAAATGACAGGTTTATCATTCTCAATGGCAATGCTACCAAGAGCTGATGCAGGTCAAGTAATCCATTGTCATCAGGACCATGAATGTATTTCCCATTTGAAAAATTGTTTTTACGCTAGGACTTGTAGCTCAGAAGGTATATGCATGTGCACAGGAAAAAAAGAAGCTATTACGAAGGTTAATGAAAGTAGTTCCAAATAAATAGTATGGTACTAGTATGTCAATGTTGAAGAAAATAAATTATTCATCAATGGAAGTGATAGACGACCTCCTCCTCTCAATTAGGGATGTTGCAGGTCGTAATAAATTTCAACTGAATCGGGAAAACGTACGTCATGTTGCTGTATTTGTTATGTAGTTTTTCTTCCGTCTAATAAAAAAAGTCAACTTCCTTGGATTAAGTGTAAAGAAGCTTCTTTGGTCCTTCAAGGACCCCAGCTTCCATGCAGTAGAAAAAGAACCGTACCATCTGCTATTATTTTGAGATTTACGGTACGGATTAAAACTTCCTTATTTTCAACTTAAACGACGTAGCTTTAAAAAGAATTAACGGAAGTTTTTTAAACGCCGTTTTTTTGCTTGTCCTCCTCTTCCTTCCCCCACCAACTTTCACTCTCTTTCCGCAAATTCTTCATAACCATTTACAGCAAAACAGCAACAACTAATCAACCCAAATTAATCAAACAAATTTCTTAATATTAAGACCCCACAATTTGGCCCTCAAAAGCGAAATCAATCTAAACAAGAATCACCCCCAAATTCGGCCAAAGCCAACTGAAGATGCCCAAATGGTATCACAACCGGATTGCCACCCAAAATCATCAACAAAAAGCACAACCGAAATTTTTCAACCCAAACACCCGTTCGGCCATACCCCCAATAGAAAATTATACTTGCAAAACTACAATCACTTCAAATGGAATCACCCTCAACCAAACACCCAAAATCCACAAAATTCCTCTTAATCACAAAGAGCAACCCAACACAATTTCTCAACTAGAACCGAAATCCAAACCCACACATTTGATCAATCAGCCACAGCCACTGAACCCCAAAATCAAACCCCCAATTCGGAAATCCCAAGAACATAACACCCATAATCAATCACGTAAATGCTCAGAAATCTTTACCAAATTTAATCCTTCATATCAGAAACCCCAAAACCCATCAACTCATCAAACTAAATACCCCACATGAACATGGCAGAAGGAGAAACCTCAAAGAGCGAGAAAATAAATCTAAAACGAAATTTAAAGAAGGGGAGAAGTTTTTATCTTGCTAAAAGACCTCTCTCCCTCTGCGCGACAAAATGCTTAGTATTAAGAAATTTGTTTTACTGTGGAATTTGACTTCTTGTTTTGCTGAAAAATGGCTATGAAAGAATATGCAGAAAGACAAAGTGAAAATGGGTAAAGAAGGAAATGGAGGACAAGTAAAAACAGCGTTTAGAAAACTTCCGTTAATTCTCTTTAAAACTACGTCGTATAGGTTGAAAGTGGGGAGTTTTAATCTGGACCGTAAATTATAATAACAGCAGATGGTGTGGTTATTTTTCTAGCGCAGGGAAGCCTGGTCTCTTTTTCAAATTTGATGATCTTTGAATTCCAAAAATAAATAAATAAATATAACGATATTTGTGTTTGAGCAGTTTTCCGAATGGTGACGTGGAGGGGTCCTGTATAGCCAAGGGATCAACCGAGGGTTATAACTGAATAATCAACAAAGAAAAAAGGATCAAAGCTGCCGGCGTTGTCCAGCCAGAAAAAGCTCCGATGCCTAAGTTAGTCAAAGTATTTAAGAGAAAAATGAACTTGAAGATTATGGATGAGACAAAGTATGCACAAGATATTCAGTTTTTTAGGGTAAAAAGAAGTTACCAAAATAGTGAGAGGGGACCCCCATTTTATAGGCATCGGATTGTACCTGTTCATCTAACACTGTGGACTTTTACCAAGGGTCCACGTGTCAACAATATATCGAGGAACATCAAATATGATATTTATTCAGATATGTTTATTATTTCCTGAGGGTAACACTCGGTACCTGCCTCAGGCTCGGCTAACCGAGCCTGATAACCGAGTGTCGATAATATAATTTATATAAGCCTAAGTCTGCTGAACATGAGTTCATTTTGAACAGTAAAAATAACCGAGCTTTTGGGATGGGCCGAAGAATAGCTTAATGGACCTAACTCAGCTGTTTCATGACCCAACAGTTACCCTCCAATTTCTTTATTCTAACAGAATATAGAAATTTCACATAAATATATAAGATATAGATCAACTTTCTATAAGCTCGGTTTTTGTCTTTTGGCAAAATGATGCGAGTTGGCTCTTGAAATTCAATTTTTGAATTTTTGAATTTCAAAAAATAACTGAAGCGTTTTACATTACCTCCGCCTTTTGAGAGCCACGCGTCAGATTCTCGGTGGTTTTACGCTTTTCACAGTAGCCACGCGTCAGCTTTTGCACCGAGAAAGTAAAAAAGAGACGTCTCCTCGCCGAACCCTAGTACCTAGGGTTATTTAATGCACCGATTTGGTTTCTTTGAAAAAGTCTTTAAAACGCCTCCTTCTTCTTCGTTTAAATCCCATTGTTCTATCTCGCAGAAGCCATCGTTGCTCTTTCTGAGTTCTATTGATCTCCTTCTTTCTTTTTAATTTGGTGTTTTCTTCATACAAGCCTTTCTGCCGATATTATTTCTCGCAAGTAGTGTATTCCAGAGATTCGGTTGAGTCTGTTTCTTCGGCTGAACCTCTCATCTACCTAAACTACCCCATAATTCATTACCTTGATTTCGTCCTCCTTCTTCATCTCTTGTCTTATTTTCCTCCACTATCGATACCTGATGAGTCTCAGGGTTGAAGACGTTCCCAAGGAACTGGGCGAATCACACCCGGTTACTTGGACATCAAAGGTATCCGAACGTGATGAGCCTAAAATCCGTGAAGACTGGCAAATCCCAGACTCGGTTCAACTGCGCTTTGACACCGACCGTGTTGGGGCAGTAGTGGAAGCGGATAGTAATGAAGCTTGTGTCTATATGGAGATGTTCCGTATCGGCCTGAGACTTCCATTCCCCAGAATAGTCCGAGAGTTACTGAGCTATATACGGATAGCTCCGCGTCAGCTGGCTCCGAACGCCTGGAGGGTATTTTTTGCCTCCCTGATTGCTTGGCCAATGATCCTTGGGGTGGATCATCCACTCACAGTTGCGGAGTTTCTCACAGTTTACCGACTGACAAAGTGTTCCAGAACCGAGTTTTTGTACACTTTCCAACTCAGAAAGAAAAAGAAACTCTTCACCTTCAAGCGTAGTTCTTCAAGTAACCATGGGTGGAAGGATGAGTTCTTCTTTGTTCAAGGTGACTGGGAATTCTCACCTTACGAAGTAATCGGGGACCCAAGCGTCCCTCGGGAAACCACTGCCCTGTCAAACCGAGGTAGAACCGAGTTTCGTATTTTCTTTATTTTACTTCTTTTTTGCGGCGAAGCTAATTCTGACATCTATTTTTTAGGTTAACAAGAACCTCTTTTAACCCCGGAGGAGAAGAAGCGTGTGCAGGACGTACTGGACCACGCCGAGCTTCATCCTCTGGAAATGGAAGGCAAAAGGAGTTTCCTCAGTCGGAGTCCTTCTGGTTGTGCGGTATGCCCATAGAACTTCGGGAGGATTTTCCGCCCATCCCCCTTTATGCTGATCGAGCTTCTTCTTCAGAATCTTGAATATGGTTTTGTTAGTTGCTTCTACTTGTCCATTTGCTTGAGGATGTTCCGGGGATGAAAAGTATTGCCGAACATGAAGTCCGGCACACCAATCTTGAAAGGACTCACAGTCAAACTGGTTACCATTGTCCGTAACAAAGGCATGAGAAATCTCATATCGACAAATGACATTTTTTCAAAAAAATTTCTCGATGTTCTTTGCAGTAATATTCACTAGAGCTTCAGCCTCTGCCCACTTGGTGAAATAATCAACAGAGACCACAATGAACCGAACTCCCCCTTTTCCTGTAGGTAATGGCCGTACTATATCTACCTCCCATTGTGAAATGGCCATGGCGAGGAAACCGAGCTAAGTTCTTCAGGAGGTTGCTTGATAACATTGGCAAAGCGCTAACAACTGTCACAAGTTTTGACCATATTTATAGAGTCCCGGTTCATACTCGGCCAAAAGAATCCTGCTCTTACCGCTTTGTATGCTAAAATGCGGGCTCCTGAGTGACTGCTACAGATTCCTTCATGAATCTCCCGAAGGATATAATCACCATCTTCTTTAGAAACACATTTAAGGAGCGGTAACATAAAACCTCGTTTGAAAATAGCTCCATTGACTAGTGTGAACCGAGCAGCCTTCCGTTTCAACTGCACCGTCTTCCTCTTATCTCCTGGTAGAATTCCTTTTTTGAGGTATCTAACAATTTCTTCAGCCCAAGCAGGCATGACTTCGATAGTTAAAATAAAAACCTTCTCAACGATGGAAGGTTGTTGCTGAATTTGTACTATTTGGTCGGATTCCCCCACCCCACATTCAGTTGAAGAGCCTAAACGGGCTAGATGGTCTGCCTTCTCATTCTCTTCTCTTGGGATTTTAACAATGCAAAACTTTTTTAAAGATTTTTGCATACCTTGAATTTTGGACAAGTAGAGCTTCATCTTGCTGCCCTTAGCCTCAAATTCGCTGCGGATGTGGCCAACAATAACTTGGGAATCACTCCGCACCTCTACGAACTCTGCCTCTAGCTCTTGGGCTAAACCGAGCCCAACTATTACAGCTTCATACTCAGCTTCATTGTTAGTAGTTTTAAATTCAAATCTTAATGAACTCTTCAACTCTCTTCTGTCCGGTGTAATAATCACGACCCCAGCTCTGCCATTTCTCTTAGTGGATGAACCATCTACATATATTACCCATGTCCTCTCTTTCGGTCATTCCTCCTGGTCCTAAACGTTAGTGAATTTTACCACAAAATCCGCTAAAGCCTGACCTTTAACAGCATTACGTGAGACAAAGTGAATGTCAAACTCACTAATCTCGATCGCCCAATTGACCAATCGACCAAACAAGTCTAATTTTCGGAGTACTTTCTTCAATGGATACTTGGTCAAAACATTGATTGTGTGAGCTTGAAAGTATGGTCGGAGCTTCCTGGAAGCAATTACCAAGGCGAAAGCAAGTTTCTCCATCTGTACATATCTCTCCTCAGCGCCATGCAACGCTCGGCTGACGAAGTAATCTAGTTTCTGAACCCCTTCTTCTTCGCGAACCAAAGCCGCATTGACTGCAGTTGGCGATACGGCTAAGTATAAATATAATACTTCTCCAGGAACTGCTCGGCTGAGAAGAGGTGGACTGACCAGGTACCTCTTAAGTTGATCGAATGCCTGTTCGCATTCTTCAGACCATTCGAAAGCTTTGTGATAAGCGCCGAATGTTGCACATTCAAGCCCCTTAATTTGCATATGTTAATTCCTTAGCGTTGTTATTTGTTTGATTTTGTTTTGTTTTTGTGTTTTCAGGTTATAAATCAAGATGCAATTAATTCCATTGATTTTGGGCTTAAAAGCACACTTTGAGAAGACCTATAAGATATGGTTAAACTTAACCAATCATGGTTAAGTTTAAATCAAATAAAGAAAAGGATTAATTCGAAATTTCTCAAATTGGAGTCAAAATCGGATTGGATTCAATTTTGGATTCTGCATACATCTCGGTATTTTGGCCATAACTTTCAGCTCAAATATCTGATTGAGGTGATTCAAGCGGCACTGGAAAGCTAACTCAAATTTCTACAAATCATTGTGAAATATAATTTTCCTAATTCGGAGCACCGCATTGCCAAAATCTCCCCACAAGATAGGAACGCAATTCTGGGCGAATCCTATTCCGATTTGGACTTAGGTTTTCTTTATCCTAATTGGACTTGGACTTAAATCTCCAAAATTTCTAGATTTCCTAGGGCTTCTAGGACTGGCTTGCTCCCTATAAATAGACCCTTAACCTTCAAGAGAAGGTGTGCTTAGTTTTAGATACAAAAATCTTCTTGGAGGCTTGACAAGTTGAAGAGGAGATAATCCATGGCAGGAGGCCATCCTAGCACCCCGATGAGCGGCTAATTCTGTAATAGGGTGTTGATGTAACCCTATCCAAGCACAATGGTTTGATTGTATTTAATTTCTAGATTTTTAATTTATGCATGTTGATTGTATAACTATGAGGATTGCTACAATTGATTTATGTTCTTAATTATTAAATGCAATTGTTCTTAAATTCAAATATCAATATTTGTGAAATTCTTCTCTTGTCTTAGAAAGTATTTTACTTTTATTGAAATCAAATCATTCTTGTTTTCTGTGATTATGAGGATGATGGTTATACAATGGGTTTAATTGACATATGATCAATAGGATTTGATAGGCCATGCCTAGGGAAGACGGATTGTACTACACCCTAGTTTAGTGTAATTTAGGTAGACAGTCCGTGCCAACCGAAGATGGGTTACACTTATTCATTGATTGTATGTATCCTGTTATAGAATTTGATAATTTATACCTAGGGAAGACGGGTCGTACCGCGTCTTAGTAGTTAGGTGGACGATCCGTGCTAACCGAAGATAGATTATGCTTATTCTTTAATAAGGTAGTTTCTTGTTTATTTATAACATGCATATAATGAATTTCTGGAATTAATTATGATTAACCATTGTTGTGCGGATAGAGGTGAAGTCAATCCCTTACACTCTCTTTCTTATTTTAAATCTCTTTTATTTTCATGCACTTTAGTTTTTAAAGAAAATAAAATCAAATATCTCTTTTAATTAAGTTGATTTTAATCTTTTAAATTCTGATAATAAAACCCCTGCAGTCCTTGAGGTTCGACACCCTCTCTATAGCCGTATCCTACAAAGATTCGTCCTATTGCGAGTGGTAATTTTATTATTGATATTTTTGGTCACAAAAATACCACATCAATTTTTGGCGCCGTTGCCGGGGACTGCTTAACGGTTTTATTGTCACAATTTAAGGATTGATTTTAGCTTAATAATTCATTTTTCTGCTAATTTTAATTCTGTTTGTGTTTTGTTTTTGTTTTATTTAAGAATTTGCAAACAGGTCCGTAGCTGCCTTCACTGTGACTGCGATCGAGCACAGGTCGCGTGCGATCGAGCGCATGTACGCACTCCACCTTTTGCGCTCGATCCCTCCACTCCTGTGCTCACACCTATCTGCGGCAGTAGGCTCGAGCGTACTCTGCCATGCGATCGAGCGCATTAGCAGTAGTCGGCTTCCAAATTTCCAGGGCACCTAAAGGCCGTTTGTGAGTTTTTATTTTTATTTTTCTGTTGTTATTTTATGTTAATTATATTAGTTTAGTTCATGTGGGGAGGCATTCCAACACCCCATGGACCATGTTCATATTGCTATAGTCCTTATCATCATATTAGAGATTGTCCTACAGCGGGACAATTTTCTAATTATTCTTATGAGCATATGAACAGACCGTTCTCTAGACCGGGGAATGGCCATTATTCTGATTCCTATAGCCCGGCGTGGAGCAACCAGTCTAATCTTTCGTGGCAAACTCAAGCTCCTGGGAATTATGCTCCACAACGTCATGAACTGTACCATCAGGCATATCCTCAATTCAATGGTCAATCCTATTCTCCTCCATATCAAGCAAGTCCACAACAGATATACCAAACCGAACCACCTCCTCCGATGGGTTCTGACTTTCAAGAATATCAAGAAGAGCCATATCCCATCTACTAGCCTTCACAACAACAATACCAGGCCGCACCACCTCCCTCAGATTCTAATTTTGAGGCTCGGATACTAAAAATGATAAGTGAGCTAACGGGTGAGATAAAGCAGACGGTGAAATCTCAACAGGAACTTTATACTCCTCAATTCTTCGCCGAGATAGACGCCAGGATGGAAGCTCATGTTGAACAAATCATCAACCACCTTAATAGGATGGAAGAAGAAGAGCTTCAAAGTCACCCGGTGGCCATTCCTGATGAAAACTACATGGAGGAAGAGAGTACTTTGTGTCATGAGCAAGCTATCACCACATTGAGGAGTGGAGAGGTGGTCGAAAACCACGTGGAAGAAAGGAAGGAGGAGCCAAAGGAGGAGCAAATTGAGGTCCCACAGGATCTACATCGGGAAAAAAGCAAGGAAGCGAGCACTGAGGCTTCTTCACCATCACCTCCTATTCCTGAGATGCCATATGAGCCTCAAGCCCCTATTCAAGGTAATCTGAAATCTTCATTTTTAGGGACAAATGACACTATCCCGGTCATTATTTCTTATGACTTACCAAGAGGCCAGGTGGGTAGTCTGTTAGGGCAGTTAGACGAGGAAAAAGTGACCATCGAGAAGGATCTACCTCGATATGCTGACATTTGGAATTACCCATTTGTGGGTAAAATTTATTCTCTTTGGTCCAAGAGAAGAAAAGATTGGTGCTTCAAATTTTAACTTAAGGGTCAGAGAACACTGCGCGCATAAAGAATGTGGATTCTGTTCCATATATTTTGACTAGATGAGTCAGTTTCCTAGGATCAAGTGCAGGCCCTGTGCGCTTGACCCTTCACTCCACCAGGGCATATGATCTCCATCCAGGTTTATTTTATCCATTTTTATTTCATTCTTTGTTTATCTTTTTACAACAATATGTGCACTTGATTGGTATTTGGTTGGAGTATCACTTTATTTTCAGGACATGTGTTTTTGCATACAAGTTTGGGGGTATGATATGCCCACATCTGCTCATTCAGGTATTTCTGTACTCTTGATCTTACTCTTTAGTTCTATACATACATTGGGGACAATGTATGATTCAAGTTTGGGGGTATGGAAAAACAAAACACGGTCCATTTTTGTTGTTATGTCATTCTTAAGTATAGGTTGAGCTTTGATTTTGGTTTAAATTTCATTGATAGGCTTAAAGTTGTGAACACATGATCATATGACTTAGGGATTTTGAGTCTTATTACTTACTTTTGGCAACATGAGATGATTCTTGTTTCAATTTAAATCTATCTTGAGCACACTTGCACATGTCTGTGGGGTATGAATTTTGAGACCAATTATATTTGTTTTCAATGTCTTGAATTCTGTTGGGTGACATATTGGGTGAATAACTTTGGCATGCTATAAAAAAAAAAAAAAAAAAAAAAAAAAAAAAAAAAAAAAAAAAAATCAAGTTTGAATTTTTCACTGAGTAACCGGACCTCTTGCCTCATTAAGCAGTGAGTGTTCGCGTCAAAAAGTGAAATTTTTTGGGTTGATTAATAAAATGGCTAGCTTAGCTTCGTAGCCTTTTTGACTCGAGTTAGTAAGTTCTTAGGGGTGTCTTTACACCTAGTGCCCTAAAGCCATTTGGTTTGGGAGACATTGGCCTAACACTCGATACATGGGTCAACTAGAAAGCTTAAGGGAGCTAAGCATTGTAAAGCCTACAACAAGAAAAAAGAAAAAAGAAAAAAAGAAAAAAAGAAAAAAAATGTATGCCCTGGTTGTTTCATTTGATATGAAGTCCAATAAATTCTGAGATGTTGATTCATTCATACTGGAATTATTTTGAAGCCTCATGATTATGTGTTAGTTCACTTTGCACTAATTGAAATTTATGTACCTCAATCTGCCATTTGTAAGTGATTTGACTTATAAATTCCTTGGAATTTTGAAAATGAAGTTTATAATTTTAAGCTTCCTAATGAATGAGAACCATTATTTTTATGATACTTTATCCTTCTGAATGACATAATGATGACAATGTTTGTGGGTATCATTTCTGGAAAACCCTCACGAGACTTCACTCGTCCTCTAGGGAATGCCTAGGGGTTTAAAAGGCTTGTTGCATATGCTAAATGCAATCGTACATCCCACGAAAGATGGACTTATCTTTTTAATTTTCAGTTTATTTTCTGTTTTGTATTGCTAAGGGACTAGCAATATGTAAGTTTGGGGGTGTGATAAGCGCCGAATGTTGCACATTCAAGCCCCTTAATTTGCATATGTTAATTCCTTAGCGTTGTTATTTGTTTGATTTTGTTTTGTTTTTGTGTTTTCAGGTTATAAATCAAGATGCAATTAATTCCATTGATTTTGGGCTTAAAAACACACTTTGAGAAGACCTATAAGATATGGTTAAACTTAACCAATCATGGTTAAGTTTAAATCAAATAAAGAAAAGGATTAATTCGAAATTTCTCAAATTGGAGTCAAAATCGGATTGGATTCAATTTTGGATTCTGCATATGTCTCGGTATTTTGGCCATAACTTTCAGCTCAAATATCTGATTGAGGTGATTCAAGCGGCACTGGAAAGCTAACTCAAATTTCTACAAATCATTGTGAAATATAATTTTCCTAATTCGGAGCACCGCATTGCCAAAATCGCCCCACAAGATAGGAACGCAATTCTGGGCGAATCCTATTCCGATTTGGACTTAGGTTTTCTTTATCCTAATTGGACTTGGACTTAAATCTCCGAAATTTCTAGGTTTCCTAGGGCTTCTAGGACTGGCTTGCTCCCTATAAATAGACCCTTAACCTTCAAGAGAAGGTGTGCTTAGTTTTAGATACAAAAATCTTCTTGGAGGCTTGACAAGTTGAAGAGGAGATAATCCATGGCAGGAGGCCATCCTAGCACCCCGATGAGCGGCTAATTCTGTAATAGGGTGTTGATGTAACCCTATCCAAGCACAATGGTTTGATTGTATTTAATTTCTAGATTTTTAATTTATGCATGTTGATTGTATAACTATGAGGATTGCTACAATTGATTTATGTTTTTAATTATTAAATGCAATTGTTCTTAAATTCAAATATCAATATTTGTGAAATTCTTCTCTTGTCTTAAAAAGTATTTTACTTTTATTGAAATCAAATCATTCTTGTTTTCTGTGATTATGAGGATGATGGTTATACAATGGGTTTAATTGACATATGATCAATAGGATTTGATAGGCCATGCCTAGGGAAGACGGATTGTACTACACCCTAGTTTAGTGTAATTTAGGTAGACAGTCCGTGTCAACCGAAGATGGGTTACACTTATTCATTGATTGTATGTATCCTGTTATAGAATTTGATAATTTATACCTAGGGAAGACGGGTCGTACCGCGTCTTAGTAGTTAGGTGGACGATCCGTGCCAACCGAAGATAGATTATGCTTATTCTTTAATAAGGTAGTTTCTTGTTTATTTATAACATGCATATAATGAATTTCTGGAATTAATTATGATTAACCATTGTTGTGCGGATAGAGGTGAAGTCAATCCCTTACACTCTCTTTCTTATTTTAAATCTCTTTTATTTTCATGCACTTTAGTTTTTAAAGAAAATCAAATCAAATATCTCTTTTAATTAAGTTGATTTTAATCTTTTAAATTCTGATAATAAAACCCCTACAGTCCTTGAGGTTCGACACCCTCTCTATAGCCGTATCCTACAAAGATTCGTCCTATTGCGAGTGGTAATTTTATTATTGATATTTTTGGTCACAAAAATACCACATCACTTTGCGTAAAATCATAAAAAACGGGAGACATTTATCTGTAGACCGAGAGATGAACCTGTTCAAAGCTGCGATTCTCCATGTCAACTTCTGAACTTGCTTTATATTTTTTGGAGATTGCATATCCAACACTGCCTGGATCTTCTCTGGATTGGCCTCAATCTCTCGGCTAGACACCATATAACCGAGAAACTTCCCAGATGAAACTCCAAATGCACATTTCGTAGGATTAAGCTTCCTCTTGAAACGCTTCAATATCCTAAATGCCTCCTGCAAATCTGTCATATGATCTATCCGCAGCTTGCCTTTAACCAGCATGTCATCGACATAAACCTCCATGTTATTCCCGATTTGCCTTTGAAACATCTTGTTTACCAGCCTTTGGTAAGTTACAATGGCATTTTTCAAACCGAATGTTATGACTTTGTAGCAGTACAAGCCTCGGTCGGTGATGAAGGCTATCTTCTCCTGATCAGATGGATGCATGAAAATCTGATTATAGCCCGAGAAGGCATCCATGAAGCTCAGCAACTCATACCCTGCTATTGCATCAGCCAAAAAGCTGATATGGGGTAACGGAAAACTATCATTTAGGCAAGCCTTGTTAAGATTGGTAAAATCTACGCACATCCTCTACTTCCCAGAAGACTTCTTAACCATCACTACATTGGACAACCAATCAGGGTAATGCGCTTCTTCGATAAACTGAGCCTTTAGAAGTTTGTCCACCTCCTTGGCAATTGCCATGTTTCTGTCGGGAGCAAATTTCCTTCGCTTCTGCTTTACTGGTTTAACTTCTGGATTAATGTTCAAGTGATGAATAATATCCTTGGGATCAATCCTTAGCATGTCTTCAGGAGACCATGCAAAAACTTTAAGGTTTTGCTGGAGAAACCGAACAAGGACTTCTCTAACCCTAGAAGTTAGTTGAGAACCAATCTTGACAACCTTTCCTTCAGCTATAGGTACGTCAATTAATGGCTCAGCTAGCTCCTTTCTCAACTGCATCTTCCGCTCATCACCCAGATTGCCGATCGTCAAAAGTGCTGACTTTGGGCATTTCTTCAAAGACGTATGGTAACACCTTCTGGCAACAACTTGGTCTCCCTTAACTTCGCTGATTCCCTCAATGGTTGGAAACTTCACTTTCAAGTGGTAGGTAGAAGTAACCACTCTCAATTGATTCAAAGCTAGACGACCGATGATCATGTTATAAGCTGATGGTCGGTCGATGACCAAAAAATCCACCATGATAGTGGATTGCCTGGGAGCGGTCCCCTCTGTGACTGGAAGTGCAATCAACCCAATAGGTTGGACACGCTCACCTGCAAATTCTATCAATGGTGACAGGAAGGGTTTCAACTTCTCTTGGCCAATGCCCAATTGTTGGACAACTGTCCAATAAATAATATCAGCCAAACTTCCATTGTCCACCAACACTCGCTGAACAGCATGGTTAGCCACCGTTAGAGTTATCACCAATGCATCATCATGTGGCATCGAGACTTCTTTCGCATCTTCCTCCAAAAATGTTAGAATACTTGGTTCTTGTTTCTGGATTTTGGCGGGTTTTTCAAGCACGAGGATTTCTTCCATTCTTGCCTGCTTGGCGTAAGCCTTCCTCGCCAAGCTTGATTCTCCTCCACTAGCAAGGCCTCCCGAGATGGTGCGAATCTCGCCAATAATAGCTTGGTTCTGGGGATTCTGCTGCTAATTCTGTGAAACCCTCGGCTCATCACGCCTCTGCCTCTGGTTGCGTGATCGATCATTATTCTGTCCCGAATGTTGACCATGACCATCCTGAGTGTTCTTCCCCTTGCCATTTTCCTCAGCTAAGAAATTCAGCAACTTTCCATTCCTCATAAACTTTTCAATCTCGAACCGAAGACTGATACAATCCTCGGTTTGATGCCCATGATCATTATGATATTCACAAAACTTCCGAGTACTGCGGTTCTGGGAAAGAGACTTCATCCTTCCTGGCCATCGGAAGCTCGGATCCTTTCTAACTTCCATGAATACCTTATAAACAGTTGTATTCAGGGATGTACATCACACATATTGTTGATGCTAATTTGGCCGAGGCAGTAGATCAACCTTCTTTTCCAGAATCTTAGGATTTTGGCGGTCCTTCTTTTTCTTCTCGACAAAAACTCTCGGTTTCGTCATAACTGGATCAGCAGCTGGCTTATTCTCGGCAGCTTTAGATTTCAGCAACGCTGAGATAGTCTCTTCCTGGTTGATGAATTTCTCGGCCTTGCTGTTGAATTGTCGCAAAGTTCTTGTTTTTGGCCTTTTGGACAATTCGGCCATCAGAGGCCCTTCAGTTTGTATACCGTGCATCAATGCTGAAAGAATGGTTTGCTCGTCAGTACTTTCTGCTGCCGGTTTCTCCCGATTCAACCGCAACAAATAATCTTTCAAGGTTTCACCTTTTCCTTGCACAAGGGACAATAAATATGCTGGATTCTTCTTTCTTCTTTGAGTGGTAAGAAACTGACCTAAGAACTGCTGCCCAAGATGATCAAAATTATCAACAGATTTAGGATTCAGACTTCCAAACCACTCTTTGGTGACTGCTTTTAAAGTTAAAGGGAAAGCTCGGCAAGCGATTTCGTCAGGAGTTTCATGAAGGATGATATGAGCTCGGAAACTTTCCATATGGTCGGACGGATCTCCACTTCCGTCATATTCGCCAATCCGAGGAACCTTAAAACTACCAGGCATGGGAAACCTCATCACCCGATCAGTAAAAGGTAGATTGGTATGTTGCATTAGATTTTCGGTGGCAGACCAATTTTCTCTATTTTCAATTAAGAAAGCCATCTTTTCAAACTTTTCTTGGAGATCTTTAACGTCTTTATGCATGGCAGCCTCCGCAGGTTTGTGAAGATGTGACCGAACATGACGGGAATGACTACACTGGGAATGGCTATAGTGGGTTTTGGCGTGCCATGGTGTGACTTGCCACAAAGCTGTGAATTTTTGGCGTGTTCTCGTCGATGTGTGTTTGCTTTGGTCTGAACAGTATAAGGATTTCCTCGTATTGAACTTCCAGCGTCTTGTTGGGTTGATTGATGCCGAGCTGATGGTGGTGGATCCCTAAAGGACTCCTCTCGTCTTCTCTTCTATGCCGAATCTTCTCTAGGAGGCAGCCTAGAGACGATCTCTTCATTCTGCTTTCTCATAGCCTCAACAGATTCGGCTATTCGCTTAATGAAATCTACCATGATGGCTGTTTGGGGATTTGGATCGTGTGAGGTTCCGGGCACATTTGGTTGGATGATTGGGATAAGATGTGGAGATGTGCTGGGGTGTGGGGGTGTGTTCACCATATCGGAATATATGAGATTTGTAAGAACCGATAAAAATCGTTCCCACAGACGGCGCTAAACTGTTTCAGCAGTTTTCCGAATGGTGACGTGGAGGGGTCCTGTATAGCCGAGGGATCAACCGAGGGTTATAACTGAATAATCAACAAAGAAAAAAGGATCAAAATTGCCAGCGTTGTCCGGCAAGAGGAAGCTCCGATGCCTAAGTTAGTCAAAGTGTTTAAGAGAAAAATGAACTTGAAGATTATGGATGAGACAAAGTATGCACAAGATATTCAGTTTTTTAAGGTAAAAAGAAGCTACCGAAATAGTGAGAGGGGACCCCCCTTTTATAAGCATCGGATTGTACCTGTTCATCTAACACTGTGGACTTTTACCGAGGGTCCACGTGTCAACAATATATCGGGGAACATCAAATAGGATATTTATTCAGATATGTTTATTATTTCCTGAAGGTAACACTCGGTACCTGCCTTAGGCTCAGCTAACCGAGCCGGATAACCGAGTGTCGATAATATAATTTATATAAGCCTAAGTCTGCTGAACATGAGTTTATTTTGAACAGTAAAAATAACCGAGCTTTTGGGATGGGCCGAAGAATAGCTTAATGGACCTAACTCAGCTGTTTCATGACCCAACAATTTGCATGTCCATTAATTATCATCTAATAGTGCTTGTGAATTGTCTCTCTGCTGCTTTATGCTTTCCTTAATTAGCATTTTACTACCACTGAGAATTATTGATGAAGTCTTTTGCTTTATAAAAATCATGATAAAATAGCAATAATTAAGACCGACATTTTTTATTATTTTTTTTTTCTGCACTTGACAAGGATGGGTCAAGTGCAAAACCTGAAGCTACAGAGCAAGAACCAAAGAAGTTTATTTATTTTATTTTATTTTAATTTTTTTTTTCTAAATGAAAGGGGGAAAAAAGGTTATAGGGGGATATAAGTGCAACATTGATCATGAAAACAAGAAGCAAATTTGGTCGATTGTCTCTTCTAACAATTCGGAAAAGAAATGTAAGCCTTTTGGTACGCACAAATTGCATGGCTACCACAAGGCCCAATACATTAATTTCACACAATTAGCTAAGCATCCAAAAATATTTTCCCTTTCAAGCTTAATTATTTTTTCTTTTTCACAATTATTTTTGAGTTGTGTCATGTTTCAACATGCTATATTATGGGCTCACAAAAAAACTCCTCAAAAGTATTAATCTCCCAACACTTGAGGACTATTGAACGTACAAAAGATAAGTGACGTTCATGTTTTGATTAAAAAGACCAGTGTTATAAACTATAAATTAATTAGGTAGATTTGCATTGTTTTGATAACGTAATGAAATGCAATGTAGGAAAGAGATTGAGTGACCAAATCCTTTTTCTTAATTTGGAGAAACCCAAATAAACCTGGAAAGATTAAATAGGGTGAGATATGAGAAAGTGAAATTCTTGGATGGCTATTGGCTGGTCCCAAGTGACATGTTTGTAGCTCACTAGCTTGTCCTTTCTTCTTTCTCTCCGCCTCTCTTTTCTTTATCTAATTATTTATTTAAAATTTTAAAATATTTTGAAGTTATTGCAACCTACTTTTTCGGAGTATTATTTAATTTGTTAAATTATCAATTAGAAACCACTACCAAAAAAAAAAAAAAAAAAAAGAGGCATTTTTTGACGTTGCTACACTACCTGTTTTTTTGCCACATCATAAAATTTCTGACATGTGCATTTTAAAACAACAAAAAATATTTTCCTAACGTGTAAATAGTGACACGTTAGAAAATTTTGACGTTTTAGATGTTGGAGCGTCAAAAAAAATGTTACAGATTTGGGAAATTAAAAAATGATATAATTTCTGACGTGGTGGTGTACCACGTCAGAAAATTCTGACGTGGCGGTGTGCCACGTCAGAAATTCTCTGATGTGGCAGTGCACCACGTCAGAATTTTCTGACGTGGCAAACCGCCACGTCAGAACTCTATATATATATATATATATATATATATATATATATATATATATATATATATATATATATATATATAATCAGATATGTATATTATATATATTCAGATATATTCAAATATATATTTATATTAGTCTTCTGACGTGCCACGTGTCACACGTCAGGAATTCCTGACGTGCAACACGTGGCACGTCAGGAAATTATTTCGAGTTCCTCCCTATGTCCCATCTCCCTGCCAGAACCTTATATATATATATATATCAGATTTTTTTTTTTTTAGAGTATTTTTCTGACGTGGGAGTTCTGCCACATCAAAAATTTCTGACGTGGGAGTTCTGCCACGTCAGAAAATTTTCTGACATGGCAGAACTCCCAAGTCAGAAAATTATTCTAACGTGTGAAACACCAAAACGTCAAAATTTTCTGACGTTTTACCCACTCACACGTGAGGAAACAGAAAAATTTCCTGACGCGTCAGACACTAGAAAACGTCAGAAATCTCTAGTCATAAAAAAATTGTTTTTTTGTAGTGTCATACTCGACTCAATTATTAAATGAAACGCTTTGTGAACACAAATCCTGGCTCGAATATTAAACGAAGGGGGGAACTTCACTTACCCCCCAATACTTTCGCGCTTTTTGCAGACACCCCCCCATTGTTCAAAACCTCTCACTTTGATGTATCCAACTTTCGTTTCCTTTCACTTTGCCCCTTCCGTTAGGATTTTCTGTTAAATCATAACGGAAATGGTGAAAAATTACAATCGTGCCCTTATTTTTTATTAAAAATAATTTTTTTAAAAAAAAATTTCTGGGTAAAAAAGTCTTTTACACTGCAAAAGCTAACGGTATGGGGTATTTGAAAGGAAACGAAAGTTTGATACACCAAAGTGAGAGGTTTTGAACAATGGGGGATGTCTGCAAAAGGCGCGAAAGTATAAGGGGGGGTAAGTAAGTTTCTCCTAAATGAAGCAAACTCGGTTAGGCTCGTAAACAAGCTCGTATAAGCTCGTGTGTGTATATAAACTAAGTAACACATAAATAATTATAAATCTCATAATTATTAAAATATAAAAATTGTATTTATATTTAAGCGTTAGAAAATGAAAAAATCTAGACCCTTCGTGATCAGAGAGAGAGAGCAATCATTAAAAAGACCCCGATTCAATTAGAGTAGACCCAAACGAAATTAAGAAGAATCAAGCAAAAACTATTGAGGGAGATTGCAAAAGGCAAAAACTATTGAAGAATCAAACAGACCCAAAAACTATCACTACCTATCTAGTGAGCGAGAGTGAGAGAGTGAGAAATGAGAGTTCAGGTGGAAGATGTGCTATGACTGGTGAGGGAGATTGAGAGAGAGACGTTGAAAAAATATTTTTTTGTAGGGGGCGTTGTCCCGATCCAGTATGAATACAATCTGTTAACTTGTCCCACATTGTTAAGAAAACACCAATCCCCAAGTTTGCTTATCTATAAAATGATACATATCCTCTCTCTTTTGAAACCAAGTATCTTACTGTATTGACTCAGACTCCATACTCGATTAGCCAGGCTAAGTAAATTTTCATGTACAAGCTAGCTTCTTAAGCCGTTTAAGAGTACTTGAAGTTTAAATTTTTTTAAAAAAATATATATAAGAGCCAGCTTGCGAGCTGGCTCGACTCGACTTATTATGAGCTCGAGCTTTTTGGCTTACCCTTGATCTCGGCTCGAGCTCGAGTAAAATTTACACGAGCCAAGCTTGAACAAAGAAAGCTCGCTCAAGGTCAACTCGTTTATACCCCTAGCGAAAATGATAAATAGGATTTGAATTGATTAATAAATAGGGTTCTATATATTATTGCCAATAACACGTGCTTATTTCTTTTTTATTGAAATACACCTTGGTCATGAAATTAAGTTTATATATTCCGTTTTCATCTTTCAAAGTTCTTAAGAAAAATAACATTATCATTTCCATTTCATCCATCAGACGTCAATACCAAGTCAGATTATAACTTTGTTATATTAGGATTTTAATTGCTATGTTTTTAAGTTATGTATGGTACTTAGATTAAAAGAAAACATTTCCCATTTGGTAAAATTTTGAGAAGTATTTTTAGTTCTGGGTTTTGAAATGGGTAAAATTAGATAAATTTTTTCTTTTGAGGTGATAAAAGAAAAAAAAAAATTTATATATATATATATGGAATCCACTATTGACCCACAAAAAATATTATTTGTGCATACATCTCTCGTTAGGGGTAGGCCTAGGTGGATGGTTGGAGGGTTTTTGGCAACTTATAAAAATTCAATTTTTATAGCGTACGTGGCTTGGTCAATTAATGTCAACTTTTCACCACCCAAATGGTTTTTAATTTGCTTTCTACTAGTAGTCGGATAAAAACAAGGAAGCAATGATATCGGCTTTATATATATATATATATATATATATATATATATAGCATTTTAAAAACACAAGTATAAGACTATAAGTATTTAAGAGGTAGTTTAATTGGTTAGAATCACGCCTCATGAAGCGGAAATCACTAGTTTGAATCTTTTCTCTTACCTCTTGTGCGAAAATGTCAACAAAATAAAAAAAACAAAACAAAAAACACACAACTACAATATAAATTATTTTATAAACACGTAACTTTTATGTACAATTACGATTTATGTTTTATTATGGAACTAAGTATAAGACTTTTTTGCTTTTTTAACTTACATAAATGCGCTCACACATAAATGGATTCTATATATTTTTTTAATTTACGTAGGTTTAATTAGATTCTCCAAACGTTTTAAGGAGTAGCTCAATCAGCTAGGGACCACGCCTTATAAAGTGAAGGTCACTAGTTCGAATTCCCTCTTCCCCTCTTGTGTGGACATGTCAAAAAAAAAAATATATAGATTCTCCAAACAAAAAAAAATCATCTATTACTTGCTTTTGTTTTGTGTGGTCACCTCACTCACCCACTTATATTGAGTACTTAACTAAACATATTATCATGTGCCTTCGTTTAAGCACCCCATGAAATACTAATGCTTTAGGGTCGGTTTCCTTTTTCTTTTTTGTAGCGTGAACAGCGAGGACGCAAGTCCTACTACAAGAAAATGTGTTTTAATTTTCAACCAATATTCCCATCTAAACCTTAGCATGTTGCATCGGAAGATATAGATCTATATATAAATAAAAAAAAAATATAAACAATACTAAGCGGGAAAACCCCAAGGGCTGGCTCTAGTGTGGAAGACCTTCGTATCCAAGGTTCGAATTTTTTTGAGTGCAAACAATTCATTAGAGCTACACCAAAGACGAATTCAAGTCTTACGCGATCCGTGTAGGGGGCTTTTGCATGGATCCGGGGTTTGCCTTTTAGGAGTGATCCTTGGAGGGCTTTTCATAGAGAAAATTCACTTACCCCCTCAATGTATCACCCCTGCTGTTAAGGTTTTGCATAAACTCAAACTGTTAACATGTGAAATGCCTCTAATACCCATGTGAAATTTATAAACATATAAATTTACCATTTGTTAAAAAATAAATAAACTAGACCACGGCAAAGTTTAAATTTTAAAAATATTAAAACAAGGTATTTTGATTATTTTCGCATCTTCTATTAAGATTTAACGGAAAATCACAGCGAATTGATAAAATTAAAAGGGGCTAAAAATAAAATACCCAAATTACAACTTTTAATAATTTAACAAGATCAGAATGATAAATGACTATTCCATAAGATTAGAGGTTTCGTGCTTCTCTTAGTAGTTAGTGCCAATCTTGTGTTTTCCTTGCTTGCATTAAGTGTGCAATTGGCCTCCACCCATTACTGCCCCATTAACTCCCCGCAATTTTGGAAGGAAGATTTCCGGAAGTTACCTTCACAGATGCATCCATCTTTCCATCAAAAGAGCCATCTCCCAAAATTTGACAATATTCCATTATTACTTCATTACTCCCCTCCATCTTACAACTTGCTGTTTCCGTTTCCGGTTGATGCGCAGATGCTTTTGGCAGTATTGTGGAGCTTTTATGGTGTCCGTGATTTTCGGCTACAAAATCATGATCTCCATTCTGTCTTACCAAAAAAGGAGGAACATGCCGTTCCTGGCCTGGCAGGTTACACTTTCCCTGGTCAAGTACTCCACCGGAGCTCGCCTCCCTCCGGTCATCTTCCTTCTCCTCTCCGCCACTGTCTTCATTTGAGTGTGACGTATACGTCGCTGCGGATCGTGGCGTCTCCCCGAATCTTCCCCTGCCTCTATCCACTCTCAGCCATAGGCCAAATTGTGGTGTTGCCCCATGCGTTTGGATCCCACTCCTTTTCATGCAGCCGGTGCTCCCATGGCGAATTACACCACAATGGAAGCAAAATTTAGGTAACCTCTCATACCGGAATGGCACCCACACAGATTGCCCTTGTAACTTCAGCATACATCCCCGGGGTAGCGGTTTGGTTAGATCCAGTTTGATACGAACCCGTAAGAACTCTCCCCAGCCAATTCCAACCTTATCCATGTCCACTTCTTCTACGACTCCCATGGAGGCTCCTATTTGATTCCCGACTGCCGGACCCATACAAGCCAGAGGGAGGTTAAACATCCAGACTCAGAACGCAGCCCTTTCAAACCCCATTTGAGTCGGTGGGGTTAGGCCGTCAAATTCCTCTACTGAAAAAAGACTCCCTTCGAACACCCACGGTCTTTCTTCCCAGCACCCTTGCTTTGTCCCCGAAGTGCTCAAACTCCAGCAAGAACAGATTTTCCCACGCCACTCTGAAAGATACGGTCCCTGTTGGCCTCCATCCCTTGATCAAAGTGGATTTAATGATCTCTTTGCTGATAATCCAATCCACCAAAAGCTTTCCCACCAGACAAGATTGACCCGGGCAACTATCCCATCCAATGCCTGATCCTGTACCTCCACTTCCAAACTTTCCTCTTCAGAAAGAGAGAAGTTCATCCACAATTTTGAAAAATCCTCCGCCATTCCAACTCTATCGGACACCGAAGAAACTCTTCCCTAAGGGCAAAAGAGCACTACAACGTTTACCTTCACCGCCTACAGCAAACTAGAAGAAAGTTTCTTCTCCTCTGGGACGATAGGCAAATAACCTCACATTTTTGTAGGAAAAGGATCCTCTCCATTTCAAAATCCCTCCATTTCTTCCATTTAGTACATTTTGAAGGGTAGTGTTGTCCAAAAATTTTAATAATGACAGTGCATTAAATGCAATACCCTTCAAAATGCACTAAATGGAGGAAATGGAGGGATTTTAATTATGGTTTTTTAAGTAAGGTATTAATACATATATTAAATGACCGATTCAATTTACTTTAAAGACCAGTTCACTACTTAATAAATATGAAAATGGCCAAAACGTACTTTTAGCAAAAGCTTAAAAATGAAGTTTTTGCCCAAAAACTCTTTTTGACTTAAAAGGTCTATTTTTCAAATGTAATCTCAAACAAGCTTTAAACATATTATTGTGTGCCTTCATTTAAGCCCCCCATACAATACTAGTGCTTGAGGGGCGGTGGGGCGGTTTCCTTTTTTTTGTTTTGTTTTTTTTTTTTTTTTTAGCATGAGAGGAGAGGACGCAAGTCCTACTACAAGAAAATGTGTCTTAATTTTCAACCAATATTCCCATCTAAACCTTAGCATGTTGGGAAGATGTATTATGTATATATAAATAAAAAATAAAAAAAATACTGAGTGGGAAAACCCCAACGGGTTGGCTCTAGTGCTAGTGCGTGCTGAAGACCTTAGCCTTTGTGGTATTTCCATCAAATCTAAGGTTCAAATTTTTTTTGAGTGCAAACAATTCATTAGAGCTACACCCGTGACGAATCCAAGCCTTACCCGATCCATGTAAGCTAGGGGCTCTTGCACAGGTCCAGGGCATGCAGTTCAAGAGTGGTCCTCGGAGGTTTTTTTTTAGCGAAAATTAACTTACTCCCTCAATGTATCACCCCTACCACTAAGGTTTTGCATTAACTCAAACAGTTAACATGTGAAATGTCTCTTATACCTATGTAAATTTACCCTTTATTAAAAAAATAATAATTAAAAAAAAAAAAAAACAACCCTAAACCAGACCTACAGCAAAGTTTCACTTTTGAAAATATTTTGGCATCTTCTATTAGGATTTAACGGAAAATCACAACAAATTGATAAAATTAAAAAGGGTTAAAAATAGAATACCCAAATTACAACTTTTGATAATTCAATAGTGACATTGCAAAACTAGGGATAAGTGAAAATTTTCCAATAAATAAATAATGGGGCATTATATATGGAGGCAAATATATGAGAATATATAAGGTCAAACTTAAGTTCACAAGGATAGGAGAATTGTAAACCATCTAGGTGGCTCGGATGCTATTTCAAAAAGAAAACGATACTGTAGATGATCAGGCAAACCAATTTAACAAGTTCTCTTTTGACAAATAATGCTGATGAAATTAATTACTAATAGTAGTGTTAAATCATAAGTTATTTTAAAAGATTAAATTGTTAAAAAATAATAAATTTAATTATTTAATTAATTAATATCGTAAACACTTTCACTCACGTATGTATGTACCTACACGTAATATAAAGTAATAATTTAACAAAAATAAGGGATAGACCTTAAAGTCAATGTTCAAACTTAAAATTAGAAATGGTTAAGACCTACCTTCCTTTTAAAAAAAGTTACATAAATAGGCAAGAAAGAAGAATCAATAGTGTACATATTTATATATAAAATGAATTATGACAATTGGAAGGGAGCAAGAGAGGGAGGTTAAACCAAATAAATAAGATTTGTTGGGGTTGGGGAAAAGATGGTTGAATTGTAAAATGAAGACAGTTAAGAAACACCAACTTGAATCACCTCTCAAACTTCAACCCTCCAAAAGATCAGCCAAAACTGTGTGAACAACAAACAACTCTTCTATATTTAAGTTAACCCTCCTCCTCTTGTTAGATCAATGAGTTGCACCATATCCCCACGGCACGCAATTAACCAGACCCAGCTTTTTCTATTCTACATCTTCTTTGCACCTCTTTAGCTTTCTCTAAATCATTAAAGACTCCAGTACCCATCGAGAGTGCTGCAGAAATAATTGATCATGAAAAGCTTGTTTGAAGATCATCAGCAGCCACATCCTCATGACACTTCAAACCACGAACCAAATAGCGGCCGATTATCCAAAGAAGATCAAGAAATGGGCTCCAATGCCACCTCAAAGACTGATGTCTTGAACAACTCTGCCTTTGGCTGCTTTCCTCGAGGAACGATGGATCTTAATCTTGGACGCGTGGTAAGACAGACTAATCAGCTTAATTATCACTTGATTTTACTGCATGAGCAGATCTTTGAAGGCAGTGAAGACAATTGTTAATGCTGCCAGCGAAGCTAGCTAGCTAGTTGTAGCGGCCCTTGGTAGTTGTACAGAAATGGAAGAGACAGTGGTGTATCTAGGAATTCGTATTAGGAGAGGCAAAAGAAGAAGAATAGGGGCGGGAGAATAAGAAGTAAGGGCTAGGGTCAATTAAACTAAAAAAAAATTCAAATATTTTTGGAAGGGCACCCGCCCCCTTTGTATCTACCACTGGGAGGAGACACCGTCTGGGGTGATGGCCAGAGAACCACCTAGGAATTCAATCACATGTTGTTCCATGAACTTTTAGATTGTCATGGTATGGACTGACAAGATGTTGGGTATATGTAGTCCAAGGAATTGAGAGTTGCTAGAATGAAATGCTTTAAATTGGTTGCAGTTTTAAAATTCAAGTAAATAATCGAGACTCTCAATATGCTAATCAAACAATCAAAGTTTAGAAGCTTTAAAATTATCTAGAAACTTTCGAACATTTACTGACTCCTTCATGACAATGACATTTTAGTAATCATGCATGTGAGTGTCGGATATTTTACATATGCAGGTTTTAGCAGAACTGGTCGGGACTTTCATTTTGATGTTTTCTGTGTGCGGGATCATAGCATGCACCCAGCTGAGTAAAGGCGAAGTGGGTCTTCTGGAGTATGCAGCCACCGCAGGATTGACAGTGGTTGTTGTCATTTTCTCCATAGGCCATATCTCTTGTGCGCACGTTAATCCTGCTGTCACAATAGCTTTTGCAACCTTTGGTCATTTTCCATGGTCCAAGGTATATATATATATATATATATATATATATATATATATATATATATCAATTTTTTCAAATCTCGCCTTTCATGGTATTTAAGCTAATAAGAAATGATAAATTAACTGCATGTGTTATCAATTTTTTCAAATCTCGCCTTTCATGGTATTTAAGCTAATAAGAAATGATAAATTAACTGCATGTGTAATAGGTTCCGCTTTACATATTGGCACAAATGTTGGGTTCTGTGTTGGCAACATGTATTGGACAGTCTGTGTACAACGTCAAATCAGAAATTATGACCACCCGGCCGCTCCGAGGCTGCAGCTCCGCCTTCTGGGTGGAGCTTATTGCGACATTTATCATCATGTTTCTAGCTGCTTCAGTGACCTACCAACATCAAACTGTAAGGATTTTTGATTACCTTATAATCTGCTTCAGTACGTCACGATATCCACATGATATATTTGAAATATTTTGTAGGTAGGCCATTTGTCTGGCTTCGTTGTTGGCATAGCCATTTCACTAGCTGTGTTAATCACAGGGTAGGTAAAAAACTCCTTACATGTCAGTAATTGCTAAGAATTTATTAGCTAGTTAATTTTCATGTATAAATTTTTGTGGGTTTGCATTGTAGGCCTGTTTCAGGAGGATCAATGAATCCTGCAAGATCATTGGGGCCTGCAATAATTTCAGGGAAATTCAATGACATATGGATATATATGACAGCCCCAACCATTGGAGCCGTGGCAGGTGCTCTTCTCTTTCGAATTCTTCGTCTTCAACAACCCCGCCCGCCCATGTAATTCCACTTCCTAATTTCAATGTAGTTGGTTGAAGCCTGCAGTGCACAAGAAAAATGTATTTGAGTAGACTTGTTTTATGGATGCTAGTAACCAAATTTATGCAGAAAGCAGCGGATCAGTCAGTTGCCAGATCGAACACTTTGAATTATTCTTTTTCTTATTTGTTTTGATCAGCTTCTTCAGCGAAAATGTGCAACATGCGTTACTGCTCTTTGGTAGAAAAATAAGCAAATTAATAAGCTCAAAATAATGTAATTAATACAACGAACTTAAGCAAATAAGGACCAGAATATTTCTGTGCTCGAACTCTCAGGGAAAAAGCACAACTATAATTTTATTGATTAGTTTAGTGGAATTTAATTTCCAGACTTTCGAATTTTTGGTTTTAAAACGTGTGATTTGAAAATTAAAATTTAGAAAACACAAATTAGAGTGCGTTTGACATTGCGATTTCATAGACCAAAAGTGTGATTATAAACCAAATCCCAGAAAATATATCGTTTGGGAGTACGTTTTTTAAGATTTGCAATTTGAAAACGAAAAAAAACATATGTTTTCAAATCGCAACCAAAGAGGTGCATTTTTAAATACGCATGATTTTAAAGGTTAAACTTCGATTTTAAAAGCTAAATTATGATTTTACCTTACACTTAACTATGTTTTCAAATCTCAAATATTTAAATCATTATTTTTAAATCGCAAAACTAAACACATTCTTAAGCTTTTGATAAAATCGCAATTTAGCCTTTTAAATCTTGCATTTTTTAAAACGTAATCATTTTTCTGTGATTAACAAATACAAATTTTTCTAAGCGAGTAAACCGCAATTTTTTAGAAACGCACTCCTACAACAATATACTTCAATAATTTTATTTAAAAATCGCAGGCCAGCCTCCTGAAGTTCGAAACAGGATTTTCTTTGGTTCATTATATCCAATTAATTATATTTGAGTGGTATTTTTGTCTTTTCACTTTTGAATGAAACAAAAATACCCAGAAAGGATCCAGTATTTATTTAACCATTGCCTGGTGGCTTTACCCGTTGCCCGTGGGTGCCATACGAAAAAGACTCGTAATCTGGAAGCAATATGCTATTGGGCTCGACGCGTTCACTGTTCGCCCATGCAGCAAAATCGTTGTCAGATGGGCTGGGCCTAATCCGTAATGGCCCACACTGTTTACCTATAGTCCCAGTTCCACCATTGTTAACTTAGATCCCCACTGCCAAACACTCTCTTTGATTCGCCGGAGAAGATCCAATTCTCCGACAAAATCACACACAAACGCAGACAGAGATTGGTGTTTTGTGAATAGGGTTAGAAAGAACAAAAATGCACACGTTTGGGTACAGAGCGAACGCTCTGCTAACGTTGGGGGTCACTGTGCTGGCCCTGATGTGCGCCATGGCCTCTCTCTCCGACAACCTCAATGTTCCCTCTCCCTCCGCCCATGTCCACGTGCTAAACATCAACTGGTTTCAGAGGCAACGTGATGGAAACGACGAGGTACCACTTTTTTCTTTTTCTTTCTTTCGTTAAATATTCAGATTTTGGACTCTATAATGCAAGTATATGAGACAGGCTTTAGATTGTACAGAGATTAACAATTGAGTACTATACATGCCGTAAATTTTCAAAGTGCTATGGTATAATTTGGATTATATTGTATATAGTGATTGGTATTGGTACGACCATGATCATGTTTTGGTAGAAACGAAGGAATTGTTGAATTGTAAGGCCAAGAAAATTCTGCGTTGAAATTGTTAAATAGTATGTAATAATTTTATTCTTTATGGAAACAAAATGATATTTTTCGCGTTAAGAGTGTTCGGCCCTTCAATTTTGCATGCTAAAATTGCATTTTTAAACAAAATTGCAGAAAGTGTCTTGTTTGAAGTGCTTATTTTTAAAAAATGACAGTTTAAAAACATAGAAAAATTTTCGTTTTCAAATCTCAGATAATGAGATGTGTTCTTAAACATGCACGATTTTAAAGGCCAAATAGTAATTTTAAAGGTTAAACTCCGATTTTATCAAAAGTTTAACTGCATTTTGAAATCTATATTTTTTAAATCGCACGTTTTAAAAATGCAAAACCAAACAGAGCCTAAATTTACCATTTTGAAGCTGAGTGTGGTTGTTAGCTATTTCTGATAATTCTATGTTGGTTCTGGTAATGATTTATCTATTGTGTTATTATATTTTAATTTTTATATATGCGTATACCCATCTCTCTCTCTCTCTCTCTCTCTCTCTCTCTCTCTATATATATATATATTGTTGGGTATGCATGTATATGTATATTGGGAACATTTCTGAAGAACTATTTGTTTTTTTGTATGAATAACCTTTCTGATGAACTCTTATCATCTTTGGTTTGATACAGGTCAGCTTGACATTGAATATCTCAGCAAATTTGCAGTCGATGTTCACATGGAACACGAAACAGGTTTATCAATTAACCATTCCGTATGCTTTCCAGTTTTGTTTTGTCTACTATTAGCCTTTCAACTGGACATTGTAGATTAGTTATTTACCGGGAGCTTCAATTCTAGGATCTCCTTTGTTATCATTAAGTATCGTTGAAATTGCCTTTTTTTCATCCAAGCTCTTTACCTATAGGTATATATAGGTAACTCAATAGAAGAATGACAGCAAATCAATTTTGAATGGCTCATTTTGGACGTTCCAAAATAATATCACTGGCTTTGTGGAAGAAGATATTTTGAATAGTCATTATAATATTCTGCATTTGTAACGACCTAGCGAAAAGCACTAGCCACATCTATGCTATCACCCCAAAATGACTAGCCAATTTGGAGCTTCCTTAGAATTCATTACAAAGTCCAGTTTCTCCTAATAACTAAGTAATGTGGGACTTAGCACTCATGACTATCTTTATAAACTACCAACCATATGTGGCCTACTTCTTATCTTCCCAATATGAGATTGGGGTGTTACAGCATTATCCTACAAGACTTTCTACATGGTAAATATATTATAATTCGTAAATAAAAAATATATGATTTTTCTATAATGATGAATAAAAACCTTTATGTTAGTTTAATTGTAAATTTTTCGTTGTTTTTGGTAAAGTTTAGACTATCAAAACTCATAAAATATGAACTACTCATCCTCTTTCTTTCTTAACTGTTAATTATTTATGCTTTTTAGTTATGAAATACGGTAAGCATTGTATTTATTTAAGATCCCCTATGAATGCTGTTGATTTTCTAGGCTTTGGATAAGGGTAAAGCTTTGAATAACTTTTTTTTTGGTAAGTAATTCAATTTTACTAGAACGTGCAAAGGGAGCGTAACCCAAATGCACATAAAGTATATAAGAGAGACACCTAATTAAGGAGAAGAAAAAGAACGCACATTTAGAGATTCTAAAAAATTAGAAAAGCAAGAACAGTTGAGAGCAACCATCTACTCAAAAGAATTTTAAACAACATAGCCTTTAACTCTTATCACCGTTCTCTCACAATCTTCAAAATTTTGAGCATCGCGTTCTCTCCAAATGCACCCCATCAAGTATAGATCCATTGAGCACCCTATACCTGTTGATTAAACGAGCTATCACATGGCTCCATTTCTACTCAAAAGTTTCTGTGGCTGCAAGCTGTCTTTTTCTCCATATTACTATTTGTCTAGTGAGTTGAATCATGGTTGCAATTTGCATTTCATCTCACTGTTACTTCAACACTGCAGGCATTTGTCTTCCTATCAGCTGAGTATGAAACCCCAAAGAATTCTCTGAATCAGGTATGCTTAGTGCATTATGATGCATGCAGGGCTGGAGCCACATAATTGGCCCCACTGAATTTTTTAAAAAAAAAAAACATGGGGTTGGTTTTGTTCTAATTAGCAACTTTTATATCGTCAAAAAAAAATCAGCAACTTTTATCCATTTTCCGTTGAAATTATTAACAAAAGTCAATCACATGGGAACAGTTGGGTACCAGAGGAGCAGGAGTTAAAATATGTTACTAGTTATATGAGTCACATGCATCTCATGTAACTAATTTTCGTTAAATGATGTCAGTGGAAAGTGGATGGAAGTGGTTGATTAGAACAACTGGATGCTAGAGGGGGGTGTTATTAAAAAAATTGGAGATGCCAAAGGTGTCAAGAGAATAATATTGAACCAGAGAGGGTGTTGGTGTATTTTATCCAATGCTTAAACTCATTAAGAAAATTATGGTGTATTTACTTGTTTTGAAAATGATATTAAAAAACAACTATTTTGTTCTGGGACGAGGCAGTACTTGTGATGATCTGGCTTGGGATGCATTTTATTTGGCAGTTTTTTGGATGTAAATACCATTGGATGAGTTACTTTTTATTGGCATTGGAACCACACCACATTATGGCAGTTCATAGTTTAATGAATCTTCCACTTATTTGATGGGATGGTCAAGAGATTATCTAATTATTTTTTTTAAGCATATATTGTAAAAAATTTTGTATTTTGTCCCCACTCACTAGTAATCCTAGCTCTGCCATTGGATGCATGAAGCTACAATGGTGCTATTTTTATATTCTATACTTCGGTTATTGTAAGGATGCTGAGCATATGTCTCCCTGGATAATTTGATCCAAGACAATTCTAGAGTAGATATTTGTGAATCAAGTTTTTTACTATACTCTTTGAAATCTTTATTGCCTCATAATTGTTTGGTTTGGATAAAATTTGTGTACTTGGTATTCTTAACATCTAGCAAAATTGGGTTTTGATAGGAGACAGTGAGCAGTCTTATGTAGGGTAGTACTTTCTCTATCCATCACTTTTGCTATGTTTTTGCCAACTATGCATCAGCTGATGTTAATGTAACTACTGACTTTCAAGTTTCTTAGAGTTCTCCATTAAAATTGGATGCCTCACATCGAAGGACAACTGACCTACTGATTTTTCATCTATATGCTTGTGGCACATCCTGTATAAGTGTTACACTTCCTCTTGAACAAATGATCTGTGGCTATATATTAATTCATGGGTGTAGGACCTGAGGAAAGTTCCACTGGAGCTGGAGAACCCCAGACTCCATCTATCAGAGAGAGTTTGAAACCTTAATATTGATGAGAGATGGTATTGACAGACAAGAATCCAAATTATCCCTCCTTTCTGCCCAACCCCCTCAAAACCTCCACCAGTGGATCGTGCTCACAGTATTATCTTGCTTCAACTGCTCACCTTTCATAGGTTTCTTTTCACAATTCCACAGAAATCTCTGAATTTCAGACCCCGTCGAGACATTCCAGGGACACCATTCAAGTGGTGGCTCACCCTGCCATGGGCTCCTTTTCATGTCAAAATCTAAACATTATTCCACTTAATGAATCTTAACTGTACAAGTAAGTTGGGCTTACAACTCAATGACTTTAGCATGGAGTCCTTAACAGCCAAAATGGTTCATATCCCTCCACAAATATATAATATAGGACTGGATGTATATCATTCTTTAAGATAATTTCTTGTGTATGCTTTGTTGACAATTGTCTTAATGAGTCCCTCCGGCATAAATTTGATGGATTGGATGGATTCTTGCTATGGAACAGGTTTCCCTTTGGGATGGTATTATACCATCTCAAGAGCATGCCAAGTTTTGGATTCATACCACGAACAAGTACCGCTTTGCTGATCAGGTAAGCCTTCTCTCTGAATTATGTCTGCCTCTTTTCCTGTTTTTTCACTGCTTTACGCGTATAGACCAAAACTGGCCTGCGTAATAAGCACACTTCGATTCCTTGAATCCATGTCGAATACCCATTTCTGATTTCATAGTAACACTGCAATGGGACTTATATCCATGCATGATATTGATTGTAATATAGTCCATTCTTGTATATGTTATTAACATAGAAAATCTAGCCCTAGATCTTACTGAGCATGATGGGCGATTTGCCTTCTTCATTCAATTACTTTCAGGGAAGCAATCTACGGGGTAAAGAGTTTAACTTGACTTTGCACTGGCATGTCATGCCCAAAACTGGTAAGATGTTTGCGGACAAAATAGTTATGACGGGATACCGTCTGCCGGAGGAATATAGATAAGGTGTCGATGTCGAATTTTGATGTAAACAATAATCTTGTTGCATGAGGATGATTGAGGTTGGCTTAACTTGAAGATGAAGAAGGGAGAATGTGCAAAATCAGTGAAAAAATTTTATGAGGGACTTTGTTTCCTTGTTCGGATAATCAAGTAGTTCGGTCAACATTGAAAGGCTGCTACTATCTAACGGTCTATTATCCGAGTGTAATTGATGTATTTTCTAAATAAGTAACTCATGATTTTTTTGGTGGAGATGGCATTTGCCAAAGAGTCCGTCCTTCATGGATGGCCAACTGTCTTTCAATTGCTGTGACCAATTTTCAGACGAAAATAGTCGTGGACTCATATGGGTGTGAAAACGAGGCTGGGCTTTTGTTTCTGCCAAGAACGAAAGGCCGGGCTTTTCTTTTCAGTCACAGCAGCAGGCCTAGCGGTTTAATGTGCATAATTTCAAATGAGTAATGTTAAAACCCTTTTCTTTTTTTTTTTAGAAAATTGCTATAGTGCAATAAAAAGATCATTTTTAGCTCATAAAAGTCCTAGGTGGCAAGAGGCTATAGGCCCTATCCGTAGTTGCTGTGGCCTCACCCACGGATGGACTGTAGCCTCTTGCCACTTAAGACTTTTATGGGCCAAAAATAATCTTTTTATTGCACTATAGCATATCTCTTTTTTTTTTATCTCGTACTATTCTTTAATGCTGATGTGGAAATTGTCATCTGCGAATGGCCCCTCAATAATAAAGTCGCAATTTCGGAAAATTTAGTTTATAAGCAATAAGAATCATGATGAAAAGACTAGGAAAAAAAAAAAGAATCATGATGAAAAGGATTCTTAAATTCATCATTGAAGTTGAAAAAATTCTTGGATGTTTTTATTTTCTTGATTAAATGTTTGGGAGTCTTGGATTCTAATATAATCGTTCAACAAAATGATCATTGGCTTTATACATTAAGTTGGTGAATGATGAATTTATTAAATTGATTGAGACCTAATGTTACCAATTTGACAAACAACTCTTATCCCCTAAATTTCCATGAGCTGGAGAATCTACCATGTACCATAGTCCACTTGATAGTTCAACTCCCCAAAACTATACTCGAATCAAGTAAATGGCAAGTCCCAATCAAGCATCCAATTGAATTTAGCACAAGACTTGCCAATCAAGCATCCAATTGAATTTAACACAAGATTCTGAGTATGATATCCATGATACCCACGTCAGGGAAAATGACTAATCGGGTTTCCCATTTCAAGTAATCTCTTTCTCTTTCTCATATTTCCTTTCTCTTTTGGATAAGAATCTCCTTCCCATATTTTCCAGCACCCATAAAAATTCATAATTAAGCAAAAAATCTTCCTCTTACAAAGTCAACACCCATATATTCTTTAATTATTTCACAAGTTATGGAATAAAAGAAGCATGCTCCTTTATAATATATTTTGAAAGTGACCAATTTTTTATTTTGCCTGTCATAAACTTAGCTCTCAATGACAATATTTTAACACATTGAAAGAGTGAACGATTGTGTATTGAAAACTGTACATATATGGGTTTCATCACCAAACAAAGAGGCAGAAATTGGAAGATAGCTCCAATTCCAAACGCCATAAGACAAGTGGGGGCAACCCAATATCCATTCTCTTCCACACATCTTGGGTCTACCTAAGTAGCCTAATTTCGTCCCCCTTCACTTGACTTCTTTACCTTCTTCTTATTTTTCTATATCTAACATCTGATTAATAAAAGGAAAAGTGTAGTGATCACGAAACAAAAACACTGGTTTTATTTCTTATACATGCTGCCATGATTGTTACTCATTCAATTTAATCAATATTTCATGTTGGTATGTCGTGTACTGATGTTTACAGCGGCCCCAATAGTATTTTTTTTGTGAAAAAAAAAAAAAAAAAAAACCCAATTGGGTGTGTCAAATTCTCTACCAAATGGCCATCTCCGATGTTGTTTCCCATTGGAGGGTGGCCCAAGGTCAAAGGAAGAAGGAAGAAAATGTGGCTCTCACTTTGCCTTAACAAAAGGATTTTGCATGGGTCTCTATCGTTGGTGGTAGTGGTTGTGCTTGCTTATAGATACTCTTTTAGGCTTTTCTTTAAATCTTTGGTGGAATCGTTCTGCTTCGTCAAATCCAAGTCGATTCCGGCATCTTCATTGAGCAATTAATATTGCCTCTTTGTCCCCACAGAGTACCAACTACCAGTCAGTCCACTTCTTTTGTTCTGTGTAGGAGAATCACATATATTTTCTTTTATTTAATTTAATTTCTAGTCCTTTCAAATGCAAATTTTGATGCTTTAATCCCCTTCAATTATCACTAACATGACAAGTGTGTCATGTCATTATAGATAGCTACCTTGGAATCCCACATGAGCAGATTAAACACTCAACACTCACTTCATGTTAAAAGCTGTTTGTTTCATCAAACTGTTGAACTTTCTCTTGAACTTTATTACAGCTGTTGTACAATGAGTGTTGGATTTTATTACAAAGATAACATCTGCAAGAAACAACACACTTTCTTTATCTTGATCATCCTCGTATCTTTAGCCACACATTTGTAATTTGAATTTCTGTTGCAATCTTGAACATGAATTATAGTACTAACAGATTCTTCGAAGAGTCGCGAAATGAAAATCAATTTCAATATGTCTTGCACCTGAATAAAACATAGGATTGATTGTGAGGTAGGTAGCACCGAAATTCTTGTCACCATAAGGCAGGTGAAATGGTGACGAAAATACCCAATTCCTTAAGAAATGATTGAATCCATCGAAGCTCAACAGTGGTGTTTGCTAACACTCAATACTGACGCATCATTTTCGTGAACTCTAAGGGGTTGTTTGTTAAACAACACTCTATAACACTCCCTTCTTAAACACTATTCACTTCATTCCTAAAAAAATATTAACATTAAAACAATCTCACTTATATATCACATCATTTATTTTTTATTATTATTTAAATAAAAAAAATGGAAAAATGCAGTTTACTCCTCTGAAGTTTCAGGAGTTTTTCAATTTTAACCCCAAAGTTCAAAAATTAGCAATCTACCCCCCTGAAGTTTCAAAAATTGGCAATTTAAACATTCCATTACTAATTTCCGTTAAATTGAATATAAATTTTAAAAAAAAAAAAAAAAAAACCTAAGGGTAATGATGTAATTTCATAGATTTCCATCCATTTAGACGGAAAAATTAAACGGGAATTTTAAATTACCAATTTTTGAAACGTCAGGGGGGAGATTGCCAATTTTTGAACTTTTGAGTTAAAATTGAAAAACTCCTGAAACTTCAAGGCGATAAACTATATTTTCTCCTAAAAAAAATTACTACAAAACGAATTTTTTTTACTTTTTACTTTTCTATACTAATTATTACACTCATTTTTTTTCCTCACCAAACATAAACAATGTCATGGCAGTGGGTGTTGTTTAACAACGGTAACCAAGAAATTCGCTGGAGCTAAGTATACATGTATATTTTTTATTTTTTATTTTTCTCTTTTTAGGGGAATAGTTGGTTGTAGGATGTTGCTGGGTTAAACATATCATTAAATCCAATCTTGGTGAGTAATTTGGTTTTGGAATTATGTGATTCAGTTTACGATCTACGTTTACATGATAAAGCTCAAAATGCTATATTTTACTTTTATTGTTAAATTATTTTACAATACAGAATACTCCTATTTATAAGGGAATTTAGATAAATAAATCTAGCAATCAAACCAACCATACTAAATTACAATAAATCCTATAAAATGTAAGTAAGTTACGGTATCATTTTAATATATTTCCTTTCAATACAAAAAAGGATATTCTCTGACATAAGTTACAGTGCCACTCCAAATAAAAGGTGACACTCTAACTTAATAATATTTTAAAAAAATATATAAAAAGGTCAATTCAGTGTATTATTGGGAAATTTTATCTATTTAAAAAAAAAATTAAAAAAAAATTAAAAACACATTTAAATTCAGAAAGTCATTATATCTCAATCCATGATTGCAATCACCAAAAAAAAAAAAAAAAAAAACTATTGTCTCTTTGATTTTGTCAACCGAAGAACCTCTAAAAACGAACGAGGACGTATGCTGAAATGAACCCGCTACCTACCCCCGCGGTTCTGTCCAGATACTGATGTACCACTGTTTTCTCTTGTATAAGTAATGATTAATTACAGAAAATAAATTTTTTTAAAAAAAAAAATAGTAATTATTCTTTCCTTTATGTAGGTGACAATAGATCGACAAATAGGGTCTGCAATATTGATATATATATATATATATATATATATATATATATATATATATATATATATTTTTTTTTTTTTTTTTTTTTCTAATTCAATATTGATATATATGAAGTGAAGTATTTTATTCTTTTTTCTTTTTTGTTTTCTTTGTTGTTTTTAAGTCTTTTCCAATGAAAAATATTCGTGCCTCTAAAGTAAGTAATCATCCTGTTTGTACGGTTAATAATATGTGGATTCACAATCCAGCTAGAATGTGTTATTCTTCTGCACTTTAATTAAAAATAATAATAATAATAATTATCCTCCATCAACTATAACGCATTGTTACTTTGTCCCCATAAACTGACAACCCTATTTTTCGACCTTATCAAACTACCATTTTGTGCCAAAAACCCTCATTCCGTTAGTCAAAGGTGTTAACTCAGACGATCAACCCATCACGTGCGCCCCACATGTCATCTTGAAATTTTTTATCCCACATGTTCTCCCATAAACTACAACGCATTGTCACTTTACCTCATTCAATTACAACGCATTGTCATTTCAAGATGGCATGTGGGGCTCACGTGACGGGTTGACCGTCTAAGTTAACACATTTGACTGACGGAATAGGGGTTTTTGGCATAAAATGGTAGTTTGATAGGGTCAAGCAGTAGGGTTGTTAGTTCATAGGAACAAAGTGACAATGCGTTGTAGTTGATGGGAGGAAATGTAATTACCCAAAAAAAAAAAAAATGAAAATTAACCAATGGTGATATATCTCAATTTTATTAATTTGTAATATAATTATGGACGGATTTAAGTAGAGATTATGAGGCATTTTTTTCTTATTTTCTTAAGAATCCCTTCTAATTTGGTCCAAAAAAAAAAAAAAAAAAAGCGCTTCCTTATATATATATATATATATATATATATATATATAATCTGAAAAATGACAAATTTTTTGATAGTTTTGTTATAATATACGAAAAATATATAGTTAAAATAATGATAATGTAGAAATAAGTGAAAGCAATATAGAGGAAAAAGCACAGAAAATTTTACGAGTAATTCGATATTAGACACCTACATATATAATATTTTCCGTATATTCTAACAAGTTTGACGCTATTTTTTTTTTTTTTTTTTTACATGTCCGCACAAGAGAGGGGAGGAGGATTCAAACTAGTGACCTTCGCTTCATTAGGTGTGGTCCCAACCGATTAAACTACCTCTTGGGAACACAAGTTTGACGCTATTAATGTTATACAGTGTGACAATTTCAACGACTCGGATGATATAGCAAGTGAATATTACTTTTAGTCCATAAATATCTATTTGGGATTTTCAATTTTTAATGGGATTTTTCTTTTTTCTTGTCCCATTTATAGTTGTACTTATTTTAACATTAATTATGGCAAATTCTAGGATATAAGATCCTCTTCATTTCAAATTAATTTCTTTTGTAATAGTATTAATGATGTTATGTTAATTAAAAATTTTAGGGTTAATAACTTTTTTAGTACCTGGGTTTACAGTTTTTTATTTTTCTCCCTAGGTTTCCAAAATAGTCAGACATGGTATATTACCTATGAAAAAAGACAAAATTGATACCTTGTTAGTTTTCATTAGTCCCAATTAACAAAATTTCATGTCATCACCACGTAAATGAGTTGTAAGGACAACATATGTCCCTAGTTCCACATTGTCTGATACCTCGTTAGTTTTTTCTGAGGTAGTCTCATTTTACTCCTCCCGCATACAAGGTCTCTGCTAACGTGCTCAAATCAGGTTAGATCACGCCACAAAGTCGATTTCCTTCCTGAAATCGACCCACTACACCCATGATACTCCACCAACTCCAACCCAAAATCCAGACAGACAAATCCAATACTAGCAGACTAATACTACCAGTCCACACCTAAATCCATACAAAACCGAGAATACTTCCAATCGAAAGCCAAATCCAAACCGACACGAAAATCCAACAATCGCAATTGCAAAAAAATTGAAAAAATAGGGCTATTCTAAACCCTAGGTGGACGAACAGGAAAAATGGGAGAAAGGGGGAACACTTCAATTTTTTTTCCTTTTTGTTTAATGTTTTTGCTGTCGTGGATTTACACGTAATTAGAGTTACCTTTTTTAAAAAATAATAATAAAAATAAATAAAATAAATAAATAAATAAATAAAAACTTAATAGTGGACATGTGTCGCAATATTAATGAAGATGATGTAAAATTCTGTTAATTGGGACTGACGAAAACTAACGGAGGTATCGATTTTGTTTTTTCCCATAAATTAGGTACCATTTTTTATTGTTTTGGAAACCTAAGGAGAAAAATAAAAAATTGTAAACCCAGATACTAAAAAAGTTATTAACCCAAAATTTTAACTAACGTGGCAACACTTACACTATTAAATCTACAAAATCTTATCTTGATTTTAATACTGTCTCTTTCCATGTTTTTGCATATGCATATGCAAATTAAAGCATATGTGAAAACATGTTTACAAATAGAGAATAACTTTTATAAGGTCTTGGCACAAACCAAGGCCTTTGTGCCCTCCAATAAGAAGGTGACACATCAGTATGGAATACTATAACAAAAATATGGTGTTCTACCTAATCTTTTTGTAGAATACCCAAAACAAAATACCTTCTAGAATAACATTTTTCATATTTTTCTCCAAAACCATTCCAGCCACCAACTTGCTGCCGGAGACGGTGTGGAGACGATGTCGGCCGGGTAAGAACCAAGCTCCTCCTCCCTCTCTCCGGCGCCCCTCTCTCTCATCGGCGGCAGTAAAGAAAAAAAAATTTCTCTGCAAATTTTTTTTCTACTGCCGGGCAACAGAGAACAGAGAAAATTTTCTCTGTTGCCCGGCAGCAGAGGAAAAAAACTTTTCTCTAATGCCGCCGGTGAGAGAGAAGGGCGCCAGAGAAAGGGAGGAGGAGCTTGGTTCTTACTCGGCTGGCATCGTCTCCGGCGGCAGATTAGTGGTTGGGGTCGTTTTGGAGAAAAATATGAAAATGTTATTTTATAAGGTGTTTTGTTTTAGGTATTCTAGAAAAAAGATTAGGTGGAATGCCATATTTTTGTTAGAGTGTTTCACGCTAATGTGTCGCCTTCTTATTTGAGGGCACAAAGGCCTTGGTTTGTGCCAAGACCCTATAGAAGTTATTTTCAAACAGATAATATAATAAGATGTTTTGTGGTTTTTAGAAGTTCTTTAAAGCATATGGTTTAGCACTTTAGCTAAATATACCGCTTTCAACATTATGTTTGAAAATATATTCAATTCATCTCTAATTTTCTTTTCCATTCGGATCAAAAGTAAAAAATGTCATCCTTTGTAACATTTTCCTCATTTGAATAGAAAAAAAAAATGTTTAATTGTTTCTGTTTCATTTCTTATACTTGTTGGGCTGAAAACTTGGAATAAACCATAAATAGAGGTTGCAGATTTATCACTCTTTTCCACACATTTTTATTTATTTTTATCAAGCCGACGGTCACGATCAACTGCCTGAGACTGGTCATCCTGATATGGAAAAGTCCAGATCCTTTTGAAACCATGGGCCACTGGCAAAACCATGGGCATTCCCATCACCCTCCCTGGGTACGGAATCTGAACTTGTGGAATAATTGCACGCCATTTCTTACTTTTATTAAAAGTGAGTAAAGAAATAGACCATTTTTAGATGATGATGACTTGATCTTAATCTTATGCCACTTTTTTTCATTTCTTTTTTCTTTTCTTTATTCCGAGCAAAAATACATTAGAAAATAACTAGAGAAGTTACTCTACCTGGCACGTGATCATAGTAACATCTGTTCGTAGAAAATTAATGACAAAAATAACCTAATCGGTGAGAACCGGCCAAAGCGCTCGTGATTTAAATCCAGTTAAACTATATATAATCTGACTTAATCCCAACAAATCATTAAAAAAATTAAAGATAATTTACACTAATCATACACGAAAATTCTCAATCCCGGATTCTAATCTTATACCACTTGGACAAGCAACTCTTTTCCATATCCACTGAACCAGACACACAACTAAAACAATTTCAAACGAATTAGAGAAAAAAAAATAGAGAAACCAAAATTTCATTCTTCTTGGTGGACACATCCCATCAATTTCTTCTATGTTCCCATCACCAACTCCCTCAGATCCTGACCTTTTTTTCTTTTTTTTTTTTTTTTTTTTTTTTTTTTTTTTTTTTTTAAAGTAAACCAAAGAAATTAGCAACAAAAACAAGAAACAGAAATCAAATACAAACTTCACAGTAAAAAAAATAAATAGTAAAAAAAAAAAATCTTTTAAGCCCAAAAATCAAAAACACCATTGTGTTTGGCAATATTGGAATGGAAAAAGGGAGTGGAATGGTACTATATTGTAGTAGATTTGATTGATATGAGAGAAAAAAGTAAGAATGTTTTGTATAAAAATAAATAAAAAAAATTGTTTTGTAGTGATTTTTTTATTTAAATATAAATAAAAAGTGATTAATGTGATGTAAAAAGTAAGAATGTTGGGGTTAATTTTAATATGAATTTTTTTGTCCAATCCAATCCGACCGTTTGCCAAACACAGCCCATAAGTACTAAAGATGACGGAGACGCATAGAGGAATGAGATTCTTTGATCTTCCATATATGTGAGCATATATATATATATATATATATATATATATATAAATTTCCATCTGTCATGTCCATTTTTATTCCAATCTTCATGTGTAAGTGTAACTTCATAGAAACTATCGTACGTAAGCAACAACTAAATAAAATGGTGTTACTTTTCGTTTTATCAACGATGTTTTTCAAACTGGTACCTTAATTTTTAAAGCATTTTTAATAAACATTCAGTTTGTAACTTCAAGTATTATTTTTGAAGGAAGAATCTAATCGATCTTTTGTCTTGTGTATGACGTGGAAGAGGACTTAAAGGATTATTAATAGATTAATTAATGATACTATCTAGTATACCAACCCTAACATGTAGAATCTATTGCCTGTAGATCTCTCCCAATGGGTATGGAATCTCTAATAACTTTAATTAACATCTTATTTCGATGGATGTTTTGATGCCATAACATTCTCACATAAATTTTAACTCTATCAACATATGTCACGTCTTCTGTTAATCCTATTAAAAATGCATGTGAAAATCACATATTTTAAGAACAGATGTTAGTTCAATAGATTGAATTAGAGTAATTTTTTCGAACCCAATTTTTTTTTTTTTTTAAAAAAAAAAAACCTTTCATTTTGATACCAAGCCGCTGTTTCTGATTAGCTTAATTAAAATAATAATGTTGATTATTGTATTAAGGTTGGTGGCTAGAACCTTAATTTAGGTCCAAATTGGCATCAGAACACAGAAACCTAAGGCCCAGACCGTGGTTTTCATTGGAGAAACTTGGACCCGTCTGTTGTAAAACCTTTGAATAAAATTTAAATAAGAAAAACTATTTTAGACTACCCACCAGTCCACCACCAAAGTTGTACAACCAAGGATACATGAATATAAAACATAATCAATAATAATCAGCTGGGCAGTTCCTTTTCTCATTCAAATTTTACTTTTCTCAATTAAATAGTAATAAAAAAAAAAATCTCGAACATGTACTATAAATAAATAAATAATATGCGAGCATTGAAGTATAAATAATACTATATATTAAGCTTTCAACATCGTTAAAGGTAACACATCATGCAACTTGCTTTGTCATTTGTGGCAAGTGGTATGTAGGCTGCTGGCTTCCCATAATCATAGTTTACCCGTACACAGTTATTATGGTCGAATGTCGCGTTTGGACGTAAAAAAATGGTCTAAATTTTATAATCATCTAATTTTAATCATGTGTATATAAGTTTTTGGATATCCTTCATTTATAAGCCGGGTTTTAATAGTAAATTTTACTCAAAATTTGTATTATTTAGTAATAGAACTAAACACTATGTTACGGATTCAAGTCACAAAGGGAGCGACATATGGGCTGGATTAAAATACTGATAAGTGAGTAGAACCGCCAAAAGAGAAAAAACTATCATTGGGTCAGTGTCGATAAAATAAGCAGCCGTAGATGTTGACTACGAAAGCATGGAGATATGTTACGACCCTAAATCATATGTATATAAGCTTTTGGATGATTTCTGCTCAAAGTTTATATATTACAATTTTTAAGAGATTCTGATTGATAGTAGCCGTCTCTTATCAAGCTTATCCGACACAAAATTTTGCCAAATTTGATTGCGCTTTACGTTCGGCATCAGAACCATATTCAGTTCATTTCCAAAAAGCCAAGGAATGGTTGCTTAGTGACGTAATTTCCCATAATTTTTGCTCAAACAAAAACGTTGTTAAAGTGAATGAATGTTAAAGATCATTTGTCATTTAATGGTTAAAATTGAATTACCTTTTTCAAAAAATGTGATGCACTTAAAATCACCGATTTCTCCTACCAAGTGCAATGAAAAATCACTAGTTTCATTAGTAATAGGTATTGGCAATGCAAATTTTACTATAACTACCTTTATAAATACTTGATAGTTTATGTGAACCGTCACGTCAGTAATTATTAAATTTAATTATTTAATAGTTGATATGACAAGTATTATAAAGACTTATAAAATGACGCCATAGTCTACATAACATCATTACATATTGTATATAATCAAATTTAATTATTTATCGATTTACATAATAATTGTCACCATATATAAATAATGTTATATGCTATACTTTTATTTTATAATTATTTCACGAAATGACCGTCCTAACTAATTATTATATATATTTTTTAATCAAAAATTGATCTAAACAGCATTAGCACCGTAAAGTAGTTGGAGAATAAAACTACCTATATATATATATAAATATACTCTAATGATCGTATGTGCATTTAGTCGTGCAATCGATCCAGTGAAATTGCAGCAATCATGGATTACTATAATCATTTCAAGAGCAATCATGGATCTATACAATCATTTCGATGACGGGGCACAAGGGAATCAGTCGATAATATGAGGATAATCTGGATACTTCCCCAGCTGATCATAAACTGCCCCACAGCCACAGGCTTGCTTTAGTGGCTTGACACACATATTAACAAAGGAAGTACTACCCTATGGTAGGCCCCAGAGTGTCCCATAACTCTTCTCGTCCTTATCCGACGTTCAAGAATCATCGCCCCACGTGGACCCCACGCGTCACATGTCTCCTACTTCCTCATTGGACAATCAAAAAACACAATGATTCGAAAAGACGAAAAGACCATCCCTTCTCCTTCCTCCTCTTTCTATAAATGGCAAAGCCAACAAACAGCTCCGAATTCCATTGTCTGAGCTCTGAACTCCCTATCAAGAGAGAGAGAAGGAGAAAGAGGCGATTTACTAGGTGAAGATGTTGGGAGTGTTCAGTAGCTCGATCGTGTCGCCACCGGAGGAGCTGGTAGCCGCCGGCTGCCGGACTCCGTCGCCCAAGATCACGGCGACGGCGCTGGTGAACCGGTTCGTGGAGACCAATGAGTCCGCGGTGTCCCTGCAGGTGGGAGACAACGTCCAGTTGGCTTACACTCACCACAAAGAGTCGCCGTTACTGCCCAGGTAAATGAAAAAGAAGAAAAAGAAACCGTCGATATTCGTTTTGTGCTAGATCACGGGGGAACCGTATTCTGATTGGTAGAAATGCACAATTAATTGCTCCTCAACACTTAAAATTCAGATTATTGATGACTTAATTAGTATTGTTAGAGTGGATCATGATTTTGAAACACCATAGTCTGCCTGCTCTGATTTATGTCACCATTTTTATCAATAGTCTTCACAATTTATATATGCTATTAATCTTGTTTTGTTCAGAAAAACTAGCGACATAAACATGGTTTTACAAAATCGTGGTCCATCTTAACAAATATAACCAAGTAATGATCTTACACCGTCTTTTGATCGGTGATGGGGACGGCAGTCTGAAAGCAGAGTGTGGCGATCGGAGGACCGGGAACATTTGATCAACAAAAAGATCAAATGTTTAACTAGTACTGCAAAAATTGATCTATGGCCTATGGGTCGCTATTTGTGTTTCGTGTTGTTTAGATTTATTTATTATTATTATTTTTTTACACGTCCACTTAAGAGGATGGTGGGATTCGAGTTAGAGATCCCGTGGTTTCAGCCGATTAAGTTTCTTAAGAATATATTTAATTTTTAATTTTATGAATGATTCATGTAAATTTATAGGTTGTCTAAAAAATTATTAGGCTAAATTTAAATTGTGTCTAATAATGGACATAAAATTATATAAATTAAACTTAATTTATTTAATTAATCAATTAATTTCCTCGACTCCTTATAATTTAATTTCGTATGAAATTTATATAGAATTCAGGTCAAATACCATACTTTTATTACAACTTCTCAGATCGAACTTTGCAGAGAAAGACGATATCTCCACCCTCCACGTCCGTAGCTCACGTGACGTGGAGGGTGAAGATATCCAATGGTCATGATTTTAAGATCATATTGGTTGATGAGCGAGCGGTGATTCTTGAGGGATGGGTCCACCATGGACAAGTATATTTTGGCATTTAGTAGGTGGAGATAGGTTTGTCCGTGCTTGGCACGTGGCTACAGAGATTCGCTGTCTTGAAGTACTGAGTATCAGAGTATGCTTTCGTGAGCCTCAGCCCCACGCGTGTTTGACTTGGCGGAAATTAAGTTATAGCTAATACGTGGACGGTAGGATGATGGTTAACGTTAATTGACATTTAATGTGGATGACTTGTGGTCGTGGAGGACCGACTGGTCCGACCACCTTTTGAAGAAACCTGAATGTTGACAGTTGGGTTGGTCGATTTGGGAATACGTTAAAAGTAACCAAAGAAAAATAAATAAATATTTCTTTGGTAGATTGTGATAATGATTTTAAAATTTTTTTTTTTTTTCTTTCGATTTTGATTTGAGCTAAAATTGAAAGTATTTTTTAGTAAAATTTACATTTAAAAAGTGTGGTGTGCGTAGAATTGTTTATTTAAAAAAAAATGTAAAACCATTATCAAACGAACAATTTTTAAAAAAAAGTTGCAATATTATAGGTATTAAAATTGTTTCGTAAATAATGAGGACTAGAGTCTTCTTTGAGTTTTTCTAATTTTAATGTAGTTTTTAAAATTATTAATTGATTAAAATTTAATAATAATCAAATTTAATTCAATGGCGTTTTTAAGAACATATCATATGTTTATAGGAGATATATACCTGAGATATATTTACATGAGATATATTTACTCAAACAATAGGACTATTTTTGATTGTATATGGGCAATTTCAGTCAGTAGTGGTCACAGCCACGATTTTATGAAGTGGGTACAAGAGAGCTACAAGTCACAACCACCATTTCTCGATCATTGATGCGAGAGCAAAGGTTAATTATTCGTGGGTCCATTTACTGTGTGTGGATGTCTCGTTTTTTCCTCTCTTTTTTCGACTTTCGATACTGGCCACACCGCCATGCCGTAGTTACGCTTTTGGACCTTTAGACCGGATAAGGTTGGTGGGATTAGGATAAGGATTACATAACTTTAGGCGGGGGGGTCCCTCCAGGGACCCAACGGGGTAAGTGATAGGTCGTTTAGCGAACTTAATTGAAAATCTAAACAAAAAGACAAAAAAAGTCTTAATTGGTGGGAATTTGCAGGTCGTTTGCCGTGAAGGATGAGATATTCTGCTTATTCGAGGGGGCGCTCGACAACTTGGGAAGTTTAAGGCAGCAATATGGTCTAGCCAAGTCTGCGAACGAGGTGATTTTGGTGATCGAGGCGTACAAGGCGCTTCGTGATCGCGCTCCGTATCCTCCCAACCATGTTGTCGGCCACCTCAGCGGGAATTTCGCTTTCGTCGTCTTTGACAAGTCTACCTCAACCCTCTTCGTTGCTTCTGTAAGTTAATCACTCCACCCACCACCCACCAAAACGCCTTGCTGAAGCTAATTTAGCTAGCTTTGATTTGGTTAATTAATTGGGTGTATATATGTAATTGTGACAACAGGACCAATATGGTAAGGTTCCTTTGTATTGGGGAATCACTGCTGACGGATATGTCGCCTTCGCTAACGATGCAGATTTGCTTAAAGGTGCTTGTGGCAAGTCACTTGCTTCTTTCCCTCAAGGTGGGTGAAATTAATGAAACAACATTGATTAGGTGCCTCATCAATTATCATTGTTATTTACTTCACTTTGTTGACAATTCTGCACGCCATGGATTCTTCTGTAGGGTGTTTCTTCTCCACAGCAGTAGGAGGACTGAGGAGCTACGAGAATCCTAAGCATAAGATCACTGCGGTGCCTGCTGCTGATGAAGAGATCTGGGGTGCAACATTCAAGGTACAAATTTCTGGAATTCACGCCACCCACATATTATAATTAACTTTCTGTTGTATTGGTTTGACAATTTGGTGTGGTGTGGGGGCGGGTGAAATTTCAGGTGGAAGGGTCAGCAGTTTTTGCAGCCACAGAGTAGATGACTCTGCTTGAATGGTGGACGGACATAATCTATATATACTTGTGGGATGGAGATGTAGAGGTTTTTATATGGCAAGGGTATGCATGCATGATGGGCCATGTAAATACCTGAATGAGTGAGAGATCGTGTCTGTTGGTAGACTCTGTTTTTATGTGTAGTTAGCCTTCGCTCTAAGCTTCAACCAATGTACAGCTTCCCTTTCTAGTGTAATAAAACAAGGTTTAAGGATTTCAATCTTGTGATTAATTGTTCTCATCCACAAAACATTATGCGTAGCCTTGAATTCTAAGACCATGATATAAAGCTTATGCCATAGTAGCTCTAATGTCAAAATCTACAAACCACATACATATAAAAAAAATATAATATCGGGGAAATTGCAGAGATATAAAATATTGAATAAAATTACATTTAGTTCCCAAGAACCGAAGCTGAATTACCACTCATGACAAATAATCTCCTCTAACTACAATTTGAAAACAAGCTTGGAATGGCTCAACTAGATTAAGTGTAGGGTTGGCAATTTTTGACATGATTCGCAAACTTAATACAAATCCAACACGAAATTAAAAGGTTAAGATTAAAGAGTCTGACATGTTTAATTAAATAGGTCGGGTTATGGTTGATATATATAGTTTTATACGCATGCTTTGATATGACTCGAACCTAACACACGACATAATTATAGCGGGCACTTGCAAACTCGACACTAACCAAATACAAAATTAGAGAGTTATGATCGAAGAGTTTTAAACGGATCGGATTATGATTAACTTATATAGTTTTATATACATGCCTCAACACAATCCGATATCGACACGTGAACAAAAATTACCACCCATATTAATCAATGGACTCTGTATATAAAAACAACAACTGACATAGAAGCCTCCCCAACACGTATAAATTTCAACAACTAGGTACGTTCTTTATTGGGTTTCATTACGTTAAAGTCTAAAAACCCTAGATTCCCATTATTTTAAACGCTGAAATTGATTAAGCGATAATAGGCTACGGTGCTCCATTTGCATAGATGGTATTTGCAAGTTGATGTGGCTTATCGATTCACAAAGAAGTACAACTTTGTTGGGCTTTTTGTTCAAACATAAAATTAAAATGATATTGACCTTTACTTACTATTATGTTGAGCTTTTTCACTACCATACTGATACATCTCAATTCTCATATAAATAAGAGTATTATGTATTAAAAAATGATATGTTGAAATATGATGAAGCTCTGATATCAAGTTGAAATTTGTGGGCAAATCTAAAATATGATAATAATAGTAGAAGCAAAGAGAAATAAAAGAGACACAAAAAATTTACGGGTGGTTCAATATTAAAAACCTACGGCTACTACTCTAAATAGTCCTTAGGACTGCATTATGCTTATTTAGTTGATTGTTTACAATACAAATGTCCCTATTTATAACCTTATAGGGGAATAAGTCGACCTATACAAGTAAACCTAAATCTGACTTGTACAAGGAAATATAAATCGGCCAATACTAAGAAATATAAATCAATCATATAAATATCATAAAATATATTTTGAATATATTCTAACATGATCAACTAAATAAAAGGAAATAAAGATAATAGGTTTTACTTGGCACGGTCAATGACATACGTCCAAAAGTTTAAACTAATAGAAATAGGTAAATTTAATCATTTAATCAATAATCTAACACTTCATCTTGCATGTAGGCTCAAATTCCTTTTTTAATAGGTGAGAGACCCAACACATGAAATATTTAATTAAAATGATAAGTGAATTGTCGGAGATAAGGTTCGAACTTAAGACCTTTGCTCTGATACCGTATGAAATCAACACTTGCCACAAAAGTTTAAGCTGATAAAAATGATAAATTTAATCATTTAATCAATAATCTATCACGTCAGCTATCTTACATCCCGATGAGCCAAAAGACCAAAGGTTTGTTTTATGTATAGAAGATGGGGGCAGGGCTGGCCCTATAAGTTTTGAGGCTTAAAGTAGACTTTTTATTATATTTAAATAATATTTATTTTTATTATATTTAAATAATTTTTATTTAAAAATTATTCCTCTTGCTTTATGGGATTTTAACTTTTTTTTTTTTTTTTTTTTTTCAATTGATAACATGGCTAATTTATTTAATCTTTCTTGTGAATCTTTGACAATATTGCTGATTTTATAAATTTAATTTTCAAATTTTCTTTCTCTAAAAGCAATCGTGTCACCATAACCAGTATTATTAACAAAATTTTGTAAGTGATACGTGCATTTGAAAAAGAATCTAATGTGTTATACAATTTAGTACATCAAAGAGCATAGACTTACATTTTCTTAATAATCGGTGCATTTATATTTTTGTGGCTTTTCATCATTCTTTATTTCTTTCTCTATAGTACTCCAACACTTTAGCTTAACTGAATATATAGTTGATGAAATAAAAATGTAATTTTTAGCGTTATTCTTATATAAAAGTTGGCAATGACATGTCGCAGTGCCAAAGGTTTTTTTTTGCACACCCAATTGAGTGGTAGTTGCCGTTTAAAAAAGGTGAAACAAACTAACAAAGGAATGTTTGCCGTTTAATGACGAAGTGTATAGTTGCAGATGGACATTAATTGAAGGAGAGATCAATTATGAATATAAAAAGGGGGTGTTTCAGTTGGGTATGTCTGGGTTTTTAATTTCTTTTCTTGAAAGAAGAAGAAAAAAAATCAAACGTTTCTTTTGCTAATGAGAGATATGGGTATTGTTGGAAGGAAGAGATCAGCAGCTGGGTTTTCAGCTCTTCTTCTGCTGCTGCCTATCTTTTTCATCATCTTTCTTGGAAGATTTCAGGTTGTTTCGGGCCTAAATGACACAAAGTATAGGCAAGTGAGTAGCTTGAGACTTGAAAGGATAAAGGGGCATTTGGACAAGATTAACAAGCCCGCTGTCTTGACGATAGAGGTATATATATATATATATATATATATATACACACACACATTTTATATATCTTTTTTCTTTGCTCGTATATTTCCATGTGTGTTTCCTTAATTTATTTCTGGTTGGTTGTGGGTCTTTTGATCACCTAATTACCAGAGCCCAGATGGAGATACCATTGATTGTGTCCATAAAAGAAAACAGCCAGCTTTAGATCATCCGCTTTTAAAGAATCACAAGATCCAGGTATATATATACATATACAAAAGCTCTTTCTTTCTTCGACTATGATCAGTGTATATATGATTGTGTTAATATGCATGCAACAGAGACATCCTTCAGAGATGCCCAAAGTGAAAAAAGATAGGGTGGGAGATGATGATGATGATGATGATGATGATAAGGAAGCAGTGAGAGATGCATGGCAAATGTGGCATCGAAATGGGACAACATGTCCAAAGGGAACGGTTCCCATACGCCGAAGCACAGTTGGTGATGTTTTAAGAGCCAAGTCTTTGCTTCATTTTGGGAAGAAACAACCTAGGCTTCCGCTTACTACCTCCAATGACCCACCATATATAGGCATGAATATGCATGAGGTATATATATACGTATATATTGTGTATCATCATCGTCTTTTTATTTTTTTCAAAACGGGGAAATAAGAGGCATTGGAAGCTCAAAACAATTACAAACAGTACTCCAGCAAGGCAAAAACCAGCTGGAACAACAAAACAACAACCCCCAATTCAAACGCAATTGTTCATTCACTCTATTTCTTCGAAAATGGGCCTTGGCTTAGCTAAAAGGGAGATGCCCTTCTCTAATATTCTACTACCAAATTAAGGAAGAAAGACCAACTAAGTCTTCAAATGCGTTAGCCAAATAGCCATGAAACCATGCATGAAAGATTTTGAAAAAGCTCTGACCATAGGCAGAGTATAGTTATTCTTAAGGCTAATTTCATGTAGCCCCTGAAATGTCACGCACGTATTTTACAAGACCCCTTTAAAATTTAAAAACACTTACTTTTGTATATCAATCTTTTAATTTTTTTTTTCAATTACTCACCTCCATTAGGATTTACTGTTAAATCCTAACGGAGGGGCGTGAAATTCTTAAAATACCATCATTTTTTATTAACAAATAAATTTTTATTACTATAAAAAATAAATAAAAACTTATGTGTCACGTTGTGACCCCACAAAGTGACTCACCGGGGGTCACAAAAAAAATAAAATATAATAATAATAATTTTTTTTTGTAAATAAGGGTAAATTTTAAAATTTTAAAATTTTCAAAGGTATAAAAGGTCTTTTTACAATTTCTACCATTTGATTTAACCCCAATCTCTAACGGAAGGGGGTTAATTGAAAAAAAATCAAAAGATTGATATATTAAAGTGAGAGTTTTTAAACTTTGGAGGAGTGTTTATAAAATACGTGACATTCAGGAAGCTAAGTGAAGTTGTTCTTATTTATAGCCAAAATTCAATGAGTTTTTAGAGAACTATGAAGTGGACCGAAACTGTAGCAGATTTGATTGATGTAAAAAAAAAAAACGTAAGAATGTTTTGTATGAAAAAAAAAAAAAAAAAAAAGAGTTTTGTAGTGATTTTTTTATTTGAATAGTAATAAAAAAAATGATTGATGTGATGTAAGAGAAATTTTTTGAGGTTTTGAGTTTTTTTTTTTTTTTGTTTTTTTTGTTTGTAAACAAAGGTTTTGAGTCTTTAAGTCCTCCTTCCGGTCCCACTCATTTGCCAAACATAGCCAAAAGCAACAAAACTACAAGGCTTTTTTTTTTGTTCTTCCTTCGATCAAGTCAATATTTTTTAAAAAAAGATTTGATGAAGTAAATGTCAGATTTTGTTCATTTATAGCATGCAGTGGCCTACACCCGAAAATCAACCCGAGTTGTATTGGGGGCAAAGGCGACTATAAACGTGTGGAGCCCATCAGTCCAACTGGACACCGAGTTCAGTCTCTCCCAAATTTGGATTGCTTCGGGATACCCCTCGGGTTTCAACCCCAACACCATAGAAGCTGGATGGCAGGTAGGTACTTCTTCCATTTCCTCTCCTTCCACACACATAATCTTTATTTTATCAATGTATTCTTTTAAAAAAAAAAATAACACTGAAGAAGTTAAAAATTAGTATAAAATTTTCTGAATTTTTATTATTATGCTACTCAGGTCTTTCCAGAGCTTTATGGTGACTGCTTAACCAGATTGTTCATTTACTGGACGGTCAAAATTCTTGATCTTATTTCGATAAATTGCTGTTTAAAAAAATAAATAAAAAATTACTTTTTGCTTTGGATATGCATACAATTAGGATAATTTACTCTATAATTCCAATATCATGAGATGTACAAAGGGATAAATGTATTTTTGTCTCTATGGTTTGAGGTTTTGACAAATAGCTTTCTGAATTTTAAAAGGTAATTAATCACTCCATTGTAATATAGTAATTCTTTTTTTACATTCTGAATTCCCCCTAGTAAGTAACAAATTCCAGGTTTTAAGTCATTATATTAATCATGCAGAGCCATGTATTTCAAAATCGTAGTAATCTTTAAAAAACATGTCATTTTAGGGCCATGTAATGTTTGATGATGTAGGGGTGGTCACACCATAACAAGTGTGGTCATCTGATCCCCACACTAAATGATCTCTATGGAAGGTGATAACTTTCATGGAAATTATGAAAAGAAAACTAATGCAAAGAGTTGCATTGCATTTTATAAATATGGACGCGGCTTCCATGCGGTAAGCCAAACTTTCTGCGGTAGTTTGGTTTGAGGGTTGAGATGCTTCCAGGCAAGCTACTCATTAATTACACTAACGCCGACCCAAAAAAAACAAACAGAAATTAATCCCGTTAACTCCCTTCCATCCCATCTTCTCTCTCTCTCTCTTTTTTTTTATTTCTTTTTTTTTACCTAGTAGTCTGCTGTGAGGTTCCTCTGAATCATCATCATCAAAATCAGAGACTGGGGCTCTAGGGCTTAGCTCTTTACTTTGTTTTAAAATCACTTTCTGATTGCGTAGCTCTCGATTGCGAGCATGAGGACTAATTGTAGTCCTGGCCGTTACAGAAGAAGAGGATCGCTCAATCTTGGTAGAAGCACTACCTGAGGCTTGCCTGACGGATGAAGCATTGCCTGATGGACTTCCAGTATAAGGTGGACGCCTCAAACCCTTATTTCGAAGGCCTCCTGTCAACATCTTCACCGGTACTTGAATATCTTATAAGAAGAACTTTGAATATTTCAAAAAATTTAGCCATTTCTCTGTTTTGTGCCCCTGTTTCTGTAGTTTGATGTTTAATTTTAAAGTAAAGGCTTTTGGCATTTGGTTATTCATTTGAAAATCTGCATTGTTAGGGTGTTCCAAATTTTTACTTTGACATTTTTTTTTATGTTTTTTTGCTTCCTGTTTATTGGTTACTAATTTTGTGTTCTTTTGGCGTGAAGGAAAAATTTCTTCGTGTAAGAAATCTGCATATTTCTGGCCTATTTTGGGTAGTAGATTCTGGAATTCTAAAGAATATCTGTTGGGTGATTGAAATAACATTAAACTTCAAGTACCAGTGAAGATGTTTGAGAATACCCAAAACTAAAAATCTGAAGAATACCCAAAACTCTCTCTCTTTTTTTACCCAATACGTCTCTCTGTTCTCTTTTTCTACCCAAATTGAACTTCAAATACCAGTGAAAATGTTTGAGAATACCCAAAACTCAAAATCTGAAGAATACCCAAAACTCAAAATCCATAGGATGGTTGCGCCGCCGCTTGAAGAAGTATCAGGCCTGTCTGGGTAGAAAAAGAGAACAGATAGAGACGTATTGAGTAAAAAAGAGAGAGAAGATGAGATGGAAGGGAGTTAACGGGATTAATTTCCGTTTGTTTTTTTTGGGTCGGCGTTAGTGTAATTAATGAGTAGCTTGCCTGGAAGCATCTCAACCCTCAAACCGAACTACCGCAGATATGCGGTAGTTTGGCTTACCGCATGGAAGCCGCGTCCAATAAGATGGGGTCAAAGGTACTATATATAATTCTCTTTGACATTTCCGTTTCTCTTTATCCTCAATTGGATTTTCACCCTAACGGAAACAAATCGGTCATCAATCATTCTTCAATAATTCAACTTACAATAGCTTTCTTAAATCTCATTTCTTTTTCTATATATATTTATATATTAAAAAGAAAACCACATGTAAACAAACTCCTTTGGTGTTTTGTAAACGAAGGGAAACAATAAAGAAACTAATCAAGGGTAGCACTATATGAAGAAATTCATAAATAAATGCGGAAATAAGATAAAAAGCAAAAATAAAATAAAATAGACAAAGAGATTTTTTCGTGGTTCGGTCTATGACTTATGTTCACATGATAAAGTCCAAAGGGCTACATTATGCTCTTATTACTTGATATTTTTTACAATACATGGTACTCCTATTTAATGGAGAATTGAGGTAGATAAGTTTGGTAATCAAATCAAATATTACCATCAAATCTAATTACAATAAAATCAATCAGATTTGATTATAAATCAAATCTGATTATAGGAGATTACAAATAATTACAATGAAATCAAATCCCCTAATATTCTCTAACACTATCAACAAAGCATTCAATCAGTTTGAGTTTTTCTATAAATTGAGTGTTTTGCATTCTCCAATAGGAAGTAGACACCTCGGCTTGAAATACCAAAAAATAATATAATCTTTCACACTAAATAATTTCCCTTTTACTTGATAAAATATCTCATTAACAAAACTACCAACAAAACCATTGGAGCCACCATATTGGTTGGTTTTAGACTTCGGTGCGGAGTCTCAGAGGTGGGTTGGGGGGTTCAATGGTGGGTGATGGGCCTTGGGTTAGGGATTGATGTGTGAAATTTCTATTAAAATAAGTCTCTTCTATCAATATACAGTGTAAAATTGCCTTCAATCTCTAGCATTTATTTGAAATAATATTTAAAGAAAATTTAAATGGTATAGGAAAACGATTAGAGAAGTTATTGTATAGTTTATTTGAATAGGGAAGAAAAAGTAATTTAATGTCATAATTTTTTTTATTTTTTTATAAAAAATCTAAAGATCGAAAACTGTTGCTACTTATAAGTGAAATTGTTCAAGAATCCCCTTAAAGTAATGCTACAAGTCGGCCTTATAACACTTACCCTTCATAAGGGTTAACAGACCCCGAATCCCACATGTGTATTGAGTGTAAATGCAATCTAAACTGCTAATCAATGATTCAGCAAAAGGAAAAAAGAAAATTTTCTTTTAATTATCAAAATTTTAGATAATATATTTGAAATCCATATAGTATGTCAATTTTCTTTTTCTTTTTTTTTTTCTAATTAAAAAGGTGGGAAGGGGCGACCAGTGTAGTTTCCCCCCTTAGGCGTTACCATCGGGGTTCCCACTCGTTGTGGAATGTCCGGTTTGAGCCATAGCTACTGCCTGGGAAGGCGAGCCCGTCACCACAACCCCACAAAGGTGTGAGCCAGTAGAGCCCCTTCAAAGTAGCATCTGGTTCACGCATCTATTACCGCAAGCGGATTTGAACACGCGACCACTAGGATGAAATGAATTCTTCTACCAACTCAACTACCACCCTTGTGGTATATTAAAAGAATGATTCCAAGTAATGAAGCAATGTCACTGACGACTGTCGTTTTTCATCATTTGCCTCTCTACTACATGTACAGGCTGATTCGTATGGGGCAACGGGGTGCTACAACCTTCTTTGTGCAGGATTTGTGCAAACCAATAGCATGATAGCCATCGGGGGTGCCTTTTCTCCATCTTCATATTTAGGCATGCAATATGAACTTACCATCTTCATCCGGAAGGTAGACACATACATATTACATAATTACAGACTCTATAGTACAAATATCACATGTCCATTTACTTTATTAATTCCCAGATTTGGTTTTTAGTTGGTTTTTTTTTACCCCTTCAATTTAAATAGGATCGAAAACTACGAAATTGGTGGATAAGAATTGGTGACACTGACGTAGGATACTGGCCAGCAGAGCTATTTTCCTGCTCAAGAGACCATGCTGCATGGGCAGAATGGGGTGGTGAGGTGCTGAACAGAAGGGCTAACGGCCAGCACACCTTTACCCAAATGGGCTCAGGTCACTTTCCCTATGAAAAGTTTCGAAAAGCAAGCTACTTTCGGAACATAGAGATTGTGAATGTCAATAATATTCTCAGTCGTGCCAAAGATCTTAAGACCAAAGCTAGAAACTCCCGCTGTTACAAGATCAAGATCTCCAACAACATTCCATGGGGCACATACTTCTACTATGGGGGGCCAGGGAATGATTTCAATGTGGGGCTAGTGATTTTAAATCGGTGCCCAAGATCATGATCATAGTCGGCATCATCATCATATGATATAATTTCTTCGTCCATGAAAGGTGAAAATATACTTTAACCCCTAAACTATCACTCATTTTGCAATTATGCCTTCAAACTTTAAAAACTAAAATTGAGGCCCCACATACTATCATTATGTGCCAAATTAGGCATTTTTGCATTTTTATCTCTAAAGTACCCTTGAAGTTATTAAAAAATATATAAAAACAACAATTGGAAAAAAATTAAGGGGCTAATATGAAAAGGGCTACCCCTTATTGGTGTTTTTAGTTTTTTTTGCTTATTTTTTTAAATGATTATTTTTAATAACTCTAAGGGTATTTTGGTAAGAAAATTACAAAAATGTCTAGTTTGACACGTGGTGGTAATATGAGAGGACTTGATATCACTTTTTAAAGTTTGAAAGTGTAAGTGTAAAATGAGTGATAGTTCAAAACATTAAAGTGTATTTTTCCCTAAATTTTATTTACTTTAAACTCTTGTATAATTTGTTATAGAAGTTTTGTAAGATGGTCGATTAGACAAGCCTTTTTCCTCTTCTTTTATTTCCTCATAACATGACTGTCTTTCCCCCAAAACAAAAATGGTTAAATATGCAGTTTAGGTTTCGTTGGGTTGCGCCAGGCCCATGCATAGTGTATTAGTGTGTGAGAGAGCCTGAAAACCTAGGGCGAGAGAGGGGATTGTATGTGATTTTTTTCATAAAGATGTAAGTGCATCTTGGTGTGGGCTTAGCCATCTGGCCTAGTCCTAACATCGTTTAGGCTATACAATTCGGCCTTAAAGGCACGACCCATAACTAAGTTGGTAGTCATTCATAGGAATTGTCTTGTGGGTCTATGAGTATCTAGAAGGGGTGTCAAAAAATACCGAAAAATTATAACTGAAATCGAGAAATTGGGGAATCGGTTCCGGTTGGAAAAAATCAAAAACAGTGGACCCCAGTTCCAGTTCTAGTTTTTGGCACCCGGTTATAACCCGGTAACTATATATATATATATATTGCTTTTATTTTTACTTTGGAAAAATTTATGATAAATCCTTATATATATATATATATATATATATATATATATATATATATATTGCTTTTATTTTTACTTTGGAAAAATTTATGATAAATCCTTGAATCAGCCCTTCAAAATTTTAATATCCTTAAGTTTTTTTTCTTCGAAAATTTAGTCTCTGGATCAATTAAAATGACAATAAAACCCTTACCGTTAAAATTTTTTAACAGACGTTAAACAACTTCAAAACGCACCGTTTTGCTCCATTAAAATATTAATTTTTTTATTAATTTAATTTAAAAAATTAAATCTAAAAAAAATTATGGGTGGCCAGGGGTGGCAACAGCCACCACCCAACCCCTATGGGTGGTTTGGGGTGGCCCGCAGGCCACCCCCAAACCCCCCATGGGGTGGCTCGCGGCCACCCCATAAGGGTTGGGTGGTGGCCAGGGGTGACAGCGCCACCCCATAGGGGTTGGGTGGTGGCCAGGGGTGGCAGCACCACCCCTGGCCACCCATAATTTTTTTTAGATTTAATTTTTTAAATTAAATTAATAAAAAAATTAATATTTTAATGGAGCAAAACGGTGCGTTTTGAAGTTGTTTAACATCTGTTAAAAATTTTTAACGGCAAGGGTTTTATTGTCATTTTAATTGATCCAGGGACTAAATTTTCGAAGAAAAAAAACTTAAGGATATTAAAATTTTGAAGGGCTGACTCAAGGATTTATCATACATTTTCCCTTTTACTTTTTCGTGTCCAGTTTAGTTTTTAGTTTAGGTTTCATTGTGTTTGTAATATGTTTATGAATTATTTTTATTGTAAGGGGGTATTTTTTTTGGTTGGTAATTTATTTAAATACTTGTTTTATGATTTTTTTTTTTTTTTGGGGGGGGGGGGGTTTGAATTGTTGTAGTAAGGGGGTATTTCTTGTGGTTGTTGGTTTGTTTAAATATGTTTTTATTGTTTTCTTTAGGTTTGTAGTTGTGAGGAGATATGTCTTTTTGTTGTTGGTTTGTTTACATATATTATGTATTAGCCTATTATGTAAGCTTTTAAAATGATTTTTAAGGTATTTAAAAAAATTGAATTTTTATTTTTAAGGCCCATATAGGCAAAAACATTGATTTTTTATGATTTTTTTGGCTTTCTAAGTTTTTTTTTTTAATGGGCCAACTGTGTGCAAAAAATGGGCTTATTTTAGGCCAAATACCTAAAATAAGCTCAAAATACAAATTTTTTTAAAAACTGGTTACCCGGTTCGGATAACCAGATACAAACCGGAATCGGCTGGTTAACCGGGACCCAGTTACCCAGTTCCGGTTTCCCAACACCAATAACTAGGGTACCCTGGTTCCGGTTCCCGATTTTGGCTAATAACCGAGAACCAGGACCGGGTTAACGCCCCTTAGTATCTAGGCCATCCGGGACTAATTGATAAGTATGCTTATTAAACCTTGGAAATCTGAAGAAGTTTGTGAATATTGGAATGATTCTCTTTATTTTCAATAAAGATTTGTTTGGTAAACCCTTTGTCCATGTATACTGTAGTTGAGTGGATTGATGTGAAAAAATAAAAATAAAGTAAGAATGTTTAGTAAAAAAAAAAGATATATAAAAGTGAAAAAGTTTTGTTTTGTAGTGATTTTTTTTTTTAAATAGTAGTAAAAAGTAAATTATGTGATATAAAAAGTGAAAAAAGTGAAAATGTTTTTATGTTGATTTTTTTTTTTTTTTAAAAAAAAAGAAGTAAATAGTATTGAAGGGAGGGGAAGGGGTTTACCAAAGCTCTCAAACCCTTCTTTTGAAAATCCTTCACCACCTTCTTGTTAGGTTTCTTTACGGCTATTCCGACTCCCAAGGGAGAATGGATGAGCTTTGTGACTTTGTCTCTTCCCTCCTCCCTTCATCCTCTCTTCTTTCTCCATTTCTTCTCTCTAGTTTTGTTGTTTTTGTTCCTTAGTTTTTTTCGTTTGCATTCCTTCCTAAACAACAACCTCACAGCCTCCATCGCCTAAAACTCGACTACTCTCTACCATCTCTAACTGTTAAATCACCACTTGTCCTAAAAGCTTAAACTGATAGGAAGAAGTAAATTTAATCACTTAACCATTACTTTAACCAATCAGCTTAAGCTTTGGGATAACTGGTGATTTAACATTGTATCAAAGCCAAAGGTCCTGGGATCGAACATTGACTCTGTCAATTCACCCCCCATTTAAATTAAATATTCTACGTGTTAGGCCTCACCTATTAAAAGGGAGTTTGAGCCCACACGTGAAGGACATTGTTAAAGTAACGGTTAAGTGATTAAATTTACCACTTCTTATCAGCTTAAGCTTATGATAAAACTGGTGATTTAACATTCCATTCGTCATCGTCGTCCATTTTCTACTAGCCAAGAGTGTGCCCCAGGCGCCATCAACGAAAAGTAGATCCGAGTTTTTTCAATTCATATATGGTTTCCTCTGTCTTTTGCCTCATTCAATAAATCAATGTGCCTCCAACAAGCCACCACCGACATCCCTACCATACCGTTCTTACCTCTCCTCCCCCGCGTGTGCCTCACTTGCCTCCACACCGTCCTCCTCCGCACCGGAGTTGTTATGTGGTTGTTTGTGGCTTTGTTGTGTTGGTCTTTGGTTTTTGTCTCCGATCCCTAGGGTTCGGTGCCTATTTCTTGAAGTGAAGACATTTTCTTCTAGAGTTAATTGGTTAGAAAAACAAAAAAAAAAACCGTGAGAATATAAATTTGTCTTATAGGCATGTACCCATAGGTACTCTTCAAGAAACCTTCACTATGTAACAATCTCGGATTTTTAGAAAATATGAGAAGAAACGTTATTTATGTTTTTTTTTTAAAAAAAAAATATTATTAAATGTTTTTAAATTACCGTTATAAAATTAGTTGGGTAGGTTCCTTAATCCTTACTAAGTTTTTCGCTCATTGTTTTGTTTTCCTTCTCTATAAATGTTGATGTGAACAAGTTTGGATGACGGAATGCTTAGGGTATGTTTGGAATTATAGTTTTAATAAATGTGATTTTAAAAATTATTTTTTAAAATCACAAAGGCATTTAGTAAAGCACGTTAAATTTTTTTTTTTTTTTTTTATCAAATATTTGTCATGCGAAATCATGATTTTTTTTTTTTCAAATAATCACCCCTAGCTTGCTTATATAAATAACTTTTTTTTTTTCCTCCTATTTTAGATTAAGTACTTTTTAAATCTCAATGTCAAAAGTCTTACATTTTGCGATATCTTTTAAAAACGCAGATTATTCTTGTGAAATCGCAATCCCAAACGTATCCTTAAAGCTATGGGCCGGGGAGGGGTTCAAGAAGAAATTTTTACAAGTCATATTTATTTTAAGGAGAAACTAACTATACTTTTCCTCTTCAAACTATTACACAATTTGTAATGTCCTTCGTAAACTTTTAAAAATTGCAGTCCTCTCCTACAAACTGCCAAACCCTTTCACTTAGCCCCTCCCTAGTCCCTCCATTAAGGTTTTTTGGTTAAATCCGACGCAATATAGGTCATGTGCAATACTGCCAATACACATAATCCAAAATGACAATAATACCCCTTTAGATAAAAATAAATACAATAAAATAAGGAGACCCACGTCTATGCATTTGCAATTCAAATTAACAGAAAATCCCAATGAAAGGACAGAGGTAAGTGAAATGGCTTTAGTAGTTTTTGGGGAACATTGTAACTTTTTAAAATTTAAGAAAAGCTCAATCGGCTGGAGACTACGTCTCATGAAGCGGAAATCACTAGTTCGAATCCCCTCTCCCCCTCTTGTGTGAACATGTAAAAAAAAAAAAAAAATTAAGAAAAGCATTACAAATTGAGAGATAGTATGAAAATGGTAGATATAGTTTCTCATTTTTATTTTATTTTTTAATATGTGAAGTTGTAGCACGTAATTATTTATGGAAACATTTTTACTTTGACGTGTTTGTTGTTACAGTTCAATTTTTAAGTTAGAAATTTATTAAGACATTTAATGCTTCTGAATATATTTAATGAAGTATTTAATTCTCTTTAAGTCACCTTTCGATTTCTTGTAATTTTTTGTGCGTTTGAATTCAATGAGTTAATTAATTCAGGCCTTACACCGCGTTACAAAGTCTCCTACATTTCTTGCAAATACCCTCCAATTGTTAATGTTTTTTTAGATGTTTTTAACGTGAAGTATAAGTCAAAGTAGTTTTGAGTATTTTATGAATGTTTTATGTTTTATGTTTTTTTTTTTGATATTTTTATTTTAAAAAGAAAAAAAAACAAAAAAGAGAATGAAAAAATTTTATGGATCACAAGCTCAGCATCTTCGGTATCATGAACCACCTTTTCCCTTTTACTTAAAGCTGCATCATCATGAACTTAAAGTATTTAATTAGTCAATGAGTAATACACTTCATTTTTTTTTTTTTTTTTTTTTTTTTTTTTTTTTTTTACAGAAAAAGAAGAAGAAGCTACAGAACTTGAATTGGCAGCAACAATGTTACGATAATTCGATGAGTAATAAAGATAGAGATCAAAGTTTGTAATTATAAGTTATTATATCTACTTTGGGGTAGTCAATGCATTTTTTTTTTTAATATCTTATGTTTTAATATTATCATTAACAGGTTCATTGATGGTTGATTTAACCGACCACAAAACCGGCATTAGAATTTTTATTATGGGAGAGAAAACGATAACTTGTATTTTTAATAATTCTTCTCATTTTTACTTCGTGAATTTTCTTTATTCTTTTTTCTTTTCATGAAATTATGTTTTGATATAAAACATAAAACCCACCAATTTTTTTAAGCTCAAGAGTTATCATTAGCTTAAATGTACAAGTAATGCTAGAAACTATTATTCGACAATTATCTTAACTAAGGGTGTTCAAAATATTATAACCGTCAGTTATACTACAACCGCAACCGACTTGGGCAGACATTGGTTTTTAATAACCGCAACCGCCTAGGGGTTTATCGGTTATTTTATAACCAACGGTTAGCGGTTATTCAATCCAATAACCGCGCGGTTATAACTGCTTTTTTTTTTTTTTTTTTTTAAATGAGCTTTTTGGCTTTTTAAGTATTTTGGGTCTTTAATTTGCTATTTTTTGGTCTTATTTTAAGGGTTTAAGGCCAAAATATTCTTAAAAAAAAAATGGAAAAAAAAAGGCCAAATAAATTCTATCCCAAAAACATGGCTAAAAAAACATAGCCCAAATCCATTAATCCAAATTCAAATACAAAAATTAAAAAGACAAATCCCAAATCCTATTCCTATGGAACACTAAAACAGCATGGTTTTGGATGTTTTATTTAATAGTTTATATATATAAAGGCGGTTATCAGTTATAACCGCATTTTTCTACCCCTAAAACCGTTAACCGCAACCGCCCTAATCGGTTAACGGTTTTTAATAACCAACTACCAAATCAGTTTGCGGTTATAATTAATTATCGGTTGGAGGGTCGGTTCTACCGACCCACTTAAACACCCCTAAATTACTGACAAGGTCATCCTAACCAACCCTACCGACCCACTTGAACACCCCTAAATTACTGACAAGGTCATCCTAACCAACCCTATATTATTTCTTGTTGAAAGAAAAAATATAATAAAATAGACGTCTAGTTGCTTCTAAACACTATCGACCAATAATAAAGTCAAAAGAGTATTATTATATAATATATATTACATTTTTATCTCACAATTATCTTATAAAATTAGTGTGACAGTTTCAATTAATTTTTGAATTTTTGAATTTTTTTTAACAAATATTGATCTAAGGTAATTTTTTTTTCAAAATTCAGAAAACAAGAGCACTTTTTTATGACTAGGGCTTTTTTAGAATTTTTTTTTTTTTTAAAGGTTTTTTTTATTCTATTTTATTATTTTATTGAAATCTTCGTTGCAAAACGATTGGATGATTATTCTAGAATCCACACATGCGACCCATCAGCATGTGAGAGGTGGCAGGCCAATAAACTAAACGAAAGGGGCAAAACAGTCAGAGGGAAAAGGGTCAAACCGAAAGTTATAGTTGGACGACGAACCGAACTGGCGCTTTTTCATAGTCAACCTTCCACTCCCTTCTCCACTTCGATACCTTAACTCTTTTAATTTTTTAATTCCATTTTAAATTACTAAACAAATTGTAAAAGGGTTTATTTTTCTGAATTATTTGACATAGAGTTGTGTACTATATATATAGTATAAAGATACATACTCCTCTGTTGGTCTTTGTTGCTTTTCTTCGTTTCCAATTGTTCTCTTTTGCTTCTGTTATATCGGAGACTCGGAGTCTTCTCTTTTGGGGTTTCAGCGAGCGAGGAATCGGACCAAAACGCAGCGAATAAGGTACCCTTTTGTTTTTCTACGCGGTGGTTACTGGTTAATGGATGATCATGTTTTGTTTTTTGATTGTAGTCATAGCGTTTGTTCTTTTGTCTGTGATTTCTTGGTTGAAATTTTTCTGGGATTTTGGTGTGGCTTGGTGTTGTAGATGGTGGTTGAATTGTTCGTCGGGGTTGCAGAAACCATGGAATTCGATTTTGACGTTTTAATACGATGTTGTTGTTGTCGTACATGGTTTGTGTAAGATCCAGTTGTGATGTGTCGGACTGTCGGTTGCTGTTCTTGTTGTTGGGAGTAGTTGGTCCACTCTCTATTTGTTTAGTTTGGTTCCATGAACCTGCGGAAGTATGATATTTAGTTTTTCCTTCTTCTTCTTTTTTTCTTTTTTTTTATTAAAAAAAAAATTCCTTCAATCGATAGAACTATTTTAGTATATATGTTATCATTTTTTTATGCTAGTTAATTTTCTTTCCCACCTTAGGCTGATAATTTCTTAGCGAGTCTGAATGAGACAGTAGCTTTTTGTGGTGGTTGGCTATCTGGGGGAGATCATGTCTGAGACATGGTGTTAATCCCAATGAGATTGATGGGTCTTTTGGAATAAAGTTTTTATGTATGAAGAGTAGAAGAACTTACTTGATCCAAATGGCTTGAACTGATTTTCTTTCTCAGCAATTCGGTTCAACAGATTTAATTTTTGCAGGACCAAAGATTAGATTTCAGATTATAAAGTAGTTTTCACTAATTTTATAGAGGTCTTCTCAATTGATATGCTTTTACTTAGGTTTGGACTATTTAATTCACTGGGTTGGACTACAAAGGTTTTGATATGTATTGGTTTGAACCTTTTACATAAGGGTGTCAATTCGTATTTGCGTGTCGGGTTCGGATCGTGTCGATATATGAGTATAAAAATATATAAGTCAACCCTAATCAGACACCTCAATCTTAACTCACTAATTTTTTATTGGGTTTGTATCGAATTCACAGTTCATGTAAAAAATTACTAGTCCTAGTGTCGCGTGTTGAGTTTAACTCGTATTGAGATATGAATATAACACTATATAGATCAACCATAATCTAACTCATTTAATTAAACGGATTAGACCTTTCAATCCTAACATCCTAATTTCATGTTGTGTCGTGTTGAATTTGTTTATCGTGTCAAAAATTGTTGGCCTACTTCTATCTGCGTTTGTATGATGTTTATTTCAATGTTTATATTTGAAGTCTTGCAGTCTTTTATATAAAATCAATGACAGTACCTTTTCTTGATGCTTAACTTGGCATCAGAAGTGGTAGCATAAAGTATTTCTTCCAAGCAAATGGATCACCAAGGGCATGGACAGCCTCCAGCTCAAATGCCATATGGCATCAACCCATATCAACCAAACCAAATGATTGGGTCCTCCCAACCAGGATCGGCAGTCGGATCTATGCAGTCTCCTACTCAGACAGCCTCTTCATCTCAGATTGCACAAAACCAACTTGCTTATCAGCACATCCACCAGCAGCAGCAGCAGCAACTGCAGCAGCAACTCCAAAATTTCTGGGCAAATCAGTACCAAGAGATTGAGCAGACTGCTGATTTCAAGAACCACAGCCTGCCATTGGCTAGAATCAAGAAGATTATGAAGGCTGATGAGGATGTAAGGATGATATCAGCTGAAGCTCCTGTGATATTTGCCAGGGCCTGTGAAATGTTTATTCTAGAATTGACGCTGCGGTCTTGGAACCATACAGAGGAGAACAAAAGGAGGACACTCCAGAAAAATGACATTGCAGCGGCAATTACAAGGACTGATATATTTGATTTTCTGGTTGATATTGTCCCAAGGGAGGATTTGAAAGATGAAGTGCTTGCTTCCATCCCAAGAGGAGGAGGGAATCTTCCTGTTGGAGGAGGTGATGGTGTTCCTTATTATTATGTACCATCGCAGCATGCTTCACAGGTTGGTGCTCCAGGGATGATGGTGGGCAAGCCTGTAATGGATCAAAATCTTTATGCCCAGCAGACTCGCCCTTACATGACTCAGACAATGTGGCCACAGCTTCAACAGGAGCAGCCGCCAACAGATTCTTGAGTGAAGATTAATAAACATGAATTAAGGAACAATGTTTGTGAGTTAATCATGATACTTTGGGGGTTGTAATTTGAAAATAAGCAGTAGAAAGTTAATTACTTTGCTTAATATCTATTTATTACAGTTTAAGAAGTGCTTGTTTTGGGCTATATCATATCGTTTTCTCCAATTTGGTAAAAGGTGTGGTCTCTTGTACCTGCAGAGTTGGATTTCATAGATTCTCATCCTCAGTAATCAGTATGTGAAATATAAAGTTTTCTCTATCATGTCGGTTTCCTGATCAGCTTGATATCATCTACGCTCTTTTTCCATCCTTTTCTTATTCTGAAAAGCATATCAGAATTTATGAAATACAGATGCTTTACAAAATGCTAGTTTCTGTCCTATCTCTTACATGAAAGCATTATTGCCGCCCGATTGAATGAATGGCTGCCTTAAAGCGTTGGCTTTGATATTATTGCATTTGTGTAATCTGAATTCACAAACGATACCATTTCACTTGGGCAAAAGTACCCTCAAAAAAAAAAAAAAAAAAAATGAAAGACGAGCATGAGAGTGATCATTACATTTGTAGTAAACGGGCCAATGTTGAAAATACATCAAAATTGCAACAGAAAGAAAAGGACAAAAATGGGGGAAGAGCAAGTCAAAGCTTCAGCCATTCTTTACAAGATAAAAGTTTACATGATTAGGAGGAAAAGAAGAAGAAGAAAAAGAAAGAGAAGGAGAAAGAGGTTCAGTCCAGCAATGTCTTTCTTGAGGCCAAGCCCATGAACTTTGGACAAGGATCGTCTCCATTTGATAATATCCATTCCATGGTCAGGATTTACAATTAGTACATCTAACAAAGTACATGATAACACATTATTTAAACTTTTTAAAAGTTGTGCCAATATTGACATCATGTACACCGCTAGATGCACCAACTTTAAATCTTAGCCATGAAATGGGAACATCCTATTAACTCAGCATCAACTCGCAGGGCAGATATCCTCCAAACTGTGACTCCCAAAAAAATAGAAAGAAAAAAAAAAAGTGAGTTAGACTCGACTCTTGTTTTCCACTTGAAGACCATTCTCAAAGCAGAAAATACCTTCTTCCCAAGCACTCGATTATATCACTAGTGAGGGTAGACCTTTTCTTATTCTGAAAAGCAAGTGATGCAGCTTTCCTCATCAAAGCAGACCCAGCAATGCACCCCAACATTGTAGGATTAATTTTGCTGAAACCATCATAAATTTAAGGAAAGAACCAATTTCAAACAAGTGCAAGACTATATGGAACGAAAATTAAGAACTGTAAGCAACTATATAATAATAGATAAATTAAACTGCAAACCTGATGCTCGAATCTCCTTCTGCAGCAGCAAGACGTTGACGAGCCCATGATAAAAATACTGCAACACTGAAACCAACAAAAAGGAAATATTTATTATTAAATCTCAGAACTCCAATGGATAGAAGACTTTGTAAGGTCCCAATGTTTGAGTTCTAGATACGCATCAGTTTGTATCATTCTTTACCTCATGATACAGTTTCAATCTTCTTCCTCTCATTTCTTTACAAATATCCCAAAAAAGGGTTCAGAAAATAATGTAAAGAGGTAAGGTGTAAAAGATGAAAGAAAAATAGGAGTAAAGAGAAAGAAACGCATCAGATATAAAAATAAGCCATCTGAAGTACTCAACTTAACCACCTCTTAATCCCAAAATTAGAAATCATCTAAACACCAGCAAAAAATTTGCTCTAGTAGAATATGTGCACAAAATCATAAATAGTCGCTTGCCTTCCAGAAAGTATATCACCCTGCCCACCACAGCGTCGAGGAGAACCATAGATGCTCACTGATTTGACTGCACAAAGCATCTTATTATAACTAAACAACCCAAGTTCCAGAATCACACACTTTTAATAAAATAAAATAAAAATAGTAGCACTGCCTCAGAAACCAAACTTTAGTCAACAAAGTATGTGCAAACTACTTCAATTTGGCTCACACGGTTAGACAGCTGCCAAATCACGTGACTTGCAAATTACTCGAATTACAAACTATATAATATTCAAGCACGAATCGTGACAAAACATTTGTTAGGTAATACTTTTTTGATGACATGGAACCTCACTAAGGCAGGGCCCTTCCGACCCACGCCTCCAAAAGACTTTCAAAAATACTAAGACTACCTAGTTTGGTGGTCCTTATGGCTTGCCTTCTTTTTCCCCTCGCAAGAGTTTCTTTCTTAAACCTTTTTTTTCTTTCACAAAGTTGCTTTTATTAGATTTCCTCAAGGGGCAGGAAAAATATGTGGTCTTCCAACTTAAATTTTGGTTTCTTAGTTCAGTCTTATTTAAATTCAGTTCTATCTTTTTCTTCTCTAACTGTAATTGGTTAAAGGCTGGTGACAACTAAGAAAACCCCTTACTTTTTTTTCCACTAATATATTTGATTTTCTTTTTTGCATACATTTAATGATAAAGACATCTTCAAGAATGTACAAGACCAAATATTCCTGGATTTAAGCTCTATTTACATGGAAGTTGATCCAACCTGCTCAATGATTGGCCCTGAGTTGACCAATTTGACTAATTAGCCAAGCTCACCTTTCAAAATTGAAATATAATATTAATGTAAATAATGGGAATGTCTTGAGATTATGACTTCAATGCTGCTAAAAATAAAGCATCGGAAGCACTATAATCATCCAATCCATAACATTGAAAACCAGAACATAACATGCCTTATCCTACATTGCAAGATCTGCAGGGAATCAATCAACGTGTGGTTTCTACCATCATATTTCTACCATCATGCTACTGTGTCAAATCAACTGCACTACCACAGTTGATAATACACGCTTCTCAAATGATTAAACCGCATTTTTCAGACAAATTTATAGTTAGACATACATTCACAGAAAGGTAACCACATATTATTTAAGCATAAAGTTTGCAGATTAATATATAAAGAGACATGAAAATATATTATTACAAAATCATCTGATTCATTACCTGTCTCACTATCACTAATGAGGTCAGATTTTCCTTTCCGTAGGATGGTTACGCCACCAATCCTGACAAGGAGGCACACACTTCAGCAAGTTTCCAACGACTACCGAATTAAGTCAGAGGAAAAAGAAGTATACCAAACCAAATATAATGTGAAGTTTATATGTATTTTCAGAGAGAGGAACTTAAGGAAGTATAAGTATTTAGTATTATGGAAATTGTCCAGGAGGGTTTAGGGGACTTGAAGTGGACTTAACTACCCTGTAAATGGTGCTCAGCCACACTTGTCTACATCTATTTTTAGACGGTTCAAGATACTGGAATAACCACTCTCCATTTACATAATATATCTATGTTCCATTGCTGCAGAAATACTTTATTGATTTTCTGGATTCAGTTTGCGGAATTGATCTGCTAATGCAACCAATCCTGTATACAAGGCAATCACCCAAAGAGTGCAGCTGTGCTGCTGATAGATCTGAATTCAAGAAGGCAGCCCCCTTGCCCAACCTACTTCCATTAATTTAGCTGCATGAAGTTTCGTGTAATGGCAGCGTTCCATGTAGCAAACACCCTCTCTCGCCCTCTCTCTCTCTCTCTAGAAATACTCACCCAACCAACCCCCTCCTTCTCTATTTCTGTGTGTGAGTGCATTTACATGCATAAGACTTGTATGTTATGCATCAGCAAAACATCTCCAATGCCTCTATAACAATAAAGAAATTTGAAACATATCTTTACCCTTTGGCAAGAGACAGTAATTGCTCATGAGCATCTTGATCAGTAACTTCACAATTCAGCACTTTCTGAACAAGGCGCTTATATTCATTTATGTTTGGGGTAAGGACAGCTAAGGGATAACCACTAACAAGATCGAGACTGTTTGTAACAAGAAAAAGTCCATCCTGGAAAAGACCCATATTGTCAGCTGAAAGGCCAAATCAGTTGCCATACTGTAAAGGCTACAAGCAGGAAAAAGAATTATCAAGTATAAATCTGAACCCAATCATGCATACACTTGCAGATTACATACCCCATCTACGACAATCGGGACATTGAACTGTCTTGCATGCTTCATGATTTCACTAACACAGCCCTGGACATGATTCATGAGTCAGAAAATATTTTACAATGACATTTGACAGAAAACACTGTATACTAAGAAGGAAGATCATTATACAAAATGCAAAACTGAGAGTAAAAGTGAAAAGTTTTCCCCATCACAACCACGTGGATACTACATACGCATCAAATAAATGCACCCAACAATCAAAAAGAGATGTAGTAACAGTATCTATGTCAAAAGTAAAGGCTGTAAACTTCATAGCATAAGTCGACCTCCTCAAGTAAACTCTCAAGACTCAATAAACTATGGCAAGATTCAAGAAAAACAAACCAGAAGAAATGGGTCCCTTCCCAGGCCGGGACCAACAACAAGACAGTCAAATCTTTCCATCCACTTATCAACCTCTGCCAGAACCTTGCCCAATGTGGATAGTTTGTCCTCATCCCTGAAAATAGACTTGTATGAAATTCATCATCCCACTCAATGATAAAGTTTGCACATTGAAAGGGATACGCAGATCGAAACAAAAACAACAAAAACTCACCTAACACTGTAGGATTCTTCTAAAACAGGGTGCACAATTAACTCAGGACTATAGCTTTTGATGACTGAAGCGGCATCTTTTGTACAAAAAACATGAGACAAATCTGCACCCTGAAAGGAAATAAGATAATTAAGTTTATCCAAATTGGAAGATCATAAATAAATGACACAACAAAAACGCTTTGAAAAAAAAATGAAAAATAAAAAATTTCAATAAACTACAATACTACATGCTTAAATTGAATCTAGCTAGGAACACCACACCACCCCCAACCACACCCCCCCCCCCCCCCCCCCCAAAAAAAAAAAGAAAAGAAATAGGAGGAAGAACAATTACAATTTTTAGAGCTGAAATAGCCGCAAAATATGGAGCACCTGTGTATTCACGACACCCACCAATAATAGCTATGTTTCCTGAAAGAAAACGTAAAGTGATTAAGGATTAAATGAAATTTCTCATCATCTTATCCAAAGCAATGGGGTAAATTAAACATGGCAAAATGAAACCTCCGCCCTTTTAATTAATTATTGCCTTTAGCACAAAGCATCAACAACAATAATGATCGTTTTTATATTAACACAATCCTCCTTGAATCACAAAAATCAGTATAAATCAAAGAAACAAAAGTGGGTGTCAATTATCAGACATCATCAATTCTCAAATAAATATGCAGTACCCACAAGACATAGAATTAAAAAGCAAAAAAGGAAAAAAGAAAAGGAGTTAAGACTCAAAAGGGAGCTGGATTTAGCGAGCTTACCAGCTTGGCCTTTATGTTTAGTGGGATCAAGGGTCGGAGTAATTGCTCGCAAAATGTGCTCAGCATCGGCCTCCAAGGCAATCCCACTCATCGCCTTAGTTTGTTGAATTCTGTTCTGATGGGTTTGATTAGTGTAGCCCCCAAGAGTACTTATCAAGAACTGTTGCCTTCTGAAAACAGCCGAGGAACCCAACACACCCAGTAAGGCGAACTGAGAATTCATGCCATGTTTGACAAACATAAGCCAAACTGCACACGGAGACGAACGCAATTAAATATTTAAATCCAGAGACTTGAAAAATGTGACGGTTTTCGGCTGTGAGAGAAGTGAGCCCACTCGGTGCCATCTGGGGTTCACGGGTTTGTATAACAGGCCTAACTGGGCTCGGGGCTATTTGCTAAACATATGGGGGCCTGGCGGACTGGCCCAGAGAATGAAAGATGTCGTTTAGGGAGACTTGATAATATCATTTTAGAACTTCATTTGTTTGGACAATTATAGATACTAATCTAATAATAAAGTAACATTTCAAGAGGACAGGTGAAATTTGGAAGGATCTTTGGAAAAGGCATCATGTTCTAAAATGATATTATCAAGGTGACATGCCATGGTGACTCACCACTGCAGGTCGCCTTTTTTATTTTTTGGTTTTGTCAAAAATTAATAATAATATTTTATTTGTAATAAAAGATAAAATTCAAATTTTTAAAAGTTTTAGGAGAATAAAAATCATTTTAATTTTTGGGTTAAATACCTTATTCCCAATATAGTTTAACTTCTTTATTTTTTGTCCACTAAGGTTTACTTTTTATCACAGCAGGTACATTTGATTTACATAAAAATAAAGATGGTACTTCCGTCTAAATCCGTTCAAAATTTGTCAGAACGCTACGTCAGCACTAATAATAAATTGATACATGTCCATATAATTAATTAAAAATAATTTTTTTTTAAAAAAAATTAAAAACGTTAAAAATTATATTTATTTTTAAAAAAATAGTTTGGGGGTGGCTATTTATCCGGATTGGGGTGGCAAGCCACCTTCACGAGCCATGGGAGTGGTTCGGCCACCCCCAAGGAGCTAAATGACGATGGCTGGCCCATGGGGGTGGCCAAGCCACCCCAAATGGCATAGCCATCACCAAACCTTTTTTTTAAAAAAAAAATAATTAATTATATAGATACATGTCATTTTGTTATTGGTGTGACGTGGCGTTTCGTCTAATTTTGAATGAAATTTAGACGGAAGTACTACACCATCTTTAGGCAATCGAGCAGAGTATCTGTTGTGATAAAAAGTAAGTCCTATAAGGCAAAAAAAAAAAAAAAAAAAAGTTAAACTAAGGGAGATTAAAGTATTTAACTTTTTTTTTCGTCTGATTTACTCTTTTTTTTTTTCTTTTTTTTTTTGTAATATTTACTCTCAATTTCTAACCGAGAGCGTAATTGAGAAAATACAAAAGATGGAAGTGAAAGAGGTCTTCGCAAAAAAAAAATGGACATTTTTTGTTTAGTAAAGCGTCTCCTAATATTCCTCTCGCTCTGATCCGGCTTCGATAGTTCGCTGCTCGCGAAGAGGGAATGAGACGGAGGTAGAGAAAGAAAGATGGATCAAAAGACGAAGATGAATGCGATAAGGTCGGGGATAGTGGTGGTGGGAACTTTGGCATTCGGATACCTGACCCTACAGCTGGGGTTCAAGCCCTTTCTCGAGAAAGCTCAAGAAAACCTCAAAAAATCTGACCCCTCTCCGCCCTCCCAATAGACACACCAAACTCTTGCTCTCTTTTAGATCCTATTTTTCTGTTGGGTTTGTTTCCTGTTTTTGTCTGGGTTTTACTGAACTGAGCCACGGTCTGTTTGGATTAAGAGACAAGGGGAGAGAAAGGTATGGTTGATCCCTTTGCTTTCTTATTTCTGTGGAATTTGCAATTGAACTGGATCACTGACTCTCATTTTCAATTCAGGGTCAATTTAATTTAATTTTTTTTTGTTTTTGAAAACTATGATACTCATTGGGTGCGAAAAAAGATTAGAACTTTGTGGGAGCCACTCTCGGTTAAAGGGTTAATAAGATTTTGGAGACTTGGTCACTCCATGAAATGATTTGCAAAGCCATTTGGACTGCAATGTGTTGCCTTTATCGTCTTTTAGCAGTTTAAACCAGCTTGATCTCCCGGTGAAGGGAAAGGCACTGAGATATTAACCCCCTTTAAGTCTACTTTTTTCTGGTCTATCATGCATGGTTTCTTACTAAATTCAGTTTGAGTTTGCTTCCTGACTGATTTCATATTTAAGTTTCATTATGATCGTTATTCATATATGTTATTGGTAAAGATGCATCTTACACATTAACATTTGTGCACCTTTTCAAACTGTATCTCTCGTAGTTGACATAAATTGTAACAGTTTCTTCAAACCCCATTTCATTGATATGTATTTCTGGATACAGATTAATGGTTGAGCTCTAGGGGTGATGAAAAACCACAGCATTATTATTGGTTTGAAATGTTTGTCACTTTGGATGCTATTTGTGTAAATAGAGCTCACAAAAAGATATGTTATATTTTGTATATCATGTAACTGTTTTGAAATCTGTGTTAGATGGATTGGCAAGAAAATTTGGAAGATGATGAAGATGAAAATTGGTTACTGAATTGGGATCGAAGAAGACGAATGGCTGTGGCTCAAGTTCTTTGTTTGGTTGCATATGCAATGTACATGAGTCATGTGTACTGCCATAAATATCTCATTGATCGGCCTGCAGCATCTTTGAACAGCAAAAAACGCAAGGGTTCAGGGGATGATTTTTGTATAAGAGAGTTTGAAGGCATAAGGGCTGCAATTAAAGAAGTTGCAGAAGCATTCCGGGAGGGAAATGCTATTATAAAGAAAGGCCAAGCTCGTGTTTACTCGGAGGAAGAAGTCTTTTCTGAATTGGTGAACATGGGTGTTGAACAGAACTTACGCTACAGGGCCTACACTTTCCTTACTGAAGATGCTGCAAGAGTGAGGGCTTTCTTTGGTTGCCCAATTGATGAGCGCAAGAAGTTTTTGCTACAAATGATGTGCTGTCCCCTGGATCCTTGATGAGCCTGTGTTATGGTGAGTGAGACAAGATGCAACTTGTTTGTGATGTTTTGTAGTTGTTTCTTTTGTGAATGATTAGGTGTGTTTTTTTTTTTAGTTGTTGGGTTGGGAGGATATTTTTTTTTTTTTACTAATGCTACATGCTACTTAAACATCCCACATCCCACAAAGCTAACGTGGCAAATCGATTGTGTATTAATCAATATTCGTAGACCCTCGAGAAAGTAGTACATCCCACAAAGCTAAAGATTTTGAAAGCAATATTATTTGTTGTTTCAATGAGTTTTAAACAATATCAGACTCTTTGATAGAATATTGTTTTATTTGTCTATTAAAGATTGTGAATGTCATATGTGCTTTATGATAGAATTCATAATGTGGAAATATAAAGCGGAAATAATAAACAAGAGAAGAGAAAGAGACAAGATTAAGGTGGTTCGGCAATATGTCTACATCCACACACTAAAGCTCTATAGGCTATATCTTGCTTCTATTAATTGATTTGATAGTACATAAAAAGCTTCATTATATAAAAGTCAAAGGGAGAGAGACTCTCATACACAAGTAATGTGGGACACGCACATATATTCTCTAACATTCTCCCTCAAACTCAAGGTGGAGACATGTAAAATCTTAAGTTTGTTTCTTGATCGTTGACGGAGGTCGAGATGGTAGCCGGAAACTCATTGGAGGCAATGGCGGTCGAGGGAGGTGGCTGGAGTTGATGGCGCCAGAATTTGAAACATCGGCGGTAGTAAACTTCGTATATATATAACCTTTGAAGAACTGCTTCATATAGGTGCAAAAAGTTCCCAGATGCATTATTTGCACTTTTGCAAATGCTTATACTGCTCTCAGATGTGCCCCATTTTGTCGATTATTGGGTGTATTGTCCCTCTATTGCACTAAATAGGTTTTACTAATTCACTGAACTGCTAATACATGTGCAATGTACTTTCGATTTTGGTTTAGGGCTAACTTCTGGACGTTGGAGTAGAGATCTTGATTATTTGGTTTCTTGTTTCTCACTTCTACATGATTCTTAACCATTGACTTGCATATGTTGGTTGCTTTTGGAATCTCCTATTATTAGACTGTTTGAATAACATGGAAATTTAGGCAACCTACCAAGAGGGGACTGCGGGGTTTACTTGTTTTGGGCAAGTAGCCCCTGCATTTTAGACTGCCCGGGGCATGTAGGCTATGTTATCCCCCCTCTTAGGCTAGCCAATTTTTTGTGTTTTGCCAACATGGGATCCTTATACATGTATTGTTGATTCTGCATATCATTTGAATATATTAGTGGTGTTAGAAAAATAACACAGTAGAATAAAATATTCGGTATCTTTCATGCACCGAAACTGAATATGGCTGAGTTGTTCCACGCGTTTTGACCCTTGAATCTTCAACGCAACAACAGCAAGAGCAATACCCTCAAACTCTACAGTTTAAATGCCTCAGACTCGAGAAAATGATATATACAGATTTTTCTTTCGTTCATATATTCTCAATCTCACATGGTGTTGGTGCAAGTTTTTTATGCATAAACTCTAAACCATTTGCACACATTGATAATTATATAGCAAAGGGAAATGTTAGGTGCGTTTTTGGTGATCTCCAAATTTTGATATGACTTTTAAAATTACTGTTAAATTTGATATTATTATTATTGACTTTTAATCTATTGGTGATTTTAAAAGCTAGATTACAGTTGAGAGAACACTAAAAGAATAATAGAAAAATACTTAGCATTTTCCCGTAGCAACCTTATTTTTTTCTTTTCTTTTCTTCTATTCAATCCGTCAAAAAGGTCGCAAGGACACAAAATAACAAGAGGTGGGCTTCCCAAAAAGAAATAAATAAAATAAAATGACCCATACAATGTTTCATGCAAGAGCCGTAATTCAGAGCACGCTGCGTGCTAAGCACGTTAGGCAGCAAATTTTTTTTTTTAATATTTTAATTAAAAAAACAAAAAATAAATAAAAATTGCCGGCGTGCTTATCTTCGCCCTTCATGCAAACTGAAGATGGAGACCAGTTGATTTTCCTTCAATTGTGCTGGCCACTGATGGGCGCCCATTTATTGCTAGAGGTGGTAAAAGTCTAATAGGCCTAGCTTTATGAATGGGCCTACTTTCCTGACAATTTATCCAAAGGATATGTGATTTTAATTGGGCTTCAACAAAGCCCAAGTAAAGAGGCTTTTCTCCCTTAGCAAATTTGGGAGCCCTGTGGGTGTAAGGATAAGATCTTATCTATTTCAAGCCAGCCAAGTCAAATCAGAAAGGAATGTATGGGAGTCGGGACCCTGGATCCCTCGCCAACAAAGTACAAACGTCTTCGAAAGCAAACAAACTTTGAAGGCATAAGGGCTGCAATTATGATCGTTAGAATATCTTCTTTTGGTCCATTTATTATCTTTCACAAATAATACAACCAACAAAATTGACTACTATTCTACTAAATACCAATTATCAACTTGAATTGTCTTGTTGGAATCAATCAACTACTTGGATGACAAACTCTGGCCTCTATGGATCTCATTTAATAACAATTTTAAAACACGTAAAGACGTTAGTTCAATGGCCCAATAAATTTTTTTAAACAGTTAAGTACACATTAACAAATGGGTTTGAATACCCTAATGAAAATTTTCATGTTTGATTAATGTAAATCATATTAGTTTTTATTGATATCTGTTAAACTTGAGGGAGTGTCTACGATTCTTAGTGCTGTCTAGACTTCTCCTGCGCGATTCTTAACGGGTAGATGCTACTATGACGTTCAAGTAAAATAGCCATTGCCAGTTAACCTTGTGATGTATATGTTCCTCCATTTCAGGGGCCTATGCAACTGAACTTGTACATCCCAAGAAGGCAAAACCATTAATCTCGGCATTACGGGTACGTTATGCTGTTTATGCCTAAATTTTTTTGCCCCACACAAATGACATGTGATTTCACCCTCCTAGATATTGGTATGTGGACCCATAATATCATTTTATTCTATACCCATCGTGTCAAATACGTTCCATAAAATTGTTCTGAACAATTTCTATTAAAAAAAATTATGTGTTTCTTATAAATTGGGTGGAAGAAGATGTTGTCCAACTACTTATGCTTGATAAAGTCTCTCTCGTTTTGATTACGCGTTAATCAGCATGATTAATATGAAGAAAACAAAAACACGCAGAGATTGACTTGAAGGAAGAAGTCAAGCTTTAATTTGTTAATGGAATTTATTATCCAATCAATTGATATATTCGTGGGAGCGTGCTAATCTAGATTATTATTCATTCTAAAAAATCATTTACTAAATAGTTTCGTGCAAAGATGTAAGGTTTGACCAACTCTGACAACAATATGTGGTTAAATTTATAAAATATTACTGGATAAATAATATTTTTTAAGGATATTTTTATGGTTTAATTTGTTGAAAACAAAATCCAAAGAAAATTCTAACCGCTTTCTTATTTGAACAAAAATAATAATAATAATAAAGTTTTTATTTATTTTTTTATTTTCGAACAATTCTAGACTAATAATAACTAATAAGTTGTCATGTCAGGTACGTACTAGCATTTTTATTTTATTTAATGCTCTTGGTAAGATCTCAGGTTCTCAATTAATGTACGTCAGTACGTGTACACGCTTCAAAACTTTGACCCATTAATATTTCTAAAAACATATTAGAATTTGTTGGTAAGACTATCCGTAGCTTAATCCGTTGAGACTATGTTTAATAAAATTGATTTACTAGTTTGAATCTTCTTTCTCGCTCTTATGCAGATATATTAAAAAAAAAAAAAAAAGACTATAATAATGTCGCATTCTTTTACAATTTTTAATACAATATACAAATTTAATATGAACCTAATATAAAATTAGTGTTAAAATTAAAAGATTTAATTCATTTGTTTAAATAGGTTTGATTAGAGTTGACATATTTAATCTTATACTCATACTTTGACATGATTTGAACCCTTAAACAACATAAGAACTGAATTTTTTTGATACAATTTTTTAATATGACTCAAACTTAACATGACAGGCACTATCATACTTAGGTTATAACCGTTGGTTATTGACTATAAGCGCAACCACAACCGACTTGGGTGGTTATTGGTTTTTAATAATCGCAACCGTCTAGGCGGGTTATTTTGAGTAATTTTAGGTGGCTTATTTGTGTTATACTAAAAATGATGTGGCTATTAAAATCACAACTGGGCTTGTGATTGATCATTATTGAATTTTGATCAAAGAGTGATTTTAATAGCCACATCATTCTTAGTGTGACACAAATAAGATACAAGTAGGCCACCTAGAATTACTCGGTTATTTTATAATCGACGGTTAGCGGTTATTCAATCCAATAACCGCGTGGTTATAACCGGTTTTTTTTTTTTTTAAAAAAAAAAAAATGGCTTTTGGGCTTTTTAAGTATTTTGAGCATTTAATTTGCTATTTTTTTTTGTCTTATTTTAAGGATTTAAGGCCAAAATGTTCAAAAATATATATATATTAAAAAAACATGGCCAAATAAATTCTAGCCCAAAAAATATGGCTAAAAAAACATAGCCCAAATCCATTAATCCAAGTTCAAATGAAAAAATTAAAAAGAAAAATCTCAAATTTGGATACATATTACAAAATACAAACCAAATGGAAGGAAAGCAAATATAAATATAATAAATATTTATATTTATTAATATAAATATTTAATATATATTTATATTATTATATAATGTGGTTATTGGTTATAACCGTCTTTTCTTACCTCTAAAACCGTTAACCACAACCGCCATAGTCAGTTAATGGTTTTTAATAACCAATTACCAAATTATAATCAGTTATTGATAAATCGGTTTCAATAACCGATTTATAATCGGTTATTTGCTGTCATAATCAGCTATCGGTTATCAATAAACGATTTATAATCGGTTATAACCGGTTATTTGCAGTTATAATCGATTAGTTGGCGGGTCTTAAACATCCCTAATTATACTTTATTGCATCAGTTATTATCACTTGTAGAATGTTTCATATATTACCAGCACAAGAATTTGTCAATTTTATAACGTGGGGAGCAATAAATACAAAGTCAAACCATCGGTATATGTAGTGAGCCCCTTGGCAGTCAAAAATAGGCCCAGTTGGACCAGTTCCCTTGCACGCTCTAGGGCCTGGGCTGAGTCAATCGCAAAGGACAACAGAGATAGTTCGGAATACGAAAGGGTACTTTCGGAACAACGCTAATTATTTCGAAATTGCTTTACAGCCGCAACGTTGTCGGGGCCGTCGTTAGAGAAGCATCTTCCCACGCTCTATTGCTTCTACGTGCATTCGACGACCCAATGAGAGGTCACAAAACTAATTCTTATCCAATAATATTTGTCCACGTTCTAATGGAAACATTGGGATTTCCCTCTCCTAGCCGTTATCCACTTTCACCATTTAAACCACTTTCGCACGAGGCCACGACTAAACTAAACCCGAACCCACCCACATCAATACCCACGTTTGTCTACTTCAGAGCTCTCTCTCTCTTCTTCGTTATTTCTGATGAATAAATACTCATAATCATGGAAAGGATTTGAAAATCCTTCTCGTGACCATTAGCATACCCACGAGTATCCAACCGTTATTCAATTAACCAAACCATTATCTCTCTCTCTATTTATTTATGTAGATAAAGTAACCGAAAAAAGAAGAAAGGGGATGATGAGAATTATTCTGCCATGAATGCTTCCTTGCTTCAGCGACACCCATCTCCCTTGCTCTTTTTGAGCGGCCATTCATAGCCTAAACGAAACTGACCTGCCAAGCAAAGGAGTTCAGGACAGGGTTCAACTCCCACTATCCATGAGTTCTTATGTTGCTTCTACTCTACATTGTTGCCTTATTTGCCCCACGAACTTTTAGGCCTTTGTTTTTTTCTGTTTAACTCAATTTTTGATCCTTCCCACCAGAGCAACAATACCCATATTCCAAATTTCGGTCTCGAGCTCAAATGTCTGAGAAACCATCTGTGCCAGACCCTGAAGCCATGGCAGTTTCTGAACTTTTTAAGAAGTTTAAGCGCTTGAGACTCTTTGAGCCCTCCGTGGGTGTTCTGGGATTCGTAATTGTTGCTGTCAGCGTGATTTGCTGCTTCTTCTACTTGGATTTCAGAGCAGTGGCTAAGGGATTCCTATTTCCCGGTCAGTCGCAGTCGGAGAGGTTCGTGTGGTTGAAGATCAGGGGGTCCGGTGAGCAACCAAGGGTTGAGTTTCTTGAACAAAAGGGTGACCGCTGTGATGTATTTGAAGGGGATTGGGTGTGGGATGAGAACTACCCTTTGTATCAGTCCAAAGATTGCAGATTTTTAGATGAAGGATTTCGGTGTTTTGAGAACGGGAGACCTGATTTGTATTACACCAAGTGGAGATGGCAACCTACAGATTGCAACTTGCCCAGGTTCTTATTAAAATATTAATTTTCCATTGCTTTTAGCACTGTTTGGTTACTGAGAAAATGAGGGAAGAAGGGAATGAATTTTAATCTTGGGCCTAAAAGAGGAAAGAAATTGAAATTTTACTCTCGGCAACTAGATGGTTGAATCATTCTTGTTCGGTTTTCTATTGATTATTTCAATTGAGCCTTTCGTATGTTGGAAAAAAGAAAATGAATACACTTTGAAATTGTCTTCTCTATTACGTCAAGGATATGATTATTTTACTTGGTATTTTTGATTGGATATGTGTTATGTCTGTAGCTATTTACTTAATTTGATTTCTCCGTCAGTCCTCCTAGAAATTGTCGACTTTCGTTCTAATTTCGTGAATCTCTGCAAGTGATTACCTTGTTGGCTTCACCTTAAACCTCTACATGTGGACATGCAGAGACGGAAAACGTTAAGAAAATACTTTGAAAATTTTCATTTTCTATTATTTTCTTGACTTTTCTTGGCAACCAAACATACGGACTGTTCCAGTTCAGAAATTTTCATTGGCTATTGATAAATAACTACTGATCCCAAGCTTAAGCTTATGGTTTAATCATTTGATTAATTCTAATAGTTGTCCTTTGTGTCTGTTACTGTTATTTTAGTTTGATTCTCTGTAAGTTCTGATGGACGTAATTAACAAGCGAAAGTAATGCACTGCTCTATGAAAATGACACCCTATTTTTGTTTCACCTTAGTATTAAATTTCTTCTATAAGCGGATATTCATGGTTGGATTTTCCAATGCCATTTAAACTATATATTATTCCATTATTTATAAATTTTTTGTCTTTTCCTTTTCTGCTTCCCACCATTTTCTTCTTTTTGGTTGTCTAATAATTGTTGGTTTCCTAGATTTGGAATGTTTCCTCTGTATGCTAGCTTTGCCCGTGAACCTTTGGATGATGATAATTAAGATTTTGCAACAAAGACAAATTCCATTTCGTTCTGGAATTTGAAATTATTTTGCTCAATCTTGTTGTATAGCTTCTTTTGTTAATAAAGTTGTGATGTTAAATGATTAACTATATGATACCTTTACTCTTTTTGTCTTTTCATTTCTAGTCTTGTACCTCTCAGTTTTGATTCCAAAGAGGAAAAAAAAAAGTTAAAGTTAAAGTAATACTGATTTGGATGTCGTTTTTCTTGTTACCAATGAAAACAGGTTTGATGCAAAATTGATGTTGGAAAAACTGCGAAACAAAAGGCTAGTGTTTGTTGGTGACTCAATTGGGAGAAACCAATGGGAGTCCCTCCTCTGCATGCTCTCATCTGCAGTTCCTAACAAGGATTCAATCTATGAAGTAAATGGCAGTCCGATTACAAAGCACAAGGGGTTCTTGGTGTTTAGGTTCAAAGATTTCAACTGCACGGTGGAGTACTACCGGTCTCCGTTTCTTGTATTGCAGAGCCGGCCACCTGCAGGGGCTCTGCAAACGGTGAGGACAACTTTGAAATTGGATCAAATGGATTGGAACAGTGTGAATTGGAGAGATGCAGATGTGCTGGTCTTAAATACAGGGCACTGGTGGAATTATGAGAAGACCATAAGAGGGTAACTTAATACACTACAAGTTCTCTTTTAATTTTTGTTTACAAAGGTCATTTGCATTTGGCATGAGCTTCTTTTTTTTTCTCATTTCTTTTGTTTTTATTTTTCAAATAAATGAGTATGAATTTTCACTGGGCTGGTTTTGAAAATAATTAAAATTCCATTGAATATAATTACAATTCCAAGAGGCATTTTAAAGTTAAATTGGATAGCCTAACCATTTCTTTTGACTTTGCTTCTCAAATAAGTGGTTGAGGTAAAATCTATACCTAATTGAAGGCTAATAATATGCTATTATCTCATGGTGACTGGTGACTAACTATAACACACCGGTCCTACATTAAGAAGATAAGTAATCTACATGGAGTGGGTGGTTTATAAATAACTCATGGGTATTAAGTCTCACATTATTTACTTACTAGGTGAAAATAGACTTTATTCATTGATTTTAAGGAGGTTTTAAATTGATTAGTCTTTTTTGGGTGATAGCGTAAATGTGGCTAGCGCTTTTTTTAGGTTATTACAAATGGTATTAGATTCACCTAGTAATGCCATGTGGTACTGGCACACTGTATGATGTGGCCTTAACGAGGATGTCAAGGTTTTAAGGGAGAGAAACTGTAGCACCCCGATTTTGCATTGGGAAGATGAGTAGATAAAGACACTCATGGTGTTAAGTCCCACATTATTTACTTATTAGGTGAAACTTAGCTTTATAAATAATTCTATAAATATTATAAATTGACTAGTCATTTTGAGGTGAAGAGCACATACGTCTAGTGCTTTCCTTGAATCGTTACACTAATTGCATGATCAAATGGCCTCCTAATAGGAATATAAGATTATCTAAAACTGTAAATACTTTATTTGATACATGACGCATAGAAGTTTAGAGATTTGGATAGTTGATCACCTTTTTGTGGGTGATGCAAAAGAATGTGAAATTCTGGATGGTTAATCAATTATAGAAAAACAAAAAAACATTAAGTGATAAATGACATATTGTATGCTTATAACAAAATTACTTCTGAGAGAAGTCTTTCGCTTTTGCCGTCCCACGTGGATGTTTGTGATTGTGCTTTGCTTTTCTTGTCCAGGAGTCTAACTTATTTGTTATGTTTGATCTTTCAATATACTTACCAATAAAAGATCTCTCAATTCAAGGGGCTGTTGTGGAAAAGATTGAGATGCTTGATAACTAATGTGTGCTATGGCTGGATAAATGGGCCCTTTCAATTATGAATTTTATCTAACACATGATGGTATAGGTGCTTGAACCTACTGATGGTGGGTCTCCTCGACTGACTTCAATAGCAAATGGACCCTACATCCTATTATTTTTTCTAATTCTAATTGCAAGGAGATTTCCTAGATATAAGTCCTTTCAATAAATCTCGGATGTAACTTTTGCACTTTTATCATTTTTGATTGTGGGACTGAATAGATGCCTTGAAGGAGAAATCTAATTGTTAGGTAGTGTGGCTTAGTTGGTTGATGTTACTATCATAATTCTCTCTTTTTCTCTCCTGCCTCTCTCTCTTAGGTAGAGAAAAGATTAAAAATCCATATATTTTGTTCAGGGGTTGTTACTTCCAGGAAGGCGGAGAGGTAAAGATGGATATGAAAGTTGAACATGCATATAGGAAGTCCATAGAGACTGTGGTGCATTGGATAGAAACTAAGTTGAATTCAAGCAAGACCCAAGTTTTTTTTCGCACGTATGCCCCTGTACATTTCAGGTTTGCTTCGTTTCTTAAAGCAATTGTTGTTTCCTGTATTCAAAGTTTGTATTCTGTGGTCTATTTGGGGAGGTAATTTGCTATATTATGTATTATGCAGAGGAGGGGATTGGAGGACTGGGGGAAACTGTCACTTGGAAACACTTCCAGAGCTGGGATCTTCATTGGTGCCTTCTGATTCATGGGCGCAATTCAAGATAGCCAATGCCATGTTATCAGCTCACATAAACACATCAGAAGCAGTGAAGTTTGAGGTATTGAATATAACCCATATGTCTGCAAGGAGAAAAGATGGGCATTCATCTCTATATTATCTGGGTCCTGAAATAGGCCCTGCACCTCTCCATCGTCAGGATTGCAGCCATTGGTGCCTGCCTGGAGTCCCAGATGCATGGAATGAGCTACTCTATGCGATTTTCCTTAAGCGTCAGGCTACTCACTCCTGGAACTCATCAAAGTAATCAGGTGTAGGTAGATAGATGAAGAAAGCCTCTTATTTATATGCCAAGAAGTGGGCATTAATGCACAGAGATTGTGCAAATTTCCCAACAAAAAATGGCTACAGAAAACAACAGATAGTTTGTTAGATGCAAGAGTTTTGCAGTGAGGGCTGCAATTCGGCCTCAGATTTTGATGTTGATAGATAGATGGGATTCTGAGGAAACCAGATTTTTAGGTAGAGAATAGAAGTCCAATTTAAGGCTCAGATGGGTGAGCAAGGATTTCTGGAATAAAAGAGTTAATACTGTAAAGAAAAACATTCAACCATTGGGTATTCATTGTGATTTATATCAGGTGGTATAGTTCATTTGAGGAAAAGATATATAATTTACAAATTTTTGTCGATATTTTATGATTTGTATCAAAGGACTAAACATTTTTTTTTAAAAAATAAATCTTATAATTTCCAACTGTGCTTGGTGCTTATCAATTGAGAGAGTTTTACAAGGAAAAAGCACTTCAACTATAAACATTAAACAGCTATGGATGAAAAGTTACTCTTATTTCTTTTTTCTCAATGGACTCTACCCAACCCATAGTACCTCCAACCTTGGTGGGATTACAGCAATTAGATCCCGAGCTAAAATTTAGGCACATATTAATCATTTCATAATATTTTAGGGTTAAATACAAAAGTGGCCCATGTATAGAACAATCTTTGAGTTTTCAAAAATGATAAAATTAGTCTTTGTACTTTTTGACAATTTAAATTCAATCATTCCATCTATTTTTGTTAGTGAGTCGTTTCACACTTGTAAAAAAAAAGAAAGTTAATTGGTTCAATCATGTTGAGCCATGTGTACCATTTTCACATAATCATTGCATGTCGATCATTAGATACTGCCAAGTCAGTTCTCCATTTGATCTCCCCGCCCCATGTTTGTCCCGCCATATCACCATAAACAAAATTGCACTAGGCCCATTATCAAATCGTGGGTTTTCTTCCACGCTTAACTTGTTGTCATTACCTAAGCATCGTTATTCTTTACTTATAACCAACCAAAAATTGCCCAAGAAAAAAATAGTTTGTTAACGAAAGTATACAGAATGATTGATTTCACATTGTCAAAAAGCACAAGAACCAATTTTGTATATAACCCAATAGTTTAAAAAGATTAAACGAAGATTAGGCTTTGCTTGTTAATGTGTTTTGATAAGTTGTTTTTGTATGAGTAATGAAATGTACTAACTTTCAATCGGGATGGAAATGGTTTTTCTTTACAAAAAGTTGAGTAATACTATGGGAGCAGCCCGTCGTCCACTTTTTGTAAAAGAAAAAACTTTTCATCCCAATGAAAAGTTGATGCGTAGCATTACTCTTTTTGCTTTTGGTTTAAAACTATATTTTGTTGTGACATAAAGATCACCTTTTTTTTTTTTTTGGGGTGTGTTTTTGTGTTTTTAAGAGTGTTTTGTGTTTAAGTTGTTAGTTAGTGTTTTTGTTTTGAGAAGAGAAAACAAAAGATTGAAAACAAAAAGGAGTATTGATGTGTTTGGAGGCCCTAATCCTTTTACAAGGCAACTTCTCATTTAGAGGTTCCAACTTCTCATTTAAGTATAAGTTATTATTATTATTATTATTATTTTTTTTTCCATTGAAATTAAGTATAAGCTTTTTTTTTTTTTTGACATGTCCGCACAAGAGTCGGATGGAGATTTAAACTAGTGATTTTTGCTTTATTAGGCATAATCCTAACCAATTGAACTAGCTCTTTGGACAAATTAAGTATAAGTTGGGTGTGTGAGGAATGTACAAAAGCTTCGCAAGCCGTGTTAAAAAAAAAAAAAAAAAAAAAAGGCTTCACAAGCCAAGCGTAAAAGCCAAGCTACCGCTGCAGTTGTATCACAAATGACACAACAGTGCCCATTTGTGTGAAATTCCGAATACGTACTTTTGGGGCTTGAACTTCCAGGCTTTATAGCCGAGCAGAATCCCAGTCCGAGTGATTGTAATGGCGGACGCCGAGGCGCAACCAAGCCAATCAAGGGACCTCGATAAGCTTCTCCTCCGACCGGGCCATCTCGTCGGCGCTAACTTCGAACCGGGCCAAGACGTAAACTCTCTATCACTCTCTCTGTGTCATTTTCACAAACATTGTGTTTGCAGTTTCTTTTACTATGTGTTTTTTCTTCATTTTTCCTCTTTTGGGTTTTTGCAGTTGAGAGATGATCTTGCACAATATGCTAAAGTGTTAGTGGTAGGGGCTGGTGGATTGGGCTGTGAGCTGCTAAAAGACTTGGCTCTCTCGGGTTTCAAAAATCTAGAGGTCATAGACATGGACAGAATCGAGGTCACCAATCTCAATCGCCAATTTCTCTTCAGGTACTTTCTTATTCATTTTATTTTATTTTATTTTTTCCAATTTCTTTATATTTTTTCTTTTGGTTTTTGTTGAATCGAAGTTTGTTATTGCCCAATAGTTTTAATTTTTACTCTTAAGAAAGACTAAATGAAGCAGACACATTTCATGGGTTATTTAGAAGATGGTAAAACACTCGGGCAAAGTAGGTGGATTTTGTTTATGTTGCAATTGCGTGTCGCTTTGTATGTTGAGGTTATCACATGTATTCATCGTTCAATCAGATATATTAATTGGTCAATGGATATCTATCCGTGTATACGTATGTATGTGTGGAAGTATTGAATGGTTTGATACATTGGCACTCAATGAGTTATGAAACCACGACCTCACCCTTCAACTCATTTTCATGGGGAGGAGCTGCCATTTGAGTTAGAGATCATTAGTGTATATTGTCAAGTGTTGGAACAGTTTCTGAACGGTGAATCCTGAGCCAAGTTATATCTGCAAAAAAGGAGAAATTGTGAGCACAGGTGCTTGCCGGTGTGTACCGGGGGGATAGCTCCAATCAAGGACGGAATCAAAATTTTTTATGAGAGGAGGCCAAAGCATGAATAAGAGACTAAACCTAATTTTAACAAGACCAAGTCTAATTGTTAAGTATATATATAAGTAGGTGAAAGGGAGCATTCTTTTTTACCTCTAGGGAGTATGCTTTAGAGCACTAAGCTAGAAGGTCTCTTTTATGTCATGTGCTAAAGTTGTGCGTTCGAATATCTCTTTTGTATCTAAATGAAATTGTAATGTTTGTATTAAGTACAGAAATATGAAAGTAAAAATCTGAATAATAACAATCAACATAGGACAAAAGGTAATGGTATACTGTAGAATGGGTTACAAAGCTCCTCCTTATTAGCCTTTCCTCCACTGATTCTTTGTCGCTCATTCCTCTTCTCACCGTCCTCTTTCCCTTTAACCTACTTCTATGTTTTCTATTCCTTATTTCTATATATGATTTCTTGGATTTTTATTTTTTTTAACGATTTGACTTGTGTTTTGATGGCATCCAAATCCTTCTAAATTCCAGAACCTGGGGAGGGGGAGGGGGAGGGGGATATGGCCCCCATGGGCCCTCCCCTAGTTCCGTCATTGGCTCCGATGCTTAAGTTAGAAATATGTTTGAAGAGGGAAAGTAAAGTAATCAATGAGGCAGTGTTTTGAGCTGAGAACCAAAAATTCCCCTCTACCTGGTTTGAGTTTATCTTTTATAGTATTCCTGACTTGACCGTTGGGGCATCTGTTGCGGCTTCATTGTTGGAGCAGATCTCCTACTTTGCATGGCACTGTGGGATCACTTCATTGGACCTGATTGCGGGCATTGTTTGGCTTATTCGGCCTTTACATGTCTTGGATGTAGTGGATCTAATGGGCTGACCTCTTATGCCGGCTATGTGTTGTATCTCTGCCAATTTACACTGATAATTATGGGTTTTGAAGACAATAAAAACCATGGAGGATCTAGTAAATGGGCAAACGGCAAACCCTCCTATTTGCCCGATATTCCGTCATATGTTGCTGGTCGACCTGCTTTATTTGAGTGGGGTGGCTAGTCATAGATATAGTTTTTTTCTAAAACTGCAACGACATATTCAAAACATCTAGAGATGAGCATGCTAAGATCTTGTTTGACAGTTAAAATTTTAATACTTTTATCTCCTGTTGTTTAGTATTTGCAAACGATTATAATCCAAATTAACATGCAATCTTTACAACGTATTTGCTATGGCATCATCTCAGTTGATGTTTACTACATATCCTACTGTGCACTTATAACTCCAACAATCCTTTGGTTTTTGTGTGTTACTATATGCCGATTTGGTTTTCAATTTCTAGTTTGGAAGTTTTTTTTTTTTTTTTTTTTTGATATTGGCTTCTCCATTTAAGACTTGAAGATGTTGGTAAACCAAAAGCTGAGGTTGCTGCAAAGCGTGTCATGGAAAGAGTTAGTGGGGTGAGTATCAAGCCACATTATTGCCGGATCGAGGACAAAGAAATTGATTTTTATAGCGATTTCAATATTATTGTTCTTGGTCTGGATTCAATTGAGGCTCGGAGCTACATCAATTCTGTAGCTTGTAGCTTCCTAGGTATGTATCTATAACTCATCTAATTTTGTAACTTCTTACTGTAATTAGGTGCAACTCACTCTTGGGCTTCTCCATTGCTACACTCTGTTATTGAGTCTTCTTATAAACTAATATGTAAAAGCAAATGCCAAAAGGCATACATGAACAGTTGACTGGCAGCTTAACGTGTCATTCTCAAAGTGACTTGTCGTTACTGAACTCTGCCTGTTGCTCATCTGCGGTGTTTCATTGTTGTTTGGAAATTTAGAGTACGATTCTGATGATAACCCTCGAGAAGAGACGTTTAAACCTATGGTAGATGGTGGGACTGAAGGTTTCAAGGGCCATGCTAGGGTTATTGTGCCAGGGGTCACACCATGCTTTGAGTGCACCATCTGGCTTTTCCCCCCTCAAGTAAAGTTTCCCTTATGCACCCTTGCTGAAACTCCTAGAACTGCTGCTCATTGTATTGAATATGCCCACTTAATCAAGTGGGATGAGGTAATAAATTACTCATGTTTGTTCTTTCCCCTTTTCCAAAGTGGGGATTTTAAACTGGTTTGTGTGTTATCTAAACATGCATCTTATTTGTAGGTACATAGTGGAAAGTCTTTCGATCCTGATGACCCAAAACATATGAAATGGGTCTATGATGAGGTTAATAAAATGCTGTTATTTAGTGAAAGTTTCTTAATATTGATTTCCATTGTGGGTCATCTCGCTTATGGTACCCATTTCTCATAGGCTGTCAAGAGAGCTGAGCTTTTTGGCATTCCAGGAGTCACATATTCTCTTACTCAGGTATTTGTGTTGTCAGGGATGTCAAAATCTCAAAAGCTTAATTTTTATTTGCGTTTCTGCCCGATTACTGTGTTGTTTGGCTTAGGTGTTCTTTGACTACCATATATTTCAAAAAGCCATTTAAAAATATTTAAGCTTTTGTGCTCTTTGCTACTGTATATTTTCAAGAGTTCATTAAAAAAAAATCAGGGATAGAAGTTTCAGATATCTAAATTCTTATATAAATAGCTTCAACTTGATGTTTACAGGGGGTGGTGAAGAATATTATTCCAGCTATTGCTTCCACCAATGCAATTATATCAGCTGCATGTGCACTTGAAACATTGAAGATTACATCGGGATGCAGCAAAACTCTATCCAACTATTTAACGTGGGTTATAATTTTTCTCTCTTTTTTCTTAGCAAATAAGTTGGTTGAATCTTGTCCTTGTTGTGGTGACACCAGTTGATGATAAAGGATATTGTGTAAGAACAATTATGGTTGCATTCATAATTATTGGATCATGATAAGCGCTTTTAGGTACATGAAAGGTTATATGTCTTAACTTGTATATGTTTGGAGGGTGGACATAACATCATGTTTCATTTTAATATACTTGGTTACTAATTTTCTTTTCTACGAACATAAATGTACTATCCACATGTGTGGAAGTAGAAAATATACTCACACAAAGCACAGTTTGAAAGTAGAAAAATCTCAGTTAGATGCGTCTTCTATATTTTAGAATTAAAATTTGTCCCTTAAATTTCGTATTTTTATCTGAAAATGTTTCTGGTCTCTGTATCATTGTCTGACTTCTTAGAATCAACAACGTGTCTTGTGAAAGTTGCCCGCATTCTTGTATGACCACCATTTTTTTTTTTTCAACATTTCAGCAACGAACATTTGTTTCTTTCCTCACAGCATTAGTACTGTAAAGCGTGGATGTCCCTAAAGCTTTCTCGTGAGATATATTTTTTCACTTGATAGGTATTTGCTTGTAACATTGCAATCTGTAAACTATTTGATACTTCATCTATTTTCTCTACAATCCATGTACCGCCTCCTCTATGATCCTTCCTTGTGGATAATTGAGCCAATATAATTGTACTGGTCAGTTTTGTGTCTCTCCTAGTGATGTTAAATCCCTCTTACTCCTATTTTAGTTAAAGTTACATTACCCAAACTTTTGAGATTTTTATTTCCTCGTCAACTCTAGTCTCGGATATATTGATTGCTCTAACTTTTTCGTCCTGTCTTTTTTGCTGTGAAACTTATTATCTTTTTATTTCCTACTGAAGCTTAATATACCTTCTATTTCTTGTTTTATATTTGAACTTTAGAGAATGTTTTTTTGGCCAAATTGAAGTACTACATGTTGTCAGAACTACCAATGGCACCTTATGTTAATAAGTTAGCAAATTTTGTGTGAACCTGGTAGTCCAATTTTGAATGTTGAAAAATAAACTTCATGATTTTTTGTTTTTTTTTTTGGGTGGTGGTTGTAATTTCTTTAATCAACCATTTGGAAAGCATTACAAACTGATCTTAATCTTTGTAGGTATAATGGGGTAGAAGGTCTTCACACCAAAGTAACTGAATTTGTAAGGGACAAGGACTGTCTCGTATGTGGTCCAGGTGTTCTTATTGAGCTGGAAACTTCGGTTACTTTGCAAAAGGTGATCCTAATTTATATTGTATAAATTTTTTAATGGACACAACAATGGTTCTTTGTGCTTCATTCCCAGTTCTTGCTTTTCCATGTTCATGTTCAGACATGATTTCACCTGTTTTAATCTGAGTCATACATTTCTTCTTATGCCATAGCTTGAGAAGGAAAACCAAGTCAGGTTTATTTAGTTTTGGGTTGATACCTCCAGTAAAGCAGGTTGATCCTAGAATATAGCCCCAAATAAACACAATTATCACTTGAACCTGCTGAGTAAAAGCAGAGCAACGATTTGTTGATAAAATAAAATTATAACTTTGAGGTTTTCAGCTGAAATTATTTCTAAAAGCTGCAGTACTTGTTTCTCTTAGGGAGATGTTTGAAAGTATGTTGTGGAGCTTTTGCATAATTTTTTTATATTTTGTCTCCACTCATGATTCTTTCAATGAGGATGCCACCATAACATATTTTAGTAGCCAGTGGACATTTGTTTATTTCTCTCTCTCTCTAGATTTATACATTAATTTGCTGGCTTCAAGTAACAGCCTGTATCCATTTGCAATGTTACATAACTCATTGACTTCAAATTAGACAAATATTTGCCAATTCTACTATTAGCCAGGTGTAACACCAAAAGAGTTGTGTCATGTGTACTTTGTGCTGTGTGTATTAGAATAGTCCTTTGGCAGAAACAAGTCCTTTAACTCCCAAGAATTGACACACCTTTGTTTTTTCTTTTGTTCCTGAAATCTTTAATTTTCCAACACTGAAATGCTTTGAGCCTTGTACATTTTACTGTTGAACACTACAAATTTTCATTGGACAAAGTCAATACACAGAGAGGTTGGTAGACAACCCAAATGGGGCGCATCTCATATTATTAATCATCAAAATTAGAGCATTATTTATCAAAACAAAGTGAGTGTTTATATAAGACAATAATAAGCATGATAATAGCATTTTGATTTTGAGGAACCTTTGCTTATTTTATGCCTGTCCTAATTGACTTTTTGTGGCAACAGTTCATTGATCTACTTGAAGAGCACCCAAAGCTGCTACTATCAAAAGCTAGTGTCACACACCAAGGAAACAATCTGTATATGCAGGCACCTCCGGTTCTGGAAGAGATGACCCGATCAAACCTAAGTTTACCACTTTTTGAGCTAATGGGTAAAACTGCCAAGAGTGCTCTCCATGTGACTGGTACAACTACCAAGAACGACAAGAAGACCTCTGTTCTGAGAAAATTGCGTGTTGTTTTTAAGGGAGTTGATGGGGTTACAGATATGGATACAGCTGGTGGAGCATAACGTCCATAACGCGTCTTGGTTTACTTTTGAAGCCACAACTTGTTGAAGCATTTAAGACCCTTTCTCTCTCTCTCAAGTTAGTGCAGCGAAAGATCAGTTGGTGAGGCTAGGTTGAATTCCATTTGATTGTGTAAAATTTTTCCATGGATGACTGTTCTGTAGAACATTTCCTGCGATGCATTTCTTACCCAGAGAATAGTGATAATTTACACACTTCCCTAAGCTTTCACTTGATGACTTGCTCTGATTGGATCAAATTAAAATAGGCCGAAACATAGGATACCGATATTGCAAAAATGAATAATTTTCGAGATTATGATTGCGAAACCCCTGATAATTCATGTGGGTAAGTAAAGTCACCCTTGATTTTATTTAATTTTCCTGCTTTTTTAGCATATTTGTGTGTCTTGCATCTTGCCTAAAAAAAAAAGTCTTTCCCACGAGGACTTAGGACAGCTTGAGGGAATGGGCTTGGGGTCCATGTATAACTAAGCAGTAAGCAGTAGAATGAAAAGATTGAAGTACGGCCGACAAGTCCTTTGGTGGAGACTAGATTCACATGGGAGGCAGAGTGGGAAACTGCAAAAGCCTTTTGAATATATATGTATGAAGCTCAAAGCATGATCATCCTGCAAGTAAGTAAAACAAGATAAACATCAGATGAGGAAGAAAGAAGTTGGTTTAGGAATAAATGCGGCCCAACACATACGGTGTCTTTAAAATGAAAAGGTTTTGTAGAATAAATGAGGAAGATGTTTGTTGTTTGATGCTATGATTAAGAATAATCATGCATCATATGGAGGGCCCTGAAGATCCATTCACCATAATGTTGCAAATGGGCGGGTCCCTTAGCCAGCTGCCAGAGGAACACTGTAAAATGTGGACCACACTGACACCCATAATTCACTCATTTGCTTTCCGGAGAGGAGTAAAGACGTCGTAGCTGAGGCTTATATGACGTTTAAACTACAACCGGAGAAAGAGTTTTTATGAAGCATGTTAACCACTTAATGCATGTAATTGACCCGTCTTCTCTGTCCTGTGAAAGACGAAAAAAGAAAGAAAGCAATATAGGACTTAATACTCGTTAATATCTTTAAAAACTAAAAATCTTACGTAAATTACTCATCTTTCCAGCGTAGGACCGCTCACAACCACAGCTTGATGCTCCACCCTCCATAGAGGTCTCTATCCTCTTAATTATGACTACTTGTCCATCACTGTTCGATAAAGATGCATTCTGTTTACTAGCACACGTCTTTTTAATTTAAATTTGTTTCTTTTCATCCCAATTTTTTCAGTTTAAACAAAAAAGCATTCTTTGTATTTAGATATATTTAGATACATATGAGACAAGGAACTGTATATATATATATATACAGTTCCTATATATATATATGGCTCCAAATGAAATTTATCATATAGTGGACTATGAATTATGAACCGTATACCTTTGTGGTGCGTGGTAGAGATTTAGTCTATCTTGGATGAGATATCTGGCACACCCTCATGCCGGCTGCTCCTCATCCCTTTCTCCAAACTGGATAATATCATCATAACGCACTTCCATGATTCTTGTGGGGCTAGTGGGTCTTGGCCAGATTGGCCAACTAGACCCCATGGCCCCACCTCCCCACATGCACATTCCTCCTAGCTAGCTACACCATATACTTCAACTCACCCATCCCCCCAACCCCTTTCCCTATTTATACCTATTTATTCCATCCAGTTTCAGAAGAAACACAAGAAAATAAAAAAATAAAAAAAAATAATAAGAAAAATATGATACTAAACAAACAAGCTCTTTAAGCAAGCTCTAGTTTTTTCAGTAGCTATAGCCATGGAAGTTGCTGAAGATGACTTGTTCTTCGCAGATTTAAGCAAGCAGATCTCTCTTCTAATCATGGAGGATGACGAGGACGTCGACGACCCCCTTAAGTTTCCAAACTGCCCTCCAGTTTCTCTCCAGGTTCTTATAATCTCTTCAAACTCTTATTACAACTATAAAATCTTTCTTTCTTTTTTCTAAACTACTTACTTAATTAGCATGCATGTACGTGGTTGAATATTGTTCAGGATTTCGCCGGAGCAATCAACCCACCTGCACGATTACCTCCGGCTCTCCATGAGCAAGCTTGCCGGCGGGAAAGCAAAGGAACCGGAGTTTTCATCCCCCAGTTGTCACAGCCGAGGAGGAAGCAAAGGCAGGGGAGATTTGCTTCTTACAACACAATATCCCATAGACAGCCAGCTGATCATAATACGAGGATGGTTTCTCGAGCATCTTCCAACTATTCTTTTAAACCCAAAAAAGTTTGAGCATAGATCCTTAATTATGAGGTTTTATTCCAATAATTTCTACTAATTAATTCTTTGCCAAGGCAAGGATCTGAAGATTATAAGGATATTTTAGTCATTTTTATATATATTTATATATCATGGTGATCATCATGTACATGGAAAAGCTGTGTTATATATATATATATGTATATTAATGTAATGGCCATGGAGAGGTTCACCAAAGGTTTCAACCCCTCCAATATTTGTGGACACGTATGGCTGTTATTTAATTAGTTTGGTGTAGGATAAGCTTTTGTATTGTTAATCTAAGGATATTAGTTAATTTAATTTATTTTCTATTTATGTAATTTATTTTTTCTGTTTAATTGTTTTAGTTGTAAATGCAACTCTAGTTGTCCAAAATATCTAATGGGATATCGATCTTAATTTGAATAGAGCTGAATAATAGCATCTTCTCTACCTAATTAGTAGATTGTTATACTATTGCTATATAATTTGATGATGTAGCAGTAAAACTTAGCTCTTATACCAATATTTGTAAGAAAAAAAAAATTAAATAAAAAGAGTAATGCTATATATTACATCCTCGTAAATCCCACTGGACTGTTGTAACGAAAAAGTGTCTATCAGCTTTTAGACCAACTCTTGTTAAAAATATATATATATGGGTTTGTGGGCAACGTCAGCCCAGTTGGATGTGAGTGAAATAGTAATATTATTTAGTAGACTATTATACGACTATCATACAACTGAAATGATATGGCAGTGAAAATTAACTATTGATTTTTTTTTTTACAAGTATTGATCATTCAATGGTTGATTTTATTATGAATGTACTTGTGAGTTTGTGAGTGTTGAGTCCCATATCAAGGAAAAAAAAAAAAAAAAAGTTAATATACTTAAGTGGACCCAAGCCTATTCGCTTAGGCTCTTGGGCTAGAGTGGTGTTCAAATATGTATATTAACTCCCAAACCGTTTTTCTCCCCCAACAGATTTTGAATTTTCACTATCATATATATATGTCATCAAATTGTATGATAGTCTTATAGTAATCTACCAAATAGCAATCATATAAACGATCTATTAAACATCATTACTCTTTCCTATATCAGGGTGTCCTTTTTTGTTTTCTCTTCTTGTTTTGGCTGGGCAGAGATCGGGGGAATCATATATTCTCCTTGAGGTAAAGATTTAGAAGCAACCCTTGAGAATCCACTGGCTTTTTGAATGTCAAAGGAGGGAGGAGGAGATTTTATGCTTTCAATTGGAAAAAGGAAATCAAAGATTCTTAATTATCTTTTTCTTTTAGGGGCAATTTAATTTGCTGGTTGTAAAGGGCCAAAGTTAAAAAGAAAAAGATATTATTATTAAGATATTCAAAACTAGGCTCCTGTTAATTATTGGATTCCATAAGATTTAGTTCCGTCGGCAGGCCATCAACTTTCAAATTTACCATTAATTAGTCATGATAATTTATTAACCTTTTTCTCTACTTTTACCCCCCTATTGTGATATGAGTAGGTGAGCTTACCTTTGATTGAAAGCCAACAGTAAACTACATGTGGAATTCTGATTTAACTTTTAAAATTACTATTAAATTTTAAATGAATCATACTTGAATTTTGATCTAATGATGATTTTGAAAGCTACATCAGTTTTAAGAGGATAAAAAGATGGTCCTTAGCATTACACTTCATTTCTCTCCCATGAAAGTACGTGGAAATGCTTGATATGTGCAATAAATTTTGACGGATAAGGTGATAATTTTAAGTAAGACATTTGTTTTCTAATATTTAAAAATGAATCAAATAATATTTGTTATATAAGGAGGGAAAAAAATATATTCACAATTTTCATTAACTAATATTTAGAACTTCTTCTACTTTTTCTTGAGGGTTTTTTTTTTTTTTTTAAAAAAAAAAAAATCTTTTTATTTATGGCCTTAGGTAATGGCTTAAATGGCCTACCCAATTGAGCCAGCCCTATTTAAAGACAATAATAACACAAAATAGAGTTGATCAGAGCAACATAAAGCACCAAGATTTATTAGTTTCGGATTGAAAGCCTACATCTACGGACAAAGTATGATATTTTAGAAGCCTTTCTTGTGTTCATTTTAAGTCCCTCCAAGAATGATGTGCCTATTAAAATCACCATTTGATCAAAATTTAATAATGATCAATTACAAACCCAATAGTGATTTTAATAGTCACATCATTCTTGAAGGGACTCAAGATGGGCACGAAAGAGACTTGTAACGTTACTCCAATAAATATCCATAAAAAGACGAAGATCATAGTTGGTATACCCTAGTGGGTCTGTCCACGTAATGCTTATTACATACGTTATTAAAATGTAAGTTGTCACGTAGTGGCAGTTTGCATGGCATTATTGTGTTTACCAATTGGTCCCTCTCAAAAAAAATTTGGCCCTTTGATCCCTCCTCAAATTAAAAGTTGAATCCGTCTCTGATTGGTGACCTTTTGGCGTATGGAAACTTTCATATCTAGATCCAGATCACACTCAATGTTGTTCTTGATATTTTCCATTCAATTATTGAATAGGAGTACTCCATTATTGTTAGTTCTGTTTTCTCTTAGTCTCGTTGTCTTCTTCAAAAGTTGGTCAACAAAATCAAAATAGACACTAGTGCTTTCAGCTGCACTTGCAACATCTCGCTATATGGACCACTACATTCAATTTGATTGGTAACATTCTGCTCACTTGCTCCATCACAAAAATCTCCCCTAGTACTTGTGGAAATGACATTAAAAACAGCAAAAAGCTGTTAATATCTTGTTTGGATTGCCCAATCTTAATAGTCCTAGGTTTTATTCTACTGATTTTTAATTGTAGTGAAACGCTCGTTTGGGTTGTCCGTCCTTTTATTTTTATTTCTAATTTCCCCATACTTATTTCGAATAAAATAAAATAAATAAAAAGCTGTCAATATCTACTCATCATGTGTCACAGGCCAGGAAAACTTCAGGCTTTTCGGTGAAGGTATCTTTCTTTCCTGCAGTGTATCTCATGAGCTTTCCTTTCATTCATTTCTGCAGTCATCTTCAAGCTTTTTTCTGCCACCATGCATGTTTTCCATGTTCTTTGGGCCATCCTTCTCATTCCCATGTCTCCCCCTAATTTTCAATTCATTTCCCCTGTTGGACACCCTTCATGTCAACTCGGGCCCCCAATTTTTTTTTTTAAAAAAAAATGAGTAATTTTTTTCAAACTAAACTAGTGAAGTCATTATAAAGGGATCCCTAATATCACATAAAAGAGAAAAGGAAAAATAGCTTTTCTTTGTTTACAGATAAAGATATGGCTAGGGCCCTTATTTTGGTAACCATTCTTCAATGATTGCTAATCATTTAATGAAGAAATTGAATTTCGTGTACAGTTGGGCATCAGTTTGGTTGGTGTCAATACGGTGATTTTTGTCTACTGTTGATTCGTGAAAGTCGATTAATTAACCGATTTTATACCGATAATGAGTAGTTTCGATTTTTTAGGTTAATCGGTTAGTCGATTAATAGGTGGTCGGTTAAATTGATTAATTGTTAGTTATAAGTTTTTATGTTAAAGATTTATCTCAACTTCCTTGTAACTACAGAATCAGTAAAGTATATATTTTATAAATGAAAAGAAAAGGTAAATTCATGGAACACTAACCTAAAGGACAACCACAAATCAGTTGGACAAACACAATAAAGAAACCTATTAGATAAAATTCAAAATTCACTTGAAAAAATTAGTTAAGTCGGTTAACCCACAAAAAAAATTATACCGCCTATCAAACCAATTGAACCGATGTCGAAATAGTATTTTTATTCTGCCTACCAACCGCCAAAAGTTAGTTGCCGATTGGTGACGATTTGGTGGCAGTCAGTAGGCGATAAGCGGTTAATACCCACTCCTAATCTCGTGGGTGTCAAGGATTAAGTTCAATTACCTACCCAACTTATTAATATATAATTTGAACAAATAACACAAGAGAGATTCGGATAAGTATATAAAAGTACGTAACTCAACAATCTAAATTTTTTTTCCACAAATAAATTCTATATAAATAATTTTGACAACTAATTACCTTCAATCCTAATGATCACACTTACTTTGATAAGAGACAATTTTTTATTTTTGTGAGCGCAATTAATTGGTAAGAAATAGCTTTCAGGAACAACAATAGGCAGTTGGCAAATACTACTGATGAAGCCTTTGAACTCACTTTGTCGGACTAAACCCTACCCACGTAATAATCTATACCTTCACATCACCATGTCTAATCACCTTTTCAACGGGAGATTTGAAGCCACAACCTTCAACGATAGGGTCCGTTTGGCATTAGATTGTTATTGTTTAGAGGCTAGCAAAAATTGATTAATGTGAAAAAAAAAAAAAAAAAAGTTTGATATGAAAAAATTAAATAAAAAAAAATTATTTTGTAAATTTTTTTTTTATTTGAATAATAATAAAAAATAATTGATGTGATGTAAAAAATAAAAATGCTAGAAATTTAATTATTGTTTGATGAATATTAACTATCCTTGTTCAAATTTGTGGTTGTTGCCAAACACGGGTTACTGGAGATCTGTTCTTCTCTTTGTCAAATTCATTTCATATTTCATTAGTGTTCATTCTTCATTGGCATCTGCTTGGTTGTTATTTTAGTTGCTTGCTAATCGATCTCGTGACTTTGCTTTGGTCAAGATCATTTTCGACTTATTTTTTATTATTTGGTTGTATTTTTTGTATTGTATTTTTCGCTATGAGTTTGTTGTCAAAAGAGCCCACCAATTTCTCAGTATTTTGAATCCATGTACGTTGTTCCAATTTACTTAGAAAAAAGGAAAAAAAACTATATCTATACTTTTTATTATTATTATTATTTATTCAAATAAGGGAAAACGGGTTTCATGGGATCGAACAATAACAAAAGGGGTGGGCACCCCAACAATAAAGCCAAAACAGAAAATACAGTACATAGTTAGAAACAATAACAAAGTATAGACAATGATTTCATTTATGATCCTTGAGGAACCATAAATAAGCTGAGCCTTTCCAAGGGCCGCACAAAGCGGTGACGAATAGCAAAATGACTCAGTTAAGAGTCTCCAGCGGTAAAAGAAGCAACCACAGGAAAGTAATTGTTGCAGGAGAGGTACTGCAGTAAACCGGATGGGAGTTGTTGAAAGCCGAACACCAGCCACAAAAGTCTCTTCCACGAAATCAATCCAAGCCAAAGCATGGATACAGTAACCCACAAAGAACAACAAAGACAGCAAAACACAACAAAAGGCAGAAAGATAATAAAACACCATTTTTTTTTAAAAAAAAAGGCAGCAGTGAAAGATGGTGGAAGAGCATGGATCCAGAGATGTCAGGCGACATAGATAACTTACTATACATCTAAGATCATGCAGCGTGGTTGTAACGAGCAGGGAAAGAACTAATAGAGGGTAAATTAAACCTTTTTATAATTATTTATAAAATTCAGTTTCATTTAGTAAAGAATTAATACGAAGGTTATCGCATTAAGTCATTGGTTAAGAATGAGATATGCAAAAAGCTAAATATATAATCGATGAACCCAAGACTATCGAAAAAAAAAAATGAAGAAGAAGAAGAAGAAAGTGGTAGATATTTTTATGGATGAAGTTAGCCATAACTGATGTTTTGTCAAAGAATATGACACGTGAAAATGTGAAATATATAGTCTATTCAAAAGAATTGCTTGTTTGCATAAGGAGAGAATATGGAATTGTTGTTGTTGTCATCTCTTTAATGCAATTTCTATAAACATAACTTTTTTTCTCGAGGGCCGAAATATTAGAGAATTATTAATTAAAAAAGCAAAAGAAAAATAGTAAGGCTCGATTTGTTTCTGCGTAAAAAAATAGCGGTAGTCCGACAGGTTTCTAGAGAAGGTTTGGCAGAAGTTTGGCGGAGGTTTCGACAGTGGTCCTGTGGGGTTCTTGTGGTGTTTTTGGCTGTGGTCAGAGGGATTTTTGGCAGTGGCCCAACATACAATATCCTAGCTGTTTGAAAATGAGAAGCTTAAATTTAAAAAATGACTTACTATTTTATGAAAATTAATGAAGTTTTTTTTTATCAAACTGAAAATATTTTCCGTTAACTAATATTTTTCATCGCACCAAACACCAAAAAAAATACAAAAAATATCTTTTGAATAATCATTTTACTTGAAAACAAACAGAACATGTGTCTTGACATACAAGCACAAACATTTATGGTCTTTTCTTCCTTCATTTCTTTTCAAAGGGCTGGGCAACCCAAATAAAAAGACCCTAAACCATCTTAACAGAGCAAGTAAACATAAATTAAAAGGCAATACATCAAATAAATAACTCCAATTCTCTAAACTTCCATTGCTGCATAAGCTTAGAAAAGTGGCACGTAAAACAAAATAGTAAATAGTAGAAGAAAAAAAAAAAAACAAAACAAAACAAAATAGTAAAAATTCTATAAAAATGATCCATCCAACCTCAAGAGGATTGATACCCTCAACTTGTTTATATTCTTTACACTAGCTACTTGCAAATATCCATTTTATGTGGATAAAAGGACCGATATGAGTAATGCTTTGGTAACTAATAATTAGTTAAATTTTATATGAGCCTAGTTTGTATTAGACCTAGTTTGCATACGATCAAGTCCGATGTTAGAAGTCCTATGGTTTAAATGAGATTTTTTTTTGAGACTTAGTCCATTGAGTAGAGGGTAATATTTATAGTTATTTTGGACTAGGGTTTTGTACGAATGTATTATTGACGCTTCCTATATTATTTCTCTCAAAAATAGTGTAACATTACTAAAAACTCTGTGGACGTAGTCAGTAGTGGTAAACCAGATAAATCTCTGTGTTTATGGTTTTTTTTTTAAAAAAATGTTTTTCTTATTTTTTGCATCTCACGGATCGGAAAAATAGCACAAATTTCCTAACATTATATGCATTTGTGGAGAATCATTTAATTTGTTCTTTCTATTAGTTATCAATTATGCGGAAGATAGTGCCAAAATAAAGGCACTTTGTTTTTCTCATTTTCGGTGGTTCTCTGCCTATGGTAAAATAAATAATGGAGGAAAAAGACAAAAATATCACAAATGGATGGCTATCACAGTAAAGGATTGTGCACATCCGCATCATACATAAATTTGATCTTCGTCTTCGTTACATTGATACAGTAAACATAATGACTCATTTTGTTATCATTTTTCATGATTACCATCCTGATCACTCAAAAAAAAAGACTTAGAAAATTGACAGATATATTATATCACAAAACCGTCTGTGATTACTGAATTTTTTGATATGATAGTAATACCAGAACGGATGTAAAACCCTTCAGAAGATCTATCAGCCTCTTTTATGCCCTGCAATTACACATAAACAGAAACTAAGTATAGTTAAGCTCATTGGTTGAAGGCTTAACTGGAATATTAATATCTTCTGTGCTTATTAATGTGGCTGAGAGGATGGCTGATTGAAATGATTGTTTCAAAGTTCCAAGGTTATCCTTGTGATTGAAAGGGTATGCAGAATCCTACCTCTGAGTTTGCAATAACAACATTCTTCCCAATTCTGGCGTTTTTGTCAATGATGCAGTCTCTGCACATCATTGTCAGAAGAGATGTATGAAATAAAAGAAATGGTAAAAGATATTTACTACATTTGTATGTGTTTGTGCTAAAAGGGTTCAAGCTGTTTATACTTGATTTTTGCATTTTCTCCTATTCCCACTGGAACTCTTCCTTCAGCTAAAAGTGATGCCACTTCAGAATCCGTTTCATAGAAGTCAGCTCCAAGCATCACTGTATCCTGCATGTATTTGGCCACAGTAAAAGTTGTATCTCAGAAACAAGAATATATAGAAGAAGCATAGAAATGATACTTGTTTTTCTACATGAAATCAATTGTAAATTGAGGAAATAGCTGTATTTTTAGATATCTTAATCAACAAAATCTACAACCAATAAGCAAAAAACACAATTCAGAGTTCTTTTGAACATTTTAAAGATAGCTATCACAAGTAAGGAAATTAGTGCTGTACAGTTTTATTATGCAATTCTGCAAGAACATGCTATCGAGTAATGTAATGATGGAAATTTCTGACATACCTTCAAATGAACATTAGAGTTTATTCGGGATCTGATACCAACAACACTATGCTCAATGAAGCAGTTGGTTAAGAAACTTCCATGTGATATGATCGAGTCAACTATCTGATGAGAAAGAGCACAAGTGTTTTACTTCAAGAACTCAACGCAGGGGATATGCTGGTTTATTACAGATTGACTTTGAGTCTTATTGCAGCTTTGAAAGTTTGGCTCATAAAACTCAAAAGCTTCGAGAGCAAATTAAAAAACGAGATATACTTACCTTGCTACTATCAATTTTTGTTGGCGGTAAGTTTCTTCTTGATGTAAACATCGGCTTTGCTGCATCATAAAAACTAAACCTTGGTGGCTGAAAAGTACAAAGAAAGATGTTATGTGACACTCGAAGCCCTTCTGTTGAAACATGAGAGCATCAATCATGACTTCTGTGCAAGTAACATGAAAACAATCAGAAAGAGCAGCGTTCTTCGAGAATTTGTCATTACTACATGGAATCTGTAACTTAGTATTGAACATTAATTTAATGATACATTTCTGTATTTATTTTGATAACCAGGATGAAATAAATGAGCAAGATATCAAGAAGCACATAATTCCACATTGATCAGTTACTGTTGTGTGCTTTGCCGGGTTGAGTAATCTAATATTAGTTGTAGCATAAAGCACTAAATCATTGTGAATAATAGTATTTAGTAGACTATCATACAACTAAGATAACGTGACATTGAAAATTAGTCATTTCATTTTTACAAGTACTGATCTAAGGGTTGATGATTTTCACTATCATATCATCAAGATATATGAAAGTCGTATAACAATATACTAAATAGCATTACTCAATGTAATATATTACTTAGGTTCATGCAGACTGCATAGTTCTATAGGAACCATGTCCCCCTCATTCCTAAACCAGCCTACATGAGCTCTAGAAGCTAGTTTAATAGCAGTGAGATATAGTGCTTACATGCTTTGTGAGGGCAAGATTTGCCTCAAAGAAGGATCTGATGGTCCCTATGTCTTCCCAATAATCATTGAAAAGATAAGCCTGGAAAAATATGAAGAAGAATGTTAAACATAGTTAGAAGGAAGGATGAGCTCTCCGCCAGCATCAGAATATGAAGTACATCATAATGTTCATTTGTTCGGTGTGTATGCATGACACACTATCCATGACGCAAATAGTTTGTAGAAGACAGATTTTCAGCATTCAGAAAGCACGATGACCTTTATGAAGAACTCTCTGGCTGAGGCAGGGATTATCTCTGAACCAAAGTCATTTGCAGTGGGAAATCGCCATCTGACTCAAGAATAATTATAGCCATTAATATTTCTGAATTTGTTTTCCATGGCGTCTTTTGTGTGTGTGTTTAGAGAGAGAATTTACTTGATGAAGCACAATTCCGGTCTTATATCAACTTCTTGAGGTGACACTAAGAAATACTAAGGAGTCGGTTTCTTATTTTTCTTTTACGCAATTCATCAATATTCGAGACTTTCTAGTATTTGATACCTCAAAAGATTCAGAAGAATCTCCTTCTTGAAGAGATACACTCCCATGGAGGCAATGTATGGTTTCTTTTGGGCCTCTTCCTTTGACAGTCCCAAAACCGTTGTATCCACTTCCTGATTAATATAGTGGAGTCAGCATAGTTAATCAAGTTCCTAAAAAATTAAAATTTGGCATGATATCATGATTTTAATCATTGCCATCTAGCCTAAAATCTTCGAAAAAAAACAGATACGCGCAACAATATACTTTTTACGTGGTGAAAAGACAAGATCTAAAAGCAGAGGAAAAAAAGGGATTACCATTGCCTTGAGGTCGTCTCCTTTAGGCTTTTCACTGAATGAAAGGATCCTTCCTTTGTTGTCTATCTTCATTAGACCAAAATCTGAAGCACGGCTATCAACAAAGCAGAGGAAATTATTGAAAGGGCAAGGCATCTACACTAGCTGAGTATTATATTAATTGGAAATGACCAGCCAAGCCAATTTTATGAGGGTTATGCGGTTTGCTATAAATGTATAAGTAGCGCCACTGGGGAAACTTTGATAAAACATAACATACCTGTTATCCATTGGTAGAGAAGAGATGGAGATATCTGCACCACTCTGCCGATGATTCTGCAAAGGAAGAGATGAATCATAATGTGTAAGAATGTATCAACTGACATGAGTGAACTAAAACACTGTTTATGTGAACTTCTTGCATTGCCTTACTTGAACAAAGTCCATGTAATCCATCCTATATAAGTGATCCCCTGAAAGGATCAGCACATCCTCAATCTCCTTACTCCTTGCATCCTATAGCACAGAAAGCACATTCAGTACTTTATAAGGGATTTTTTTTTTGTCTTTTTAATACAGATCTTACATTACAATAGGACCATGACGTAAAAAGAAGCCATGAAACATATTTGTGACGACAGGCTCAACTTTTTACTTATTCTCAGCTGGGGTACAAATTTTTTTCACTTACAGATGCAATATAAATGGCAAAGTTGCCATCCAATTGCAATTGGACGTTTAAATGCAGCCCTATATGTAGTTGTACTGGTTAAAAATGTTTCTATACATAGATCTAAGGTTTCTAGCAATATATGAACAAGAGGTGATCTACAAGATCCCATTGAAAAGGGGGATAATAAGGCATTCATGCAACATAAATTTCCATCATAATACAGAAGTAGAGAAACTCCTAAGTTCTTTACTTAACCAAAACTTTTGTCTCTCTACCTATATAACCTCCAAAACCTAGTTGATAGCCAGCATGTTCCCACTGGCAACAGGATCAAGAAGCAGCCTGATATTTATGATATTAACTATGTGCTTGATGGTAGCGCAGTCACGCAGGCAGCAGTGTTGCAGCATAAGGAGTCAGGAAGAGTATTGAAGGTGTCAACAGATGCTCCAGGCATGCAATTCTACACGGGTAATGGGCTGAAGGATGTGAAGGGAAAAGGTGGATACGCTTATAACCCTCAGGCAGGACTATGCTTGGAGACTCAAGGGTTCCCTGATGAGGTTAATCACCCTAATTTCCCTTCGCAGACTGTGAGTAAAGGAATGCCTTACACGCATTCTATGCTGTTTGAGTTTTCAACTAAATTCATCACAAAAAAGAAAAAAAAAAAAAAAGGTTTTAAACTAAAGCTCCAGGTGCTTAATTGTAGATGACTGAAAGTTGAATATTCTACATGACAAATTTGGATATTTGTGCATCTTCCAATTGATCTGATCTTTATAGCCAACCCATTATACATTTGCAAATTTGCAATAGTAAAGTTGTCCGAATATATTGTTAGAATATAAATTGAATGATTAAATTTATTCATTCCTACTATTTTAAGCTTTGGGATAACTAGTGATTTAACACATCATTCATAGAAGAGCAATTCTAAAAGTTTGTTAGTGTAACTAAACATAAATATGAATTACCTCAAAAAGCCAATGGAACTGTCGTACAGCATCTGCAGTGCCCTGAAACCACTTTTTACCAGCCTCCCCTGGAGTTTGAGTGGCAGCGAGAACCTGCCACGGAATGGAAACAAAACAGCCTTTTATGTCTCCTCTAGACCTTCCTTTTTATTTCACATGCAACCATGTTCATTCTAAACAAGACGAAGCTAATTTGTGTGGGTGTATTTACCATCTGAAACTGAAGAATGAACATACCCAGGTGCAGCAGAAGTAAGCATGTTTATAAGTTTGAAATGTACCTCACAAAAGCCGTCTCCGAAGGTGACTCCACTGCCAAAGTTGTAAGCGCGCGAAATATGCCTGTTGAGTGATGCTGAGTTGAACTGAGTGAGAATGTAGACTTTTTTGATCCCACAGTTGATGCAGTTGCTCATAGGCACATCAATCAGCCTGTATGATCCTCCAATGGGAACCTACATTGATAGGAAACGGTAATGCAAATCATGACTAACCAACAAGTATATATATGAATATGTTCATAAGCACAAATCAAGCCATGATGAACATGAAAAGTGTGCAAAAGGAAGACTTACAGCAGGTTTTGCACGGCGCTTGGTGAGTGGGAAAAGGCGGGTGCCTGCTCCTCCTCCCAGTATAATTGCCACAACGGTCCGTGCGTCCCGCTTTTCCATCTCTAGGTCCCTCAACTGCAACGGACCCCCACAATGTGAACCCTTGATTAAAAGAGTAATGCAATATGTACTGCATTTTAATGGTTTAGATTAAATTTTGTAAATTTAATGACGTATATGTTGCTACATAAAATGCTATCATATATACGTTAAACATAACAAAATAAAATCTGGAAAACAGAATTGTTCTTCACCATTTTACTTGAAACGGGACGATCGTCATTTGGGTGCTCTACTTAAAACTTTTCCTCTAGAAGGGAGGTTAGTAAAAGTAAACAGATGGAGGATGTTTTGGATGATGGAGTGGAAATGGGCTTGTGTTTAAATATTCAAACCCAAAGAAATCTCAAGCCCAAAAGCACAACAGAAAAGTGCTGTCATAGACATCGGCCCAGTGCATCGCTCTGTTTTGGACACAGGAGGATCTCGACTCTTTAGAGGTTCTAGTTTTTTGGATATAAATCCTTGAATAACAGTTGATTATACACACGGCAACTACTTGGTTGAATTGTTGGTAATTTGGACCGATAAAGTTATAAACTACCAACAGTTCGGTGGTAGGCGGCCGAGCAGTCTAAAATTTATTTGGGCAAATAAGTTTCATATAAATTCTTTGCTGAGCTAGTTAATAATTCGAACAGGTAATTGGCGTGGATCACAATTCAAATTTGTCACGTTCAAAATTGTAAAAACAAAAAAGTAGGCCCTGTTCAATACAGAACATTGCAATGGCAACAACAAATAATCCGAGTAACATTATTTTGTTTTCCCATGGTGGAATTTAAACACCCAAAAACGTTATGTTTTCTTTGTATGAGGTATGTGGCTAGACCGCACGCCTGTGTGTGAGTGTTTGAGGAAGCTCACCTTCGACTCGCCTGCTACATTAGCGGTCAGAGACATGCAAACATGTTGCTTAACGTTGTTACTGCCACTACCACTTCCTTTCTGAAACTGTGTCAGCTTCACCTTCATCTTCTTCCCCATCATTTCTCCATTACAAAACTTTACAAGGCCCCAGTTCCTCCCAGCCAACCCTGTCGCGCCACGCAGCCGGGCAGCAGCTGAGAGGGAAATCCGGCCATCGCCCGCCACTGCCATTTTCTCCAGGACTTGAGGAGAAAATTGGAATTGTCTTCAATGAGGAGGCCGTGTGTGAAGAACTACAAAGGGAGCCTAAAGCTATCGGTGAGTGAGACTCGCTTGCCATGACATGCATGCTATTGGAGGATTGGGCCACGCTATCCAAAATCAATTGCATCCACCAATTTTCCTGTGTGTTTTTTAAGCCCTCCGGGCCAAATTGTGCAAATACGGGGTTATCCTCACACTCGGCGTTAAATTACGAATAAGGACTATTCTATAGGCGCCGCCTTGAGATTTTTGGCCTTGTTTGGATGGTATGATTCTTTATGCTTTTTTTTTTTCATAAGTAAAGTCGGGCCGAAGAGATCAATAGTAGCTATTCTACTTTGACCATGATCATAATAGCATCTGTTTGCTAAGAATAGCATTGGTGAGGCTTAGATGATGGAAACCGCAAGCGCTCCTACAAGTCCCAGCATTGGTGAGGTTTAGACGATAGAAACCGCAAGCGCTCCTACAAGTCCGCTTAAATGATAGAAACCACAAACACTCTCGCAAGTTTGATTGAGCAATTGTTTGACCTAGACCCATCATGATATCAGTAAGATTCAAGGCGGTTAATACTAATAGGATTGAAGATTCTCATTTCGAGAATCAAACGCTCACCCTATTACATGTCCAACCATTTTGAATCTACTGACCCACCACCCCTGATGATAATTCATTGTGCTTTTGTTTGGCCTTCAAGTATGATTTTTAGTAAGAAGGTTAAAAACAAGCAAACTATGTAAATTTTTGGAAGAAAAGTAACTCGCAAATATAAAGGAGAAGAACAAAAATACTTACCTTTAGGCTTTAGTCATTGTTGCTTAAGTACTTGAATTGAAGAACTAAGATTTGAATATTAATGAATTTGCAGAATCTTGAAACCTTCACAATATGTCTAAATGGAGAGTGATAGATAGAGTTTTTGACCCATCATTTTCTCACGTTAAAGTTATATATGGTAGAAAATCATATGCTTATTTATAGATAGATTAAGACCCTTATTCATAATCAACCATTGTCCGTTGTTTCCTTCCTTTAAAGAAACAACTTTTGATGAAACACCAAGTGTATACTAAAATTGCCAATTCTTATTTGCATGCACATTGTCATTGTTTGATTGTTAAAAGCAACAGTCACTTGTTTTGCTCAAGTTTGTACTGTTCGATCGTTTAAAAGCAACAATCGATCGTTATGGGCTAAGTTGCACAGTTCAATCGTTCCTTGAGAACATTCGATCGGTTTGCATAAAATTTCCCGTGTAAAAAAAAAAAATCTCATTTCCCCCCCTTTGAGACTTAGGACTATACGAAACACACTTAGGCTTAAAAATAAGGTGTCTTAACCCTAATCTTAATGCGAGGTGTTACATGTGTAAGAACTAAAAATTTAATTTCCTGAAAAAAAATGTTATAACCATGTCCATTCCCTAGTCATTTGGCTAGAAGGTATACCAAAGAGCATAAGAGCCCTCTTTGAAAGAACACCAAAGGGTCAGGAAAATGCCAAAACTAGTTGGTTAGATAAGATATGTTTATTGGGTCAAACTGGGCTTACTTGGCTAGAGCTGGGTTATGAAATATGTATTCAATCCATCAAGCTAGATTTTAAAACTGAAAATCTGTGTTTTGTGAGCTTGGGCTTGGGTTTTTTTTTTATTTTGGGTTAAGGTGGGTTGAGTTTAGAAAATATAGACTTGGCCCAATATAAAAATAAGAAGGTGGGATAAGATAATAGTCTATGCTGGAGAAAGAATTAAAACAATCCTTATCCTAGCTAGATAGGAGTAAGATATCCCTGCAACCAAACAAATATTTTTCATCTTCAATCCTTTGCTTACGAGCACAGACTTTGCCGACAAGCAACCACCGATTGCTTCTCTGGCCGCCACTCACCCACTGCAAATTATTAATTATAGACAAAGCTGACTTCCACAGGCAACACACAGAGCCAAAGACCCTCCTAGCTCAGTTAATTGGCTGAGAAATTATTAATTTGAATTTATTTCTTATTTTTTTTGGGATGTATCAAAAAAAATAATAAAATATAATACAATATAATAGTAATTTAAGTGGTAGTTTAATCGGTTGTGGACTACGTTGAAGCGGAGGTCACTAATTTAATTTTTTTTTTCCTTTTTTTTTTTTTGTGAAGATGTAAAAATAGTAAGCCAAAAATAAAAAAGAAAAACAAATAATCATTATTTTTACCGTTACTTTTTTAGACGAGAGACATTTAGAAGATGTAAAATGACACTTTTGAGGTAGCTGATGGGATCAAGCGGCAAACCACTCTTACCTAAACCACACGCATATTCATTATTCAACAAGAAAAGAAAGAAAACTACACCAAGACGTCGTCGTCTCATTCAGTTAGAACGTCTTCATCAACGAGCGTTCCCTAGCTTAGCTTCTACTTAAAGAAACAGGGAAGAAAGGATCGTATAATAGAGTTATAGAAGGCAACCTTCTACTACTTCTTTGTGCCTTCTTCAACAATGGCGTCCTCACCTCTTTTCCCCCTCCTCCTCCCACTGCTTCTTTCTTCCATTCTCTTGCTGAATCACCCAGTCAAATGTGATGGTAAGCACTTCTTTTATGACTCTTTTCTGTTTTGTTAAACTCTTCCTTACATGTGCTCATTTGGGATTGGGGAGCTTCTTTAATGTTCTGTCATTGATTTCCTGTAGTATCCTAAACCCACTTCAGATAAGATCTGATTTTTTTTTTTGTTATGGATCTGGGTTTGGGTACTGATCTTAAAGTATTTTGCTTTTTTGCAAATGAGTGTTTGTAATTTGTATGCTTTGCTTGATGTTTTGTGAAATCTTTGACTTACATGCTTCAATAAGTCTTTGCAACAGTAGAACTTGTTTAGCGGAGATTTATGCTCACCTGTGCTGGAGATCTACGGAGATTTAGATTAAATGTTCTTTTACTGATGGATTGTGTCCTTTAAAATATTGATTAAATAATTAAATTTAATTATTTTTGGCTTAAACGTTTGGAATAACTGGTATTTTAACATGGTATCAGAGTCAGAGGTTATGAATTCGAACCCTGACTCCATCAATTCACTCCCGTTAAAATTAAATATGTCACGTGTTGGATATTACTTAATAAAAGGGAATTTGAGCCCATAAACTTTTGAGACAAGTGGTAATTTAAGAACCTTAGAATCATAAAATTAGATGCCAAGCCCCAAGAAAGGCAAAAGGAGAAAGTTACTTGACAGTTGAGGGCCTTTGCCGTAATCCATAGGACAATGCTATGATCCCCCCTTTTTATTGATTCGGTATCAGAGAAAAGACACAGATGGAAACAAATAGAGAGAAAAGATACAAGGAATTTTGGAATGGTTCAGTATTAGATATTTACGTCTACCACTGTGAATTGCCCAAAGGCTGCATTGTGCGCTCATTGACTCGGATCAAACACATGTTTAGAGCATGTGAGTTGGCCCACTAGGTTAGTTGATGGATCGAGTGACCTGGATCCGTCTCGAATTGGGCCCATTAGGGCAAGATTCGAGCTTGGCAGAACCCACTTGGGTTGGTTATCGGATCCGGCAACCTAGATCCAATTCGTGCATGTCACACGTGCTGAGCCCACTTGGGCCGGTTACCAGATTCGGTGTTGCACGCATGAGGACCCACTTGGGTCAATTATCTAATCTGGGTTACCGGATTTGATTCGCACGTGACTCGTGTGAAAGTCAAAGGAGGTGCGTGCAGGCATGTGGAACACTCCGGGGGGGAGTGTGAGGGCATTTGGCAGTGCATGGGCTGGCTGGACAGAACCTGAAAGTGAAGTGTGAGGGCGTGTGAGAGATCCTTTTTGGCTAATTTTGGCGATGTTGTGTAGATCGACTTCCAAACTTGCAATTCATGTGCCGAACAGTTTGACAGAAGGTCTGGAAGGCTGAGATTCAAGGAGAGCAATAGATGAATGGGCCGACAAGAACTGTGGAGGAGTCACCAGGAAAGTAGCTCTGATACTATGTAGAAATTTATGGGAAACATAAAATATGGAGAGGAAAAGAGGAAGCAAAGAGAGAGAAAAGACGCAAGAAAATTTGGGTAGTTTGGTGTTACACATCTACGTCCATCACTATGAATTGTCTCAAAGCCTACATTGTACTCTCATTAACTCGATTGTATTTATAATACAAATGTCCTTATTTATAAGAAAACTGTGGTAGGTGAGGGAATACTATGGTAATCAAATCTTGGAACCAAGATTTGATTAGTGAGGCATGCAAATTCGTATTCTGTATACTTTGTTTCGACATAAATTATGTAATACAGTTTCCTTGCTCTCTGGCACATGTCTGTGGAGTAAATTATGTAACTGCCTCTTTAAAGGACAAAATGGGACAATACTTGCTTTGACTGACCCAGAATATTATTGGTTTAGATGCAATTTAGGCCCTGGTTGGAGAACCTGAAATGATATCCAAACTTAAGTTGGTCAAAGTGCTGCCTAATCTTGTGGTGAGGGTCTGAAAACTCATAAGTATAGCCTTACGAAAAAGATATTAATGCAAGTTAAGTTAAATCTGTTATTAGCTGGGCTTACTTAATCTTGCCTGTTATTACTGTTCTGCTCAAGAGACACCTCTGTTTGTTTTGGTAATTGCTCCTCTTTAGGTATATCAGCCATCCACCTCTTTAGTAATTACTCTAATTACTTCCTTTCATGTAGCTAAAAGCCCTTTTTAACCCCTTTTGCCATTTCAATCTGTCAGATGTACATTCCAAATGTAACGAGAAAGATCTAGGAAGATTCATGACTTGAAACAGGATTGGCGCATGTCTTTCTTTAACATTCATATTTCATAACAAATCTGTCAAACATGGGAGTCTAGTTAGTGAAGAACTTCAAGAAAAATTTTGTGTCTCTCATACCTGTTTTTTTGTTTTCAGCCCCCTTCTTGATGATACTCTTAATATAATATAAAAATGAGGTCGAATGGGAACAAGATTAAGCTTTCATTGATCAGGCGTCAGTTTTTAGGTCTTTCAAAGCCTTGGTCTTCTAAGTTTCATTTGCCATGATGGTATGCCACAACATTTACATTTAGCAAAGAAAATTGGCAAACATTCATTAATCGATTTCGCTGTGACCATTTATGGCAAATGAAACATACTTGGAAGAGTTAATGTTGAGAATATCAGAGATCTATAGCTTGAAAAGTTCAGTGCATTTTATGAAATTCATAGAATTGTAAGTTTCAAGCTTGCTGCAATGTAGGCATGTTGGGAATGGTAGAAATATAACATGCTTTAGTGCAAATAGTACATAACTGAATGGTTATTCCATGCATAATGCTTGAATCTTTGCCTCTCTCTGTCCTACTCTATCTGTGTGTGTGTGTTGATATCTGGACACTGAACATCCTATCCCCACCATTTTGTTGCTGCAGATGAGGATGATCTTCTTCAAGGCATCAACAGCTATCGAGCATCCTTGAACTTGGCAGCTCTATCAAAGAATGACAATGCAGCGTGCCTTGCTGGTGAAATAGCTGACCAATTCAAGGATCAACCCTGCACAAACACCACAGGGTCCAACACGGTACCGGGCACCGAGCCGCAATTTGCCGATTACCCGAACCTTTTAACCAAATGCCATTTGAATGTCTCCAACACGCAGGATGGGGTCATAATGCCTGCTTGTGTACCCAAACTGGAGCCAAGTCTGGTCCTCACCAACTTTACAGGGTCTCAGTACTCGGGTAATCTCAATGACACCAAGTTCGTAGGAGCTGGGATTGGCTCTAAAGATAATTGGATTGTCGTTGTTCTGACCACAAATACATCCACTGGAAGCTTTGTCCCTTTCAACGCTGCCAGCGTAGTTTCCAGAATTGGTTTGATCTTCCATTTGCTGTTTTTGCTGATGGGTTCTATCTTCCTGTTGTAAACTAAGACGATGGCCAGACCCTTTGTTTTCTTGACAGTTTTTGGAGGATTACTAGTCCATTGGCCATGTTACAAGCTTGCGGCACAGGAGTTTTTCCACTTTTCCAACATATTTATATCAAAAAAAGATAACGGAATACAGAGCTGCTTTCATGGTGAGAACGGAGCAGGTTATGCAAGGATATGTCTTGTTATCATCATTGTTGACATTGTTTTGTTCTGCACTTCTTGGTTTCATGAGATGAGAATCGGAAGCAAGAATCTATAACTGTTCCATTCATTTCATTTTATCAATATAATTCGGCGTGATGTTATTTGAACCTCCAAGCGTTTTATGAAAGTATCAACTTATAATGTTTTTTCTCAGGTTATCCTATGTAGTTCCTAGGTGCCTTACTGGGCCACCGATTGATCACAAGGTCATATTAGCTGGCATTTAGGGACTATGAGTCTGGCCACTGATATACACATTCCCCGTTCTTATTTTTTCTTTTTCATTTTTTTTTTTCAGTATTTTCAGCAAATTGAAACTGTGAGCTGACTATTTTCTCAATCCGAAAATTTGAAAGAGGAAGTGAGTGATAAAGTGATTATGACAGCATCCAGATCTTGTTCAATGAGACTGTCTATTGCGTGAGAGGTCACTCGGGTCTCACCGGATTGGATAGGTGTCTGAATAGTTCGAGCAAATAAGTCTTGAACTATATATCCAAATACTAGTGTAGAGTCCTTACACCAGGTTTGCATCCGACCCGTTCGAGCAAATTAGTCTTGGACTATCCGAATTCCGGGATAAGTAAGATAAAGTCTCTTGCACGGTTGCACCAGGCTTGCACCCGACCCGGTCGTGCACAACTTGTTCATAAGACTTCACTATTCAAGTGACAATCAAGTACTTCAAAAAACATGGAAGCACAAACTCCCGACACATACCCCAGTTGCATGAAATCTTTATGCACTTTCTTTATAACCAAACGCAAGGCCTTACGGCAGATTTTCCTCCTCTTAACGATGTTCCCATTTATTATGGGATAAAGAATATTGATAAAAGATGAGAAGGGCATAACCATATAACCAAGTGTAAGACACGGCCAGGGCCGCCAGGCAGCTTAGGGGGACAACATGCGAGGTGGTAGCAGCTGGGCGGGTGTGTTTTGGCGCGGACTGAGAAAGAAAACCTCGTATTCATCGTACTCAAGCCCTCCAAAGTATCCTACTGTCCTCCCCGACGCTTGGATTCCCAGCACCAAACACCACCGTCCTCAATCCTCTGGAATTTTCCGTAAGTAATTGTCGAATTGACACCATTTTTAATTTTTATTTGCTTGGTTTTCTGTCTTTCCCGGGTTGCCCAATTCTTTTGGTCTGCATATACGTTTTGGAGTGACATGTTTTTTTACATCTATAAAAGCACTGAAAATTATTATTGGTAATGGCATGCAAACCAGCTAGTGGTCACACTGCTGCAATAATTGATGGGAAATCGATTGCACGAGATATACGATTCAGAATAGCTAGTGAAATACGTAGAGCGAAGGCTGCCATTGGGAAATCCCCCGGATTGGCTGTCGTTTTGGTGGGTAAAAGGAGGGACTCCGAGGCTTACATCAATATCAAGTTAAGAGCTTGTGATGAAGTTGGAATTGCAACTCTGATTGCAGAGCTGCCTGAAAACTGTGCAGAAACTGAACTTCTTGATGTTGTCTCAGGTTTTAACGAGGACCCATCTGTACATGGCATTATTGTGCAACTTCCTTTGCCACAAGTAATTTCTACAACTGTTTTTGCTTCTTCCTTTTTTTTTTCTTTTTTTTTTTTTTTTTTTTTGCCATTTACTATGTTGTCTAGCTTTCTTAATGCTATGGCCGGTTGTTGCCGTCAATTGTGCTGTTGGCTGGTGATAATAAGGATGTGAATTTCCAAAACAGCTCGACAAATTCTATTGATATCCCATCTAGACAACATATATATATAGCTCTAGTCAAATTTTTCCTTCGTTCACATGGATGGACTTTTGTTTGCATCTACAGGGCACTGGGTCCTAAGCTCTCTAATATGCATGTGTTTTGCACACTTTGATTTTCGTTGGAAATAAGGAAGTGTTAAGACTGGTAACATATCCTAATTGAAATGCTTGACACAGCATTTGGACGAGGAAAAGATTATGACTGTTGTGAGTCCAGAAAAGGATGTGGATGGCTTCCATCCCCTCAATATGGGGAATCTTGCCATGAGAGGAAGGGAGCCCTTGTTCATCCCTTGTGCCTCTAAGGGTTGCATTGAGTTATTGCTTAGGTTTGGTGTTGAGATTATTGGGAAAAAATCCGTGGTGATCGGGAGAAGCAAGATTGTTGGTTTGCCTACTTCTTTTCTGTTGCAGGTAATCTCTACTTTTCTGCTGATACATAATATTTTTGTGTCCGGTTGTGTGATATATTGTTGGTTGGCAGAGGCACCACGCAACGGTCAGCACCGTACATGCATTCACCAAAAACCCGGAACAGATAACTTCTCAAGCTGACATTGTAGTCACAGATGTTGGGATCCCAAACATAGTCCGAGGCAATTGGCTAAAGCCGGGAGCAGTTGTAATCGATATGGGAACAAATTTAGTAAAGGTAAGCAGTCAAAATCTTACCTTAACCTTGTCTCAAAATCTTGATTCTTGAAGGTTTTTATCAGTCTCAATCTCAACTTATATGGAATAAATAAAGAAGAAACTACTGCTGATTTAGCCAGATTAAAAACTTTTTTCACTTTGACAAGTAGTATGATTTTCTTTATTGCTATTAAGTGAGTAGTGACATGAAATTGTGGTTGTTGCTATAAAGAAAGGCTGACAAAGGGAAAGAGGAAAAAGACTTAAATTCAATAGCACCTACCTGAGAGTGAATAGATGAGAAAACAAATAAAGTGCATATAATCTTACCATATCAGTGTTGAACTTTTGATGGATATCAGTTTACTAATAAGGCTCTTGCGCAAGTATCTGGAAATGCATCTTCTGATTAACAGTAGTAGCCCTGATTGTATACTCAATGACGATCAAACCAATCCTCATTGGAATAGCATTACAGTCAATGCTCTCTTTCAGGATCTTGGTTAGCAGAGTAAATGTGTTGATTGCTTAGTCACTTATCATGACCAAGATAAGATAACTGCATTAAATTTACTTGAACATCTGCAATATCCAGATGGATTGACGGAGCCAAGTATTGTGCTTTAAAAAGAGAGCCAAAAGACATGCACATGTCTTATGAGAGTATTCAGACACTGAAAAGTAGACAAACATTTGCCTTTTGTCCTTCTATATTAGTATAGGTATATACATATATAGTTGGAACAACCGATATATAGTGTAACACTCTAGTCAAACATTGAAAATATGAGTAATTTATATAGAATGAGTATATTATAAAGACACTTATGCGTGTTAAGTTTCACATTGATTTCTTATTAGGTGAAACTAGATTTTTATAAATGATTATAAGGGAGCAGTACTTTCGAAGTGATAGTGCAAATGTAGTTACCACTTTTTCTGAGTCGTTACAAATAGTATCAGAGCCACATTATAAAGATAAGTAAGCCCACAAAGTGATAAGAGCCACATTATAAAGATGAGTAAGCCCACAAAGTGATAAGTGCCAGATGCAGTTAGCGGTTTCTCTTAATCGTTATATATAGGCATTAGGGAGAAAAATAACTTGCCTTACACTTGGTGGAGCTGGTGTCTCCATTCACTAATTCACTAGTCCCTCTCCGTGAAGTGATTTCTCATGTTGCTACTCTATATGATGATTTGCAGGACCCAAATAGTCGTCGTGGATTTCGAGTCACTGGAGATGTTTGCTATGAAGAGGCAATCAAGGTGGCGTCGGCAATCACCCCCGTGCCTGGAGGGGTGGGACCTGTAACAATCTCAATGCTCCTATCTAACACGCTTGACTCTGCTAAACGTGCATTTGGATTCTCTTCAACATTAAGCGGTTGTTTCTTAAATTTAGTTTTATAGTAACTTTAACCCAATGCACAGAAATCCAAAATATATGAAATCATTAGTATCATTTAATTGAAAATTTAGAATCTATTGAGCAATGTTCATTGCTCTTATAGAATGATTTGGCTTACATGCTGTAAAAAAATTGTACTTTAGTTTTTTCAATGAAATAGATTTAATTTCACTTTCTTTTCTTCTTTTTTTTTTTGTTTTTTGGCATGAAAAACTTGAAATTAAATCTAAACCGTTAGAAAAACTACATCATAATACTATTCTTCCATCTTCTTCACGGCTTTAACAAACTATCGTTATAAACAATGATGCGATGTTGAGACGACATGACTTTTGGGCCAAACAATGTCCCATTTTGCCCACCGTTTAGAGACACGGCAGTCTTGCTCCTTTGTTCCTCATAGGTCAAATCCAGCCCAGAGCCTAGAGGCTAAAAGATGAATATCTACATGTGGTCAACAAGAAAGCATTCTTCCTATAATAAGGCACACCAATTTCATTTCAGGCTTTCAGCTAAATATCTAGCTATCCTTGACCGAAAAGTGAAACCAAAAGAAATCTAGCTATCCCATATAAAACTAAGCACATTGCTCAAACGAATAACATGCTGCTAGCAGGCCAAAAAAAGAAAAACTTGATAATATTTATTGAGTGGGATATTCGAAGAAAAAAAAAATCCCCTGTTCTACATATATGTATTTTCCTTCTTGACATCCACAAATGTTTATTGGATGCTGCCACATTATTCCGGCCACCACCTTGGAGAAATTCACTAGTCTCTTCATCTGTGAGGTTTCCATGCATGTGTGTCTCACTCTCATCACTAATTCAGGTGCTCTTCTTTAGTCTGTTGTGAGTGATAAACAGATACCTTTTCAGTGCAAGCATTAGGACCCATGTTGTCTTCGTGATCTTCTCCTTTATCATCAAAAGCAATGCCGAGCTTAGCACAGTCTTTAGTATCTGGGCATGTAAACCTTTGAAGAAACCCAGTAGGCCTTCTCTTTTCCAAATGGCGTAGAGTGCACCTGAAACTGTCTTCTGGGCTTTTTGCTCAGCTTCTTGGCTCCCATTTTCATCTGATTCTGCAGCCTGAATCATGACCTTGCACCTGTTGGCAATTAACTTGGATCTTTTAATCAAGTTGAGATACGCCATATTTTCATGCAAACTTGCAGAAACTATGAGTTTTACATTGAATATATTCTTAACAGTACAAACATGAATGAATTCATCAGCATGAGGTTAAAAAGCCTCCTAAATATAATCCATGCAATGCATGAGGAAGAATGATTGAATTGACCATCCACCTGATAGCTGGGTAAGTCAAGCAGGTAGCGACACACTTTGAAACTGCACCCAACACGAAAGCAGAAAAAGCAGAAAGAGCTTCCGGGGACGACTCTGTACCTGTTTTTTGGCTCAGCTTCCGATTCAGTAGTCTCTGTTTCAGCTGATCAAATACGGTGTACTGTACAATACACGTTCTAATTTCAGCTTAATTGGTCTTCTCTTGCACCTTAAATCAACTATTCTAACTACTCATCAAATTGGAAGGTGAAAAAAATCCATGGGATTAGAAAAGACCATAGCTAGCAGTTACCATCATCAATTACACATATGGCTAGGATGTCAAGGTCATTGGTCCACTCCATCAAAAAAATTCAGAAATAAAAGTCATTTGCGTCTAAATACAACCTCAAGAAACTGAAATGGGACTAGTGAAACCAACCACACTCTACACACAACCTCTCTCTCTCTCTCTCTCTCTCTCTCTATATATATATATATATATAATGGGAAAGGGTTACAAGAAAACAAAGAACAAGACAAGGTGGGCGCCCCAACAACAAAATGCAAACAGAAAATACAGTGATGTAATGAAAAAAAAAACAACAAATAAATGGAAATTGGTCAAAAAAATGACCCAGTCCACTGGATCTTGGATAAAAATCTAAGAAAATGGCCGCCCGGTTGTTGAAACAGACCACAACCTATATACTTGCACACTGAGTACCTGGATAGATGGGTTTGATGTCAAAAGAAGAGATATGCCAAGACCATCAAATGCCTCACCCCAAGTGCCCTCCGACAGAGTCTTCCAAAGTCCTTTGGATTTCCCAAACTCACTCGTCTGCATCCTTGAGGATGCTGTATCCAAGGGCTGTAAGGTTAAAAAAACCCAGAGATTAGAATATCCAGACAATGAGCATTGAAACTACAAAAGGGTCTATTTTGTCATTAATAGCTCTTTCTTTTCCTCGAACCATTTTTAATAGTTTAGGAATCACAAAATGGTCTATGTTGTTACTAACAGGACTTTACAGTTGTCTGTGCAATTGAATGCATAGAATCACTTTCAGGATCTCAAGGAATAGTGTACTGTCAAATTTTTATAGTCAACATTGCCATGCCTCTTTACTTTTATTTTACTGACTTCTTTTGGCCGGTCATTTTCTTGTAATGACTCCCCTTTCACATGCACTCACCCAATTTTAAGGAAAAGCACAATGAAATATTTTACTTCCCATGTATTGTTTAAACAGAACCATTTCAATCGATGCTCGACATGCATATCATGATATTATCATCATATATCTGCGAGGATATTAATCTGAATCCTTTTGAGAGCTCAATGAACAGAGTTCAAGCACCACGTAATTCGTAAGAACCCCACACTAGACAACTTAAATCAAGAAAGCACAACTAAAAGATGTTTCCTAATCAAGAAAACATGTCAATATATGACTCGCCTGTGTCACTAAGACTGTACAAGCCCCGGCAGCAGCAGCAATAATCAAGTTTGCTTTTGTTCCAATGGTTTTGTTTCCACTCTTCTCCAGGTACAGCCTTTTGAAGAAGCTGTATCCATAGAAGTAAACAAACTGTGAAATAAAGGACTGCAGGTTCTTTGTCCCAAGCCCCTGGTACAGTGAAAGCACCTGCCGGGTAGCAATTGCTTCCCATAAAACATCAGAAATGTTCCTGCAAAAGCCAGAGCAATAAATTATATAAACATATTCATAAGTGATTCCTACCTTAAAAATCTGTGTCACACAAAGCAGCTTATTTGACTTTTAGGCCACATTCGATTAGATATACAATAAGTACACTGTTGAAAAAGGTCAAGCAGAGAAGACAGCAATTCATATATTATGAGCATTGCATGAAGAAATTAATTATAAAAGCATAAGCACCCACATGGAGTCAACTATCCTTTTTTCTGTTGTTTAGAAAGTGAAGCTACTTTGGATGACAACAGCTATTGTTTCTAACTGGCAATGAAATTATCCATGGTTGATATAAAATATGTTTATCTCATTATAACACTGTGGAAGCTAACCGTTTTCAAGATAAAAGACTCTAAAGGAAAACATCAAGCATTACAGAATAATCATGTAAAAGGAACTCAATCTAAGCATCATCAAACTCCCTTTGAATATACTTAAATTTAGCTTCTCTACAATGTAATTATAATATCGAACCAGTTATTCAGACAAAAACAAGTGTCCACTAATACAACAGCCTTTTGGTTTCCTGGATATGCTGATGGTCGGTTAGATTATTAAAAAAGGAAAATTAATGGTTTACAGAAATCTTCCAACAAATCAATCTAATTTGAAATTGACCAATTTTAATTCTCCTTTCCCCTACCTTTACTACAACTAAATACAGAAACTTGCAATAAGGACTTCTTCATCCCAACAACCACTCCCACACTCTCTCGCCCAAGCCTCCCCCACCCCCAAAAGAACAAAGATTAATTTAACAAATTTAACAATTAGAAACAAACAAAATCCTCAAGCATTCTCATTTAAAATACTTTGATTGGCCTGAATCAGTATAATCCAACCCCAGCAACTACAATATTAGTGACAATATCAGCAGATTGACTGAGTAACACTAACTTAGTTTTACCAGAGCCTTTAGAGAATTGTAACTCCATACACAATTAATACAACATGATTTCTCTAATTATAAACTCACAGCTGCTGCTGTAACATTTCTTTATCAAACTATTCCATGCCAAAACTAGAAATTTATGGGCCAGTAGACAAAAAATGGGTATTCCCGTGAGAGATAGATGACCAAACAAAAACCCAGTTGCTATTGTTGTAATTTGCTCCTCCTGTCGCATTTAACTTCTTACATTACCCTTAAATTTGAACTACATTTTTTAAAATTTGAGCTCTCTTTCTTAAGCCATCTAATGGTATTTGTGAAAGAGTGTTTCATTAAAGTGCATTTCATTTATAAACTTTTTACCAGGAAATTTGTGTCATTTGTAACGGCTTATGTCCAGAAATAAGATTCAAACTTTTTTTCTTCTAGGAAAATAAGATCCAAACTTGCTAGGTGTTGCTTCTTAATCACTCTGCAGCGCAATAACACCTGTGCTCTCCCATTGCGAATATCAGCAAGATTCAGTGAATATAGCTACCAAGTCCTATAAATGTCCTCAGCATAGTCTTACAATATCCTATTTATAAGTATAAATTGATGTCACAGACTCACATAACCCACATATAATTGTGAGACAAAGTTCTAAACTTGTTGGAGAATTATAATCAATCCCAGAAAAGAACAAATGAAAATAATTAGCAAAAGCCCTTGTAGAGGAAATATAAACCAACCTGTACTTCTGCTTATGGTGATCTCGAACTTCAGCTTGATATTTGGTCTTACAAGTATCAAGAGGGTACAAGATGGTGGTGCTAACCAGAGCTCCAATGGCCCCTGAAGTGGCCTCTGACAGGGACTCCAGATCAGCGTCCATCTTAAAGAATGAAAAATTGGGTATTGGAGAAATGAAAAGAACGGCTAGAAGATCGAGGAGGTCGAGGCATCCATGAATTTAGGAGCTGCGTATGATAATAAGAGTCCAGAAGAGAAGAGGATCGGGAGAGCAACTAAAAGTGACGCAGTGGCATACACAATGGGTTACTTTCCACAGTTGTGTATCTCTTTGGGAATCGGAAACGTGAACGTATGGGGTTTCTCTCTCTGTCTCTCTCTACGGCTTGGATTTGACGGTCCGTTTGGTATTTGGTTTTTACTTTCGAGATATTTGCAAAGTGTTTGGTATTTGGATTTGACGGTGTTTGGTATATTTACATCTCTAACCATATTTGCAAAGTAATTATTGGAATTGTTTCAAATTTAATAGTTAATTTGTAAAAAAAAAAAAAAAAAAAAAAGCAGATATACAAACATTTCTCTTTATTTTTATATTATAAAGGGTATTTGTATAATAAGACACCGAGTTAACCCTCCAAAATTTTTAAATCCTGTTTTTTTTTTTTTTTTGAAAATTTAATGGAAATGACAATAAAATTCCTGACATCAAAAATTTTGAACAGTCATTAGTCAAATTTAAAACGCACCGTTTTATCTCATTAAAATATTAATATTTTTATTAATTTAATTTAAAAATAAATCTAAAAAAAATAAAAAAAATTGAAGGGGTGCAAACCCCTATGCGGTGGCTTGCGACCACCCCAGTACCCACCCTTGAGGTGGCTTGCGGCCATCCTCAAGGGGTTTGGGTTGGCCCGTAGGCCACCCCTGAGCCCTAGGGGTGGCTCGCGGCCACCCCTTGGGTTGTTTGCGAGCCACCCCTAAGCCCTAGGGGTGGCTCGAGCCACCCCATGGTGGGTTTAAGGTGGCTTGCGGCCACCCTTAACCAACCATGGGGTGGCGGAGCCACCCCTAGGGCTTAGGGGTGGCTCGCAGGCCACCCCAAACCCCCTAGGGTGGCTTACGGCTACCCCATAGGGGTTGAAGGGTGGCGCTGCCACATCTGGCCACCCCTTCAATTTTTTATTTTAAAATCAAATTAATAAAAATTTAATATTTTAATGAGGTGAAACGGTGCGTTTTGAATTTGACTAATAACTGTTCAAAATTTTTGACGGCAAAAATTTTAGTATCATTTTAATTAACCCAGAGAGTAAATTTTCAAAAAAAAACTTGGGATTTAAAATTTTTGAAGGGTTAACTCAGGGACTTATTATACAAATACCCTATTATAAATTATATTTTTATCCCTCTCACATATACCCCCCCCCCCCCCCCCCCCCCTTGGAATAAAACCTCATCTCATTATAATACCAATAAAACATCTAGAGTTATAACACTCTAAATAGTAAATAGAAAGAGCATAATGCTCTAAATGAACAATATCTGAAATACAGTTTGGAATTTTCTCTATCCAAATCTAATCCATTTAATTCATAACTACTTGCTTGGCTAGTCCATGTGCCGCTTGGTTCGCATCCCTTTTAGTATGCTTGATCATCCAGCTCCTCCGAGAGTTAAGAACCACTCTAATATCTGCTACAATTTGCCCATGAGCGCACCAATTTGAAACCAAGGCAAGAATATCTTTGACCACAATCAAAGAATCACCCTCTAACACCATGTCATGCAGGCTCCCAGATCGTAGCAAAATTCAGCAGCCCGTAATGCTCCCACAGCTTCCAGCATGACTGGGGGGGTCTAAGCAGTTTATTGTTTTGCTCAGTGCATCATGTATTAATCCTTTGTGATCCCTCACAATGAAGCCCACACCCATATATTTGTTTATGGTATATCTCTTCATCGATTTAAGAATCAAATTGGGCAAAATGTTCCGTACAATGCAAAAAAAAAATACAACGTATAATATTGACAATCCAAACATTATCTATGACACACAATAGCCTCTTAAGCTATTACAAGACAATATCTATGAAATGTCATTATCTCAATCACTTTCAAATATATAGCAAATTTCGATGAATCACGTCTTTATCCACTGCGAGACCATTGATTATGACTTTTTCATCTCTACTACTAATGTTTTATTAAACGCAATCCCCTTCATTGCCTCTATTATAATAACAATTTTTCTTTATCCGTTAAAATTAGTTAAAACTGCTACGCTAATATTATAAAATAGTTATGAAATAAAAATATAATACGCTAACAAATTTTTTTTTATTTAATTTTTTTTCATGACCAAGGCATCAAAGAACAAGCATGGGGTAATGATGCCCAAGTAGTAATTCTAGATGAGATCCCCTCACTCAAGCAAGGAGTGCTCATTGATTGCGGATGCACAAGTAGTTTTTTTTTTTTTTTTAAATTTAGAGAATTAAGTTATTTTATTTATTTAAATAAAATTTACAATAACTTTTTTATTTTATTTTTAATAAATATTTTAAAAAAAAAGAGAAAAGAGAAAAGAAAGAAAAAAAGTCATATAAATATTAAAGGTATTATTAAGGAATTAAGCATTTTACCCAATTATTTATGTTTGAAAACAGATCCCCCTACCTTTTCCCTCCTTCAAATCTCCACTCTTTCTCGCTCTCACTCTGGCTCACACCGAAAATGAACCTCACTGAACTCTAATCTCTCTGTTCGAACAGCAACAACTCAGGAACCAAACCCCTTATACAGCGATGCAGGACATTTTCGGATCGGTTCGCCGATCCCTGGTGTTCCGGACCCCAGGCGGCGACGACGGAGGGTTTGCCAGTGGCCTGGTCGAGAGGATCGGCTCCTCCATCCGGAAATCGCGAATCGGACTTTTCTCGAAGTCTCCGGTCCGAGCGCTGCCTCCGGTCCCCAAGGACGACTCGTCGCCGATCCGGTGGCGCAAGGGTGAGTTGATCGGCTGCGGCGCGTTCGGTCGGGTCTACATGGGGATGAACCTCGACTCCGGAGAGCTGCTCGCCGTGAAACAGGTTGATTACGTATCTATATCTCTGCGTTGATTCGTTTATGGATTTGATATTGAAGTTTTGGTGGTTCTACTTAGTAGGTTTCGATTGCGGCGAATAATGCTTCAAAGGAGAAAATACAGGTTAGGATATGAATATGCAGCTGTTAATTACCCAACTTAATTCTACGTATGTGAAAATTAGTTTTTTTTATTTGAAATAGATTGGATTCTGAGACGAACAGATTTCTGCTTTGCAATATACTGATTTGTAAGTTTTTTGTATTTTAATCCCTTTAAAATAGGCTAACATTAGGGAATTGGAGGAGGAAGTGAAGCTGCTGAAGAATCTGTCACATCCAAATATTGTTGTGAGTATGGGGTTGCGATCTTTTGGTGGAAATGATGATGGGTTTTTAATTTTCTCATTGTTTTTGTTTTTGTTTTTGTTGTTGCTTAGAGATATTTGGGAACTGCTAGAGAGGACGAATCGTTGAATATTTTGTTGGAATTTGTCCCGGGTGGATCTATATCATCACTATTAGGGAAATTTGGATCCTTCCCCGAGTCTGTAAGTGAATATTACATTGTCATTTGAAGGTTTCCGGGGTTTAATTTGCTAATATTGCTTCTTGAAATCGTTCGCTAAACAGGTTATACGAATGTATACAAAACAATTGTTACTGGGTCTTGAATACCTTCACAAGAATGGAATTATGCATAGGGACATCAAGGTACCTCACACTTCCTTTTAATAGGTCCATATTGTTTTGGAGCTTCTCTCTTTCTCTTATCATAATGGGCCATAATGGGCATGATTCATGTAGGGTGCAAACATTCTTGTCGATAATAAGGGATGCATTAAGCTTGCGGACTTTGGTGCATCCAAGAAAGTTGTTGAGCTGGTATGCGATTGTCTCCAAATAATCAGCCAGTCTTTTTAGTGACTTTTTTTTATATGCATAGCTAAAGAGGTTATGTAACTATACAGGCTACTATAAATGGTGCCAAGTCGATGAAGGGTACTCCATATTGGATGGCTCCTGAAGTTATTCTTCAGACTGGGCATAGCTTGTAAGAACAAATATAAACCTTTTTTGCAAAAATGTGACCACATTTATCTGTTTTTTTTTTTTTTTTCTTGGCATGAAATATGTAGATTAAAAAGGTTAGTTTACAATCAATTCACCTTTTTAAAATAAATATTAAGAGCCTTTTTGACAGTTTGAAATAGAAGAACAAGGTTTGGCTATTGGGACAACTGGTAGTTGTAACAAAGCATGTATATTGCGTTGATGACCTCCATGTAATGTTTAAATAAAATAACAGGTAGCACACTGCTGAAACCAGCATGTCTTATTTGATTAATTTGTTTTTTACTTCTTCATTTGTTTTTATTTTTTAAATTGTTTTGAGATAAAGCTTATGAAGTATTTTTAATGAGAACACCTAGTATCTAAGTAAGATGAGAAAATCCTTTGAAAACCTTCTTGTTCTAAACTTCATTTTGAGGAAATCACTGTGCTCGATCTCATGCAGTTTATGCTTTAGTGAATCTGTGCCACTCTTTTTCTAAAATGGAGAAAAGTAAAATATGGCTGTAGTCCTTAATTATGATCTTTGGACCTCATTAATTTTGGAAAGTGGTTTCTTAGCTCTGCTGATATATGGAGTGTTGGGTGTACTGTGATTGAGATGGCTACAGGAAAGCCTCCATGGAGTCAACAGTATCAGGAGGTACGCACTTGATGCTACTTGTTAAACTTACTACTTCATTTTTTTTGTAAGAATTTGACTGTAATTTTATAAATGTCAGTGTGCGTTCTAAAAATTTTGAAAGTAAGAACCGGTGTTTCTCTCAGGTTGCTGCCCTCTTCCATATTGGGACAACTAAATCTCATCCACCCATCCCTGAGCATCTCTCCACCGAGGCAAAGGATTTTCTGTTAAAATGTTTACAGAAGTACATCCATTGTTTCTACTTTTCTTCTGTCATTATGTTTCCAACATACTTTATGATTTCTATTAGTCAATTTTTCTTCTTTGTAACTCTCACACACATCAAATTATGGCGGCAGGGAACCTGACTTAAGGCCTACTGGATCAGATTTGCTGCAGGTAATCTCTAGAGATGTTCCATATCAATTATTCATTGATTAAGCGGTAGTAATACAAACATCATGGATAAATACATGCCTAAACACAAGTGTGTGTGAACTATTGCCTTCCAATCTGAATGTTTTCGTTCACATATATACATGCACAGAAGCAGACATCATTTTACTTATGATACTGTTTTTTGCTAATCTGCAGCATCCATTTGTCACTGGGGAATATTGGGAATCTCATGCAGTTGGTAGTTCAGTTATGGTCCGTACATTTGCAGTAAGCTATACTAGTTTGAATTCTTGTTCTTTTGATTAACTTATCCTATACTCTAGTTCTTGTTACGTCAGGAATCTGGAAACCAGATGGTAACACCTGGGATGAATCTTAAGAACTCGTAAGTGTTTTACTCTGATGATTGTGGAACATTTGACGAATTTTGATTATTGGTTGTTGGAAATGTTGACTATGGAAACTAAATTGCTGCTGCAGCATGAACACCGTGATTAGAAGGTCAACCTGCACAGGCTTAAAGGATGTCTGTGAAATGGGTAGCCTGAGGTGCTCAACAGCTTATCCTCCAAAGTCCTTAAGAGTGGAATCTTGGGGAGCAAGCAATCATGATGATGATGACATGTGCCAGATGGATTATGACGATGAACTTTTGGTTGATGCATCCATAAAGCTCAAATCCATTTTAAGTTCGGATGATGTAAATAAGGTAAATAACTGTTGTCATGCCCTTTGTGTGCTTTAGGTGGTTATAATGAGCTCCAATAACACTGGCAGATCTCTTTCATTTGAACCAGAGTTTTAATCCCATGTGCGAGCCTACCGACGACTGGCCCTGCAAGTTTGATGAAAGGATTGAGTTGGAGAGAAGTGGAGTAGACTTGTCTCCTAGTGCAACAATCCATAAGGCTGCTGGCAGCCCTGGAGTATCAGATAAGGGGGAGAATGACTTCACATTTCCATGTGGGCCGATGGGGGCTGAGGATGATGATGAAGTTACAGAATCAAAAATTAGAGCCTTCCTGGATGAAAAGGTACCTTGTCCGTAGAGATCATTCTTTTGTGAATGAATTGATGGCATCATTTTGTTATTTTCTCTTATATTTTCTGAGAATCTTGAATTTTTATATGATAAAAATATGACATGGTTACTTGCTTTATAAAATTAAATTAGGCTTTAGATTTGAAGAAGCTGCAGTCTCCTCTATATGAAGAGTTCTACAACACAATGAATGCAGCTGGTCCTCCTGGTGCGGTTCAAATGGCAAATGGTGAAAAAGTTTTGAATAACTCGAGTTTACCTCCTAAAAGCAGGTCACCCAATCGAGCACCTAGCAGAAGACTCTCAGCAGTTATTGATGCTGCAAATGGTGCGGGACACGGGAGCCATACCAAAAATCTATCAAATGCAAGTGGTGTGCACCATCGAGCTCTACAAGAAATTCAGCCACCTCAGGCTAGTGAATGGAAAGGGGTTTTTCTTGATGCTCAGCAGGCATCATTTGGTCCAAGGTTCAGTATATGTTGTTAGGTGAATGTGTTAGCTTACATTTCCTGACAGACTTATCTTCTCCCATCTTGTAACCAAAGATTGAAATGTCTGCAGTGCTAGCTTCTCTGAGATACAAAGGAAATGGAGAGAAGAGCTCGATGAAGAGCTTCAGAGGAAGCGAGGCAAGTTTACATTTTCTGCATATGGTTTAAATCTAAACTGCACTGTGTTTTGTGGTTTTAGTTGGATCCATTGACCTTGAGGACCAATGTTGTGTTCAACTTTAGAATTAACCACCTTGGATTCTAGGTACTGATATTATACTTGTAATTAAATAAGGTATAAGGGGGCTTCTGTCAATGAATGCGCTTTTGAAACCAAGAAAATCCAAGCTCCTTTTAAGCTGAAAAGGGTTTTGAGATTTAGTCTGTTGTACTCTACAGTCTACACTATCTAAATTTAGGGAAAATATGTCACAATCCCCTGATACTTTCGTGCTGCTTGATTTTGAGACTCCGGATTCCAATTTAATGAATTTAAGACCAATGTTTTGAACATTTGTAAATCAAGACCTCTATTAGGTGTTTTGTCAACCAAAAAAAACAAAAATGAACGTGAAAATATAATTATACCCCTTAGATAATTAAAAAAAAAAATATCCATACCCTATGGCCTGTCAACTTCATGGCCATAGAGGGACTGGCCATTCTGAGGAGATCCATGGCCATTGGTCTCCATGGTCAGGAGAAGTCATGGGTCTCCTCATACCTGAGACCATGGTCATGTTTGAGGAGACTCATAGTTACGGATCGTTGGCCATGGAAGTTGACCGGCATGGAGTATGGAGTTTATATATATATATATATATATATATATATTTGATGGAAAGCCTAATAGAGGTCTTGATTTACAAATGTTTAAAACACGTCTTAAATTCATCAAATTGAAAATTAGGGTTTCAAAGTCAAAGCACGAAAGTTCAGGAAAATTGTGGCATATTTTCCCTTAAATTTAACTTGTTTGCGTATTGGTGCTTCAAGAGTGAGATTAGAGAACCTTTTCAAATTGATGGTTCTCATGATTCAAGATCCGCTATAATTTCTAGGAATGAGAAAATTTGAGAGGTGGAGGTGTTGCAATGGGCAATAGCCATCTCATAGATCTGGTTTCTGAAACCTCTCATTACCAAGTTAGAAAAAACCAATCCCATCTCATTCTTCTCGACTAGGCGATAGAGATGTTACAAAATTCTATTGACACTTGTCTCTTGTGAGAACTGCAGGTTGTATTAATGTGTTTATGAGCTTGACATGCATTTTTGTCGTATTTCCGAACAACTCAAGTTTTTGGGACATTGTTTTTGACATTGAAGTTATAAAACTATTTGTTCATGACAATGGAAAGTGCATATTGCAGAGATGATGCGCCAGGCAGGTGCAGGAGGGAAGACACCATCTCCAAATCATCGGATTCTTAATCGGCAGAGAGAACGGCTACGTTTTGCATTCTCAGGCAAATGATGCCATATATCTCACCTGTATCTATGCCACTGTTCAATGGGAAAAAAATTTTGTGGTTTTCCATTGGGAGTGGTCATGTATGTAGTATCATTATTAGTGCAATGGTGCCAACTCATATTGGTCACATTGCAAAATTTGCGTGAATAGCAGGCACTGCAATCTTCCAGAGCAGTCATGGTGATTCAGCAGAAAATATCTCATGAACAAGATCCTCATATGCTCCTTTTTCTTGTGTATGATATTGCGGGATATGAATCACATTACTTTTTGAGCTTATATTTAAAATATATTATTTACTATTGGTATGAAGAAGAAAGACTAATGTAGTAGTTTCTACATTAGGTTTTAGGAATTTGACAAATGCTTTTCAATCTCTATAATTCTCATACTTGCAACACAAAGTAGCTTGTGATGACTGACATAAAATCCTCCAAAATGATGGAAATCTCTCATTATTTATTTGTTTTGTTTTATTTATTCAATTTAAGCTGATTTTTAAGTAATTCCCTTGCCCCGAACAATCTTAGTAGGGTTGTAAACCACACATACAAGGGCGAATAAAACCTTTATTTTACATCTACATCTGTACTTTGTTGAGAGTGGATTTTAGTAATCTCATCACTTTGCAGAATTTGCCAATAATTACACATGTATGGACGATTTTTTTATACTAACTGCCCATGACATTTGCTTCTTTTTTTTTAATGAGCTTTTTCTGATGGGCTTAATCTAATTTTTGAACTAAATACACTTGATGTTAAAATTGCTACTTGTTATAATTCTGGGGTTCTCTCTGAGTTTCCTCAAAGCACAGGTGTTAGCGACGGCAAAGTACAACCAAATATGCCTTTATGTTGTATACATGTAATTTGTTAATAAGACACACCGGTTGCCTTCTTTCACTAAACGATATAGAAGTATGTAAATGCGAATATTATCCGCCTTTGCATATCCATATTTTGCAATTCACTTGTGTATGTGCAGATAGCAAGTATAGTATCTGTCTGCTTGGAATTAGTAGTACTTAGAAAATCAGCCCGTGACCCATGGGGATGGATGGACATATAGCCACTTTTTACAGACACGTGCCTTACGTGTTTCTCTCCCTTTATTTTTTCAAAAAAAGAAAAAAAAGTGTTTGCGTGTTCTTTTACTCTGTTTTTGTTTTGTTGTTGTCATGCTTCTTGAAACGGCACCGACGATTATAAATGGTTGAAAGTCAAAGAAGCATGAGTTTGGTTAAGGAATGATTAGTGTAGGCAGGCCAAGAACAGGGAGCTGTTGAAGCCACCCAAATGTTTCTCATGGGCCTCGTTGATTCTCCCACATGTCTCCTACTGCACGTACATGGCGGGCAATTGGTCTTACATCAAAAAGATTACAAAGAATCTCCAAAAAATTCTTCATGTTCCCCTTGCAAAAATATCAGGCTAACCTCCTGGCGCTATTATCTTGTTGGTGCCTGGTGGGTACGTAAGGTCAAACAAAGCAAAAGCTAAACCTTTAATCTCGATCATCCCATTTTTGAATTCAAAGTTTTCTGGAAAACAGAAAGAGAATGAATGATGGAAAAAAGCAAAATTATTTTGAATAAGGGGCTGAGTTTTGAGTGATAGGAAGGGACTAAAGTGCATGGAAAAGATGTTGGTGTTGGATGAGGTGGGTATTTTTGTATTTTTGTATTTTTTTTTTAGCTTTTTTGTATTTAAAAGGACAAGTTCTTGACGTAAGAGACCCGGATTCTGGGAGATCCACATGCATGATCATGAAAAAGATGAATGACAATGCAGAAACAGAGACAGAGATTTGACTCTTTGGTGAATTTTTCGGTGCCAACATTATATATAAAACACATTCAAACATCACTCAATTCAAAAGCAAAAGTCTTTTACCAAATGTTGACACATCATCACCAAGATATATCCCGACACTCACAATTATAGATACAAGTATTTTGAGTCCACCATACAGATGCTATCTTCAATGATTGGCTCTAATACTACTGTTAGAAGTAACACACATACAGTAAAAATATCTACAAAGAAGAAGAAAAAGCAAGAATCTAACATGATACGATAAGATTGTGTGTTGGCAAATTAATTTTTTTAATTTTTTTTTTTGGGTGTCAAAACATGGTTTCTAAGTTTTAATATTTAAGTTTGAGTTAATGATTAAGTTGGTATAAAAGTCTGTTCAAGACATGAAAAATTCAAGTTTATGAATGTTGTTCAACAAAGACCTAATATCTTTTGATTCCGACATCAGATGAAAGCAAGTTTGATGATGTTAGTAAATTTAAAACGGGATGTATAAAAAGTATGAAAATTTGGTATAGAAAGCCTTGTTTCTAATTCGAAGCTTGCTCAAAATAAAGGACCTCGGAAGGCCGTAATTGCAACCTTGATTGAAACTCGTGTGAATGGAATAGCCTCAAGGTGTTTAAACTTAAACCGACTTCACCTAAGTCTTTTGTTTTCTCTATTTCTATTCTAAGAGCACTAGCAACAAATACCATATAGTTTTTTTTTTTTTTTTTTTATATAAAAATTCACTTTTTTTTTTTGGTTTATATGTCCGCACAACGAGAGAAAAAATGGAGAGTAAAATTCGAACTAGTGACATTCGCTTCATAAGGCATAATCTCTAACCAATTGAGCTACTCCTAGAGTACAAATTCATCTTTCATGATTTAAAAGTGGAAATATAAAATCAAATCTAAGAACAAGTAAAATTAAAGACAAATCTATGATTATAGAGGTAATCAAATTATGGGGGAGAAGTGTATTCCCGTTAATGAGTACGAAGGAATTCAATGATTCCATTTTTGTGTGACTACAATCATGAGTCTCTCATGATTTATGATTAATCTTTGAATGTGATTTCATATGTTTCTTTAGAACTTTGTTGTTATATATATATATATATATATATATATATGAATGACAGAGTGTCAAAATGATCATCTCTATTTAAAAAAAAAAAAATAGAGTGAAATCAAATCAGAGGACAATTAAAAAGACCATTTTACCCTCATAAATTCACCTCTACTTCAAAAAAAATAAAAATGGAGTAAAATCAAATCAGAGAATAATTGAAAAGACCATTTTACCCTCATAAATTGTACTAACCAGATAGTCTCTAATTACTTTGAGATAGAGAGGATCCCATTCGACAGAGTGAGGGATCTTTTGAGATCTTCCATAGACAAGTGTTCAAAGATTTGGTCCCTGGTGGTTGCAGTAAAGGCTCGTCTGTCTTTGATTTCCTTTTCCTGCCAATACAACTGAAAAGACAGGAAAAAGGGAAAGGAAAAAATCAAACATTTAAAAAGGAAAAACATTAAATATGTTTCTCAATTCATATCTTATATAGTGGTAGCACCATGATTTTTCTTTGTCTGACTGAATTAATAAAATAATATATATATATATATATTTCACTTAATTGATATAACTTATTTTTTTTCTGTTTGTTGACGGAAGTCTGTGCATAAGTTAAAGCGAAAAAATATGAACTTAATTAAATGTCATAATTTTATCTTTGACAAACAATTAAACAAGTAACCATTCTGTTTTAATTTGCTAAAAAAAAAAAAAAATTGAATGAGTAATCGAAAAAATGAAAGGAAAAATAATAAAATCATTGTGTAGATAATCAACATCATGTTTCTCATAGAAAAAAGAAATTAACATCATAAATGATACTTGACGTTTGCCTTTACTTATACCAAAATAATTAAGTACTAACAATTTAGTAAGTTTTGTGTTGTCGGTCAATTTAGACATAATACAATAGAACAATGAGATTAATTCAAAGGACAAAACAAAAAGAATTGTAGGAGGAGCACTCTAGGTTTAAGTCATCTTTGATATGAATCTTTCAGGTCTTTTCATTTATTGTCCGCACATAAAAATTTTTTAAAAAAATTGAGATACAAAAAGAGAAAACGGAAAGATAAATGTTACAACTTACAAGATATGTTATCGGAATCCTCTTCTCGTCCAATTTTTGCAAATTCACCATTGAATTTATAGGCATAATTTTATTATTATTATTTTTTTAAGGGCTGGCTATTGTATGGAATATTTAAAAAAAAAAATTGTGGATAATTTAGGAGCTTTTGGATTGTAGGCCAACCTTCTATCTTTTGCTTCTTTTGGTAATCGCAACTTTATGAAGCCTTTGTCCTTTCAAACCATAAACAAGTAACAGCCTTCACGACTAAGGCTACTCGATTTGTGTGGACGACATGGATGGCCAGTTATGGAAGGATCGTACCTATTGTCGAAGCAGGTTCAATGGCTTTTTATGTGGAGTAAAGCACCCTCACCGCACATCACAGATTTCATCACGTGTTTTTATTTGCAAGTTGCAACCACAATAGTTGTCAGAATTTGCATCTCACCTGAAATTAAACCAACTTACTCTTTCAACCTGCACAGTATGTACGTACGCATGGTTGCGGTTTTTTTTTTTTAACTCTTTTTTGAATGAAAAATGTATGGGACAGGCTCATTTGGCAACACTTTTTAAGATAATGTTCTGTTTTTTTAGCAAAACAAAAACAAAAAACAAAACAAAACAAAAGTATTAATAAATAACTCTTGAGGTTCAGATGGGTTCAAGGTGTTCCATGGCTGGAGTGCTGATCGATTTGGACCTCTTGTGGTTCTTTTACCTATAATTAAAGTTGATGAACCTCTTGAGATTCGATACTCTTTTTGCTTTAGTAACTGCTTTGTGCTATCTCTTAAAAAAGACGAATTATTTGTTTGGTTTTTTTACTTGTACAGTTAATTTTCATTTTTGAGTATGTTGTATGAGAGCTCGCCCATTTTAGACATTTTAATCACTTGTAACCCTTTTTTAATTTGATTAAAAAAAAGTAAAAATAATAACTCAACATACAACATACTCAAAATTACTCTACTCTTTTTGCTTTAGTAACTGCTTTAATTTGCGCTGTCCCTTGGAAAGGACTGAGTCATTTGTATGGTTTTTTTACTTGTATGATTGATTTTTATTTTTGAGTTTGCTGTATGAAAACTCACCCATTTTAAATATTTTAATCACTTGTAACCCTTTTCTTATTTGATTAAAAAAACGTAATAAAAACAATAACTCAACATAAATATACTCAAAAACTACTTTTATCTCCACGTCAACACAACAAAATAAAAAATAAAAATAAAAACATCGTCTAAAAAGTTTCGTCAAACGAACCGATATAGGTTTTCCTTGTTGGCATTGTCGGAAAGCGCTGTGGTGCTGTTGATCATTATTACAGAGCTGAAGCCAATTGACCAAGGAGGATCCATCATCCATCCATGGGCTGTGCTTATCCATATACGCGTGGAAGTTGGAACAGGTGTGTAGGAAAGAGAAAGAAGCCATCACTAATTGATAATGCATATATATATATATATTTTATATTTCCATAAAAATTCCTATTAATTAAGGAACCAACTTTTTGTCTCCATAATTGTCAGTTATAAATCACATTCTTTCGTTTTTCGTCTTTTCCTCTTTAAAATCTTTTGGCTTAATTGGATCCACCACTTTTTTCAATATTTAATAAAATTATTAATTATTATTATTATTTTTTTTTTTTATATGATAATAAATTATCAGGGGCCGAGCTACTTGCATGCATTATCCATAAGCAGAGCCAGGAGATTGGTCAATTTTTCCGAGTTGTCCAATGGGCTCTGTTTTTATTTCTTTAGATGTATATATATTCAAGCTTGGGTGGATGTGGATGTGGTGGTGGGGCTTTACGAGTATTATCGATAGCTTTTCTACAAAAGGTCGTTGCTTTTGTTGGTGACGCCATTTCTGGGTTCTACCCATAAAGAAAAAAGAATCCCGCCCAACTCCAAAGCCACCCACCAAAAAAAAAAAAAAAAAAAACATCCTTTACCCTAATTAAAAGAACAAATGGTTTGTCTCCAAGGAATAACTCAATCGACCGTAGACCACGTCTAATGAAGCAGAGGTCACTAGCTCAATCGGCTGTGAACATGTCAAAAAAAAAAAAAAATGGCCTCGATGTTCGGTTCACTATCTTAAATTCTTAATCCTTAGCTTAATAGCCTTAATTACACTTGCATAGTCAAAACACATTAACAAATTTAATTAGTTTACACTTGCAAATGTTAAGGATGTACCTACTAGAATGTAGTAGGCATAAATTAGAGACAACTACATGGCTACTTACCTGAATTTTTTCATGAGTATTGCTAAATATATGTTTTTTTTACAATTATCTAATATTGTTGACATGACACTTTAAATTAATTATTGGATATATATTTTTTTATTTAACAATGATTAATGCAATATATGGTTAGTTGGCAGTATCATGTCAATCTTATTGAATAAATATTGAATAGAATTATAGTATCTATCATTTCTCCGTTTATTTGTTTATTTATCCGATGAAATTAATAATTTCTTATTTTGTGAGATAGATGAGTACCAAAATGTTAGGTACGTGTACCTCATCTCCTTTTCTTTGCATGACTTGTTCCAAACCACGACAATTTTTATGGTTATAAAAGAGCACTGAGAAAATGTAGTTCACCTATATTTGTGTTTCCATTGAAATCGACAAATATTTCTGAAAACAATTTTAAATTATATTTTTTTTGCTTACGAGCATTATTGTTAGGTCGATTTGAATTGTCAAAATGCGACAAGCCCATTATGAAAGCTAGCCACGTATGAAAAATCTCATGCCAGCTGGCTAAGAGAGTTGGAAAAGTTATAGCAAGTTGCCATGACACGTGTTAAAGAAACAATTGGTTTTTCAAAACTTATGTTCTACGTACAACTACAAGCAAGAAAGTGGGAGCTCTATTTTGTGGATGCACCGATGAGACTTGGAGCTTTTCAAATCCTTAATCGCCAAGAAAGATACAAACATGCAATTAAGTGGTTTTCTTAGGGTCAAATTTTGTTTTTGAGGGAATTAAGTGACAAAAACTGTTCTCGATCGTGTGATATAAAAAAGTTTGCTCATGTATTTTAAATACTGTTTTATTTATTTATTTATTATTATTTAAAAAGTATTGTCATGTGAAATAAAAAGGTGGAAACTGTTTTTATGGGTTTAAAAGTGTTCGTATGTTTATATTTTTAGGGTTAAATGTTTCTCACTCCCTGAGGTAAGGCTTATATCAAACGGTTGTCGGTCTTGGTTTCAAAAAGCATCTTAGGAGGTTCTTGTCTCAAGCCTAAAAATAGAGATAGTCCTTTTGTCCATGTTCCATTCAATATTTAACGGCATGCCACATCAAACAATATTTAAAATTTTAAAAAGTAAAAAACTACAAATTCTGTGAGCTTCGGCCACATCTTATGACAAGGCTAAAGGTAACCGAGCTAGCAGCCTCGTTTGGCAAAAGAGTGGTTTTGGCCACCTCCTATGGCTGATATGAGGATGACCAAACCACCCCATGACCTTAGGGGTGGCAAAAAAAAAAAAAAAATAAATAAACATTCTTCACTTTTTTTTTTTCTTTTTTTTTTTAATTTTATTATTATTATTATTATTTTCCTTTTGGAGGTAAACCAGTCCCTTACTAAGCGGGACTGCCCAAATGGCCTTGGGGTGGTTCAATAATTACGCCCGGCTTGTCATATATAGTAGGTGGGTCAAGCCACTTCTTGGCCAAAATAGAAGTGATCGGTGAGTGATCACTCTATTTTTGCAAAACATAGTGTTTTTAAAGTTCTTATTATTATTTTTTTTTTAAAGTGTCATATTGGTATTTAGGGTCAAGACAAGTACTTGCTAGTAGTATTAGTATTTAGTACTACCTATAATGTTTTTTAAAACCGAAGCAAACATTTGTAAAAGCGTGTTATCACCAAAAAATAAATAAAAATAAAAAAAAATAAAAAATAAAAAATAAAAAAACCAATATATTTATTACAAAAAGAGAACAAAACAAATGAGTCTGCGACGGTGCTAGCTTTTGCAATTCGCAGTTTTTTCATTTCCTCATGACGAGTTTTGTGGATAGAAAGGTTGAACACTCAACACGTGCTTCTCGTCTGGAATATAGAAAAACTTATGGCCGGTGAGATGGAATAAATAGAGTCCCAAATTAATCAGGGGCATGCTTTCATCTTAGTAATAAGACTATGCACCTACTGCTACTAGTCATGAGTAAAAGTTTGTAGGGTCTATTAATTTATAATGTTGCAACATGTTTGCTTGAATATGCACGTACATGTGTTTGGTCATTTTCAACAAAGTTTTATGTTCTTGTTCTTGCTGTTATTGTACTCCTCACTTTTTCATCTTAAGCATTCAATGCGGATATAAGCTATCAATTTCATAACAATCGTATATTGTTATCATTGTGGAATTGTATTTTTGGGAAAAATTAAAAAATTTTGTGCCATTTCAATTTTGATAATTAGGTTCGTAGGTTTTTCTCTTATTTCAAATATATATATAGATTCCCTTGTTAACTTACCGTTCAATTAATTAATGATATGTCATATCAAACCAATTAATTAATGTTATGTGGCTCTCGTTTGACACACTATGTGCTATTTGTAGTTGTTCGATCAGCCACCTATCTTTTTTTTTTTTAAAAAAAAAAAAAATTAATTAATTAATTAATTAATTGCTTTTAACTTTTTTATTTTTTATTTATAATATATTTGTAATTTAATGTACTTGTGCCATGTCACACATACAATTAGCACATGACATATCAAACAAGAATCATGTAGTACTATTAGTTGATTGGTTTGACATACCATAAATTAATTAATTGGACTGTAAGTTGACTGAGGAAGTTATTTAGAATTGTCACATTAGCATTGTGGGATAAAAATGAGTAATGTTATTTAGTAGACTACTATACAATGTCATAAAACTAAGATAATGTGACCGTAAAAATCAGTCTAATTTGGATCAATAATTACTTGTAAAAAAGAAAAATCATGACTGCTTTTCACTACCATGTCATAACAGTAATCTTATAACAATGTATTAAATAACATTTATTAAAACGTAATACGTAACATTACTCTATCAAATTAATTGGTAAGCTCCTCATGAGCGGGAGGCAATAGAGAGATCGAGGAGAGATACACCACCTAGCTAACTGCAATGCTAGTGTATGTGTATAGATATTCTTTATTTCATATATATGTGTATATTGCACACATGTATGTATGTATGAATGTACAGCTTCTTTTTTTTTTTTTTTTTAATAAAACTGCTACAATTTTATAAAAATATATATAGATCTTCCTTGTACATTAAAAAATATGTATGTCTTTGTCTCCCCCACAACGTTTCAAACCTAGCATACACTTTAATCCCGTCTAATCTATCAATATTTAACATAGTCAAAAATCTTGAGCTACAATATTAAAATATATGGTGTGAAATGCCTAAGCTCACCCTTACAAATTTTGGCAATTATAATATACCTATAAACTTATGTTTTTTGCTTTAAAACTCTTAGCAATTAAATCTGTCACCGCCAGCCAGGCACATGTACGTGTTATATATCTTGATTTTATGGGTTTTTTTTTTTTTTTTTTTTTTTTTTTTTTCAAACTAAGAGCACTAGCAACAAACACCTATAACTCATTCCCTTCGTTATTTATAGGAAAATTTTCAAAAAAAAAAACCCACAAAAAGTCATATCAGCTTCCCTATTCCCTAAACATTGGGAATGCTACAGTGCTGCCCAATGTGTAGGGAACCAAAAGTGGCTCTCTATACATTATTTTAATATAAATATTTCATTTTTCTCTCTCATCTTTCATCTTTTTTGTCTTTTATTGGAGACTATGTTGAGATTTTGTAAAAAATTAGAGGGTAAGTATAAAACTTATATTTTGTAAAGAAATAATATTTTAATAGTATAGGGAAATGTAATGAAAGTTATTATGAAGTATATTTTGGTAGGAAAACAAAAAATAGTTCTATTTCCTAAACTTAATTAGAAAAAATCAAAGAAAAGTTACTGATAGTGCTCTAAGATTTATTCCAAATTATTTTGTCAATGATAAGGGTAGATCAGAGTAAATTGTTTTTGTTGACAAATTAATCTAAAATGGTTTAAAATATAATTTCAAGAATTACAGGGGAGATCCAAATTTTTTTATCCAAATTTAACATGTTAATAAATAATATGTAAAATAACGTGCTCATTAATAGCAAAAAAAAAACACTTTCTAATCTAGCTTGATTATGTAATTAAAGAAGAGGCAAAAAGAGAATAATAATAATAATAATAATAATAATAAAATCACGTGTGTGTATATATATACAGGTAGATTTAAGTTAAATTTGGAAATGACTGCAAGTAGTTGATAACTGTTAGAAAGTAGTTAGTGGTCGTAAAAGTAGCACGTAGGTGGGGGAGTACGGAGATCCAAGTTGGTCGGTGCATGATGTAGATACAGCTATCAACACACGTGGTCGGGTAATTTTTCGTACGCACCAACTTGCACTGCCGCTTCATCTTTTTCTGCAATCTAAATTGTTGAAAGCTGTGAACAAAATACTCAGTACGGAGTTGATGCCTAGTCTGAATAATTGTGGTCGATTTTGTTCCAAACCCATGGATCCGTAGGCCCCAATCTTGTACGGAACAAGATACCTATTGCTCCTTCTTCTTAAATACTCTGTCCCCACTCTGCACTATCTTTTTTTTATATCGTCAATTACAATAGTTACAGGTTTTGCTACTGTTCATCTATGATCATGAGTCATCACCATACAAAAAAAATACTAAGGTAAAACCAATCTTTTTGTTTTAATTGGGATCAGATCACACTTGGATGGATGTAATGTAATGGAATTGCGGCTGCATGCATGAAATACTTATTTGTTTTAATATGGTAATTCATGCAAGTGGCAAAGGTATCGAACTTGATGGCATTTCTCTTAAAATCTAATGTTCGAATCTCTTTGATGAGTGATGCATGTGCAAACAGTTCTTTTGGAGCGACGCCTGGAGTGAAATTGAACCTCATTTGATCAATGTGTTAAGTTCAAATGCATCCTTAATAAGTGGGGGCCAATACGTACTTTACAGCTTGTACTGTTTGCTAATAACAATTCAGCGGTGAAGTGCCGAATCCTAGATGGCTATAGTCTAGTAGTTAAAAGCATCACTAGCTAGGTACTTGTAATATCCTACCCCATTAATACATAATATTGTCCGCTTTTGATGAGTGGGTGTACAAATAGTTTCTTGGAGCCACGCCTGCAGTGAAATTGAACCTTATTTGATCAACGTGTTAAGTTCAAACTCATCCTTAATAAGTGTGGGCAATACGTACTTTACAACTCGTACTGTTTGCTAAGAACAATTCAGTGGTAAAGTGCCGAACCCTAGATGGCTATAGTCTAGTAGTCAAAAACATCACTAGCTGGGTAATTGTAATATCACATCCTATTAATATACAATATTGTTCACTTTTGGCTCCTTCGAATTAGACTTTTTAAGAGGTCACTCATCCGCGTACTACTTTCACATAAGCTCGCTTAACTACGAAATTCTGATTGGATTATGACCATCACGGCTTTAAAACACGTTGTTGTCATGAAGGGTCAAAGTATACATATACGTGTATCTCTATCTTTATACTCAGACGATGTGGGATGCCACAGTACTTTCCATTTCATTTTTACAGAGGAAAAAATTGAAATTAGAAAGGGTGAATTGAATTATTTAATTAATATTTTAACAGTGAAACACTAATATCCATAAAATAAGAAGAAGAAAAAAAAAGGGTATTTTAAGTTCGAGAGGGTAACCATGAACACAAGCTGGATGACTAGATTCAATATATCTATATAAGATAAGAAGTTAATTCACCATTCATTTCAAATGCAAAGGTGGTAGAGACTTTTGTTTGAATGGTTAGGAATCCTCAGAAAAGTTTCTTCAATGCAGTTAGCTTTTGTGCAAGTAGCCTCAAAAAAGTATTGGTAGATGGAGCATATAGTCCTTCATTTAGACATATAGATTTTGGCATTTTTGGGACCTCAACTAGGTAATTAATTGCAGCACTAAACAATCATCTTGAATATGATTCTATTCAAACCAGAAGATGTCTTGACATGAAGGTAAAACACAAGACCAAACATCATTGTCTCAAAATGGTCAGTTCTTAATTACTTGCTAATGTTGCTGCTCTTACATAATATAAATAAGATTGACTATTTGAGTGTCCCTCCATGTAACGATAATAACTACCTACCACAAGCATGTTTGAAGGAAATAGGGGATCCATGGAAGAGAAGGGGGGGACAAAACACAAAAATTGTGGAATATAGTTACATAGAGATCCAAAATAAAGCTTAAGGAGTTAATTAAGTAGCCACCCACAAGGGCTTGCAATCTAACAATCTCTTTTTCTCATGCTGATCACCTTCTTTGCACCTTGTTGGCCTCTCAAACTTTTCCATAATTCCCATTTCGGCCTCATCATAATTCACATAATTACCATCCATCATCTCTTGACCCAAGTAAACATCACTCTCTCCATCATCATCTAGGCCTTCTTCTTCTTCTTCTTCTTCTTCTTCTTCCTCTTCGTCTTCCTCTTCTTGTGGCTTTTCTTCATAGGTGTCATTTTCAAAGGCTTCTTCTTCTTCTTCTTCTTCATCGCTTGCTTCATTTTCTTCATTCTCAGCCAGTTCTTCCGAGTCGACCCAGTTTTTGAAAAAGCATATTCGAAGGCGGCCATGGCTTCTTTCAGCTTGGAAGTAACTGTTTGTTGCTGGGGCCTTGACAGCCTTGATTATTAGCCGCCCCCCTTCACGGTGGGGCCTAACTCGAAGAGAATCCGACCCGCTTATCGTTGTCAAGGGAGGTGGAAATTTATGAGGATTCGCTTTCTTAGCTCCAAAAAGTTGGCGCGGTTTGGCTTGTTCCCTTGTCGGAGAATTCCCGCCCTTGAAGTCCGATGAAGGCAATGAGAAAATGCTGCCTTCGTTGATGTCGGTGCCCGTCTCGTTGCCCAAATTTTCAGTGCACAATTCCAAGCTTTTCTCGCTGAGCATGGCTGAAGAACGCTTCACAAGAGGATGCACATAGGCGTTTTCTTTCTCCATTGCGTCTACGGAGATAGCTTGGAGGAAACTCCAGCCACCCATGTCAGGATTTGAGGAGCCATGATTATAGGACTTGTTGCAAGTCTCCTGAATGTGGCAAGCGTCTTCATCTTCTTTGGCGTTGGAATCCAAAAGGCAAGATTTTAAGGCTAATTCATGTGGTTGAGGGAATTGTGGTCTTGGTGAAGAGAGCTTGAGCCTCACTGATGTTGGCTCGGCAAGATGGGAGTCTAGACATGACTGCAAACCTTGGCACACAATCGTTGCCATAACAATATAATTTATCTCCTCTGCTTAATGGGGGAGGCAGAGGAAGAACAGAGGAGTTGGTGTGCTAAATTACAAAGGGAAAAAAAAAAAGGCTCTTTGTTTTATAAGGAGAGGCAGAACAAAGACGGAGGAGGAGTTGGGCTTTTGGATTCAATGAAAGACTCTCACGTATTGTAGGCAGAGAGATGGAGAAAGCTAGGGAGATGGAAGATGTTGAATATTGAGCATGACGGATAAGTGAAGGTGGGGTGTGAATTTGTAGTCCCCAAAAGTGCCTGACCTACACTGTATAGAGGTGGGTAGGGGCCCTTTTGACACCACTTGAATTATACAATTCTACATACTTCCTCAAACCCCCAAATGGGATATAAATAAATCAAAACTATTCATTGTTTTTTTTTAACACAATTTTCAGATTTTGAATTTCAACATTCTTTTCTCACCAAGAAAAAAAAAAATTGAACAAAAATTCCACATTAATATAAATTTCAATCTCTAAAAGTGTCAAGTGTTCTTCAAGCATGTGTTTTTGACATTTCTAAAAACACACGACATGATACTTGTAGAAATTGGCTCGAAGAATTGTCGTACCACCCAATCTGAGAGAAATTTCCCTCCACATTTCATGTGGGCAGAATTTGGGTCTCTTGGAAAAAATGTTATTATGTGGGCAATAATGTCCTGGAAGGGAGAGACAGATGGGATTAAAGATGGGGTTCATAATTGCCACAAAATTATGAAGCCCATCCAAAAAGAAAGCCAACAAAAAAAGGCCACGAACCAGAAGGATTCTCACAAATATTTCTCGACAGTGATTGCCTCTTTCTTCGTTATTTTATTATATTTATTAAAATATATAACTAACACGGTCCATATTTATATTCATATGCCCTAATAGTCAGAACAACGCTGTTCTTTTCTTATGTTTTTTCAAAGGGAATAAAAAGAAAAAAAAGTTACATCAGCCCACGCCCTTTGAAATTTCTGTCTAGCAAGTCAGTTTCCTCAATTGCCACATTCTTCATGCCAACCAAAGAAGAGAATTGACCACATTTCCCATCGTTTTATAATTTATCCTATCCACTCCGGTCGTGAACCTCACTAAAAACATATTTAGCAGCCTCGACAGCTAAGAGAAGGGTAGTTTAGTCAAACTCCGAAGTAGATGTTTTTCAAACATTAATGTTTGGTTTTATTAGCAGAGAGACTACTCCACACTGCATGCTGCATGAGAATAATGATTATGTTTGGGGAAAATATTTTTGTCAGAGTGACAGAATCCAATGGTCGTATCTCCGGCCATGAATTTCAAACAAAGCCGGTGCCATTGTGAGTCCCACCCCATGAGGCCTGCATTATATCCCTGTCGCCCGCTATTCAAATATAGCCATGATGAGCGGTAACGGTATTAGACCACTAGCAGCAGATATTTCATATATTATTTTTTTTTAATATTTTAAAAAAAATTAAAAAGAAAATCACAAAAGCCTATTAAGTGTCTTTAATTAGGAATTGTGTTAAAATTTTGTAAAAAACATGTAAGTAGGTAGGAAATTTGTATTTTGTAAAAATATAATATTTTAATATTACAGAGAAAAGTAAGAAAAATTATTGTGAAATATATTTTTAAAGGGAAACAAAAAGTGTTTTTGTGCCCTAAATTTAAAGAAAATTAAAGAAAAACTGATTTTTTTTTTTTTTTTGAAGTGAAGAAAAACTTATGTTAGTGCTCTTACAAATTTTTTTAATAAATTAAATAAAAAAATTTAACTTATTAATTTAGTTAATTAAAAACTATATACTTTTATGGTATGTTATTAATCCAATTTATGAAAACAACAATTAATAAGTCAATTTTTTTTTTTTTTATTAAACTTTTAATTTGACAGAATACAATACTATTGGCTTCGTTTTTTTGACATCAAGAGTTGTTTTAATTTTGGTTTGGCCTTTCATTTAACCCAAACATTCTCTCTCAATTAGCCCAATCGTACGGATATATGGACAAGACATTTAAAAAAGCCCTCTGAAAAAGGTAAGAATTCAGTGATCCTCCACCATCAAGTAACCCTTTTGCTTGTCGGCTAGCTGTTAGTCTATGACCTCTATCTCCCTCTCTCTTTCTAACTCGCAACGAAATTAAATGATAAATAAAAAATAAAAATAAAGGCTTATTTTTATAAAAATACAACAAACTTGAATGAATTTTTTTTTTTTTTTTTTTTTTTTAACATCTCCGTATAAGAGTGGGAGTGGGATTTGAATTAATAATCTCTACTTTATTAGGTGTGGTCCCAGACAATTAAATTACCTCTAAAGAACAAACTCGAATCATTTAATTAAACAGAAAATTAAAAAGTTGAAAGCAATCAAACCTAATAGTCTCCACACGTCACTATGTGTGGAGACTATTCGAACGCACAAAGTGCCCCATTCAAACCAAATGGCATCTCCGTATTTCAACTGAGTGCTCTAGTGAAGAACATTTATATAATGTGTAGTTTATTTAAGTTTATATATATATATATATATAGGACCACGTGAATATTGTAAAATAATGCAAATATCCGACCAAACGTTACACACACTCTCTATCGGTAATGGAGAAAAGCTCTGAAAATACACGCACTTGCATATACTAAGCCATGTGGGGATACAACCAAAGACAGAACCTAATTGCTTAAAGGATGCCAGATCGAGCTCATTAGCCTACAAAACTTTGGATTAAGATTTTATTTTTTTGCTACTTTAAGGGTTTTGATTGAGGTTGTGATTTCCAAGTATAGAAATGTCATAAGTGTAGCTTAAAAGATTCCACCCGTAGAGGAAAACAGAGCAGCTGGCATCAGTGAACATCACAATACACTGTACTGTGCATTAGCTTTTGCACGTTGCCTTTCTGAGATTATTACACATGCATGAACAAATCTGTCACTTAATTTTTTTTTTTTTCTTCAATTAAATAATGGTGGAAAGCGTAGGAGATCAAGAGGAAATTCAGGGGACCTAACACCAACGGCAACCGCAATGCTTTGGAACCTAAGTTGACCCTTGAAATCCGCAACCAGGCACCCCTATAAATATGTTAGATGGTTCTGGGGGCAGTATATCAGTTAAAATATATGCAGATTTATCCACTAAATTCCATGTTTTTTTTAAAAAAAAAAAGGTTTTTCTATTCTTAATTTCCTCATCCTTAATATCTGATCCCATTTTAATCAAACTAATTAATGATCAGCGGTGGGAATATGATTAGGAGGAAATCAAAACATATCTTTATGAGAAGATTCTTCAAAACCGGTCATTTTTTTCTACCTATTTTCCATTTTCCATAGATTCCATTGTCCTGCAGGGCTTTGTCAAGCAGACAGATGGAATTGGCCCTTCCCTATTTTCTACCTGTCTTCCTTCCCCTTTCTAAGACATGACGGAAGCAGATGTCTCATAATTGTTGACACAAATGAGCAGATATGAATGGTATGGTAGTCTAAGATATGGTACAGGGGGGGAATGAAAAGAAAGAAAATTAATTGGTTGGTAAATCACTATCAGACCCCTCTGGGTCAAAAAATTCAGTGCCAAATTCTGCATTTCATGATTCCTGGAAAAGAATGATGTTATTGAAACATGACCATTTACTCTGTCCAATTTGATTCCTGTGTCCTACCAAGAATTTTTACAGTTAAGATGATGTACGACATGAGCTCATGAATATCGAGTTGGGTTTATGTCCATCACAAAGATTATGATAACTACTTCCCCTGCCACCTAAGTATATCTAAAATGACAGATAATCAGATATTTTCACTCCTACAAACTTTTCTCTAAAAGTGCTATGTTTCTTCTAAATTATTAAAAAAAACATACACTTCTCGTATGCTAAAAAATACATGACTCGGCTCCGTTTGGTAAACCTCTTCTCCTGCCCTCAATACTATTCACTTCAATTTTTTTTTTTTTTTTTTAAATCAACATCAAGACATTCACTTTTTTTTACTTTTTATATCACATCATTTACTTTTTATTACAATTTAAATAAATAAAAAATTACTACAAAATAAAATTTTTTCACTTTTTTTATACCAAACATTCTTATTTTTTTTTTTCATATCAATCTACTCAACTACAGTATCTAGGGACAAGGGTTTACCAAACAAAGCCGACCTTATTCACTTCCTTGCATAATTTTTCTTGGTCATCCCAAAGACAAAAGGAAATTTCTACCAATCTTTACGGCTGTTTGATCCATGAAGTGTTGACTTCAAAGACACCACAACCTACCTTGTCTTTGCTGATGGACACTTGACACAAACAAATACCCAACAAGTCGATATGTTAAACTAGGGTAGAGATTTTCAGCAATTTTGTTGTTCGGATGGTTAACAATTTGGACAACAAATAAGAGAATCCGAACAGGACTCGAACCGTCCACCCACTTGCTCGGACAGGTAAATTTCAAAAGAAATCTCTACATTTACTGTCGGGGAAATCCCACATACACAAATAAAAGAAACTTATATATATTTAAATAACTTTTGGTAGCTCTTAATGAGCATGCTCATCATCTCCTCTCCCTAGTTAAAAAGCTTCTTTATCAGCAGTGAGCTAAGTATAACTGTGTGTGCCAATTGAGAGAGAGAAAGAAAAGTTGCATCAGAATCCAACAAGCTAGCTAGGTTTCTTAGATAATTAAGTAATGGAGAATCTTTAGCCAAGAGTACGTCATGTCTCCTTGGCCTTAAGTAAAGCCTAAAGTTATGCCTTTGATAGGATTTTTCCCCCATAATTACATATTTAATCAAGACTTTGTTGAGAAAGACAAGAGAATCCAGTTCATGGCTTACACAAGCGCTCTCACCGACCTTTTTGACCATGTTAGTGCCACCTTTTCCCTTCCACTGCCATCACCTTTTCTTTTCCTTTTCAACTTAAAAATTATGAACCCCATGTAATCCATGCAATATGTCTTTACTTGTACATGTTAATTACCAAAATTTGATGCATCGAGCCCATGAAAAAAAAAACAAAAAAAACATTAAAGGCAGCCTGTAAATTAATGTTGGTGTCTTAGGTTAGCATTAGAGACAGTGACAAGACATTCGACTTTAATCTCAACTGGCTTGCATGATTACTACCAGATTAAGATAACTTTGAGTAGCCTAGGGAAGAAAGTTACAGGATTCATCCATCTGTTTCGATCGAACAAGCTAGCTGTTTATACATCTTAAACTGTTCAAAACAGGTAGATTCTGCAACCTCTTTTTTACACTGTTTGAATTTTTTAGTAACACGGAATCTCAATCACTTTGACGGTTCAATGATACTTTTTGTGGCACTATTGATATAGAACCGTACTATTTGATGAAAGTGAACAAGCAAAGGGAATAATCTTAATTTATAACCGAGTATGGAAAAGGTTACGAGCAGTATAGATATATGATGCCTATTTAAGAAGACATAGTAACAAAGTTCCTATTAAAGAAGATGCCTGGGACTCAAAGTGGAAGAATCTCTCTAACGTTGCACTGTAGACCTTTGCTTATTTATGTTCTCCCCCAAAACTTAAAGACATTCTTCACCTTCTTATGTATAAAGAGAGAGGGTTCTGATTAAACTTATTGAAAAAAGAAATGTATGCACTACTGAAATCAAAATTTAGATTCAAGAACTTAATTATAAGGATGATTTTTTAATTAGCATGTGGGAATCACATGATTAATCACATAGTCCTTTTAAGGGGAAACTTCAGAAAACCCCCCCTGAAGTTCCAGCCGATTTGAAAAGACCCCCCTGAATTTCCAAAACTCTCATTTAAGCCCTCTGAACTTCCATTTTCTCTCACTTTGGACCCCTTTAACATTAAACTACGTCGTTTTGAATGTTTTATACCCATTTTACCCTTCCCCAAAACTACGTCGTTTTGTGTCCTAAAATTACCCAGCCTAAAACGACGTCGTTTTAGACATTAATTTTTATTTTTTATTTTTTTAAAAAAAATTAAAATTAAAAAAAAAAAAAAAACTGGAGCCACCCCCTTGGCCAAAATGGGGTGGCCGAACCACCCCATTTTTGGCCAAGGGGGTGGCAGAGCCACCCCCTGGACGGTCTGGGGGTGGCCGGACCACCCCCTTAGCCATGGGGGTGGTCCGGCCACCCCCAAAAGGGCAAAAAAAAAAAAAAAAAAAAAAAAAAAAAAAAGGGGGGGCGGGGGGGTGCATATGGGGTGGCCGGACCACCCCCAAGGGGCTGGGGGTGGTTTCGGCCACCCCATACGGCCGGTATGGGGTGGCCGAAACCACCCCAGCCCCTTGGGGGTGGTCCGGCCACCCCCAAAAACACCCCATCCCTTTTTTTCTTTTTTTTTTTTGGCCAAGGGGGTGGCCGGACCACCCCCTTGGCCATGGGGGTGGTTCGACCACCCCCAGATCGGCCAGGGGGTGGCTGTAGCCACCCCCTTGGCCAAAAATGGGGTGGTCCGGCCACCCCATTTTGGCCAAGGAGCCACCCCGTTTTTTTTTTTTTTTTTTTTTTTTTTTTTTTTTTATATATATATTTTACTTTTTTAATTTTTTTTAAAAAAAATTATGCTTAAAACGACGTCGTTTTGAGCTGGATATGTGTTGTGATTTTAGGACACAAAACGACATAGTTTTGAGGAAGGGTAAAATGGGTATAAAACATCCAAAACGACGTAGTTTAATGTTAAAGGGGTCCAAAGTGAGAGAAAACCAAAGTTCAGGGGGTCTAAGTGAGAGCTTTGGAAATTCAGGGGGGTCTTTTCAAATCGGCTGGAACTTCAGGGGGGTTTTCTGAAGTTTCCCCTTTTTTAAAAATATTGGGAAAACTTTACTTTGGCCTCCTGAACTTCCACCTGATTTTACAAATTCCCCCTGAACTTCCAAATCTCTCATTTTGGATCCCTGAACTTTCAATTACTCTCAATTAGAACCCTTCTGTTAATTTTAGCCGTTAAAAATACAAAAAAAAAAGACCAAAATGTCATTGATTTTCATTTTTTTAAATAAAAAAAAAGTTTTGGAAGTTGAAATTTTATACAAAAGTCAGGGGTATAAACGTTATGTAACGTTTAAAATCTGACGGAGGGGTCCACATTGAGAGTAATTGAAAGTTCAGAGGTCCAAAATGAGAGATTTGGAAGTTTAGGGAGGGCTTATAAAATCGAGTGAAAGTTCAGGAGGTCAAAATGAAACTTCTCCTAATATATATATATATATATATATATATACTTATCACGTGCTCAAGAGACACATGAACTTGTAAATGTTACATGGGAAAACTACATTTATCCCCTCCAATTATATCAACCCATTTGCAATATCCCCCATTGTTTCAATTTTTGCAATGTTCCTCAATCTACCATCGAGGTTGCAATGTCCTATTCCATGCTTTAAATGATCATTAAAATACTTTCTTTTCTTTTTTTTTTTGCTTTTTTCAGAATTTTTTTTTTTTTTTTTTTTTCACTTTTTAGCTTCTTCTTTTTTATCAGAATTTTTTGATCTCATGCAGAGTATTTTTGTTATTTTGGATAGCAGAATGAAGACAGTGCAACTCTAATATTTGACTGGGGAACATTGCAAAAATTAAAATACTGGGGGGAGAACATTGCAAATACGGTGTTAGTTAAGGAGAGGTAAATATAGTTATCACATGTTATATAATATGAGACAAATTAAAGCAGTCAAATATAAAACGTAAACAATATTGGAAACTTTCTGTAGTTTGGCAGTGTGCCTATAACCATGGATGCATTATTACAATATATATACCTTATTAATTTCTTTGGGTTAATTTTAGAATAATTGGTGATTTCAATTAAGAGTAATTCCTAAAAGAACAAGGCATAAAGTACTATAATGTTTTTTTCCCCATAACTTTATTTCCTAACGTAGACATGCACCTGAAGTGTGAACAAAACAATCTAGATTCTAGCAATAAATTTTAATGAAGTCTCTTTCAAAACAAACCTCAGCACATGATCATCTCTTGCCCTTTTAATGGTAGAGGTGGTCGGAAACAATGTTGCTCCTTGGAGAATTGCTGACACCATATTGAAGTTGCAGTAGGTCATTGTCTTCTTTTCAACTCATCCCAGCAGGCAGAAAACGTACAAGATTGCTGACTCTATCCAAGATCTAGTGGCATACACATCGATAGCATAAAGAATTTCCTATTCATTTTGATAGGAAATGAAGATTCAGCTAACATGGCTGTCCTCAATGAAAAGTACAAATACTCATAAAATATACATACATATATATATATATATATGCAATGTCACTTTCAATTGAAGTAAAAAGGAGCAAATCACAAGAGACCAAATATTCCTTTGTGTATAATAGCTGTTGAAGTTCATCTGCAATTTCAATAAGTTATTGACAAATGCCAATGGCCTTTCAGTCGAATGGCACCTCCACCCCCAGAAGGTCAAGTCCCATGAACTGTGTGAGCTGCTTACCAAATAGAAGAACTGCCATTGCTTGTAGATATTAATGGATGCACGCGAGAATCGACATAGGATGGGACAAGCTGCTGATCAGCCATCCAAAGATGAATGCTGATGAGTATTTGCATAATAATATCAGAACTTTCCCAAAGTAGGTTTCCAGTGGTCATGGCAGATGGGACTAAAAGAAAAGGTAAAATAATATACCCCAATAGCAGTAGATACTTTTGATGGGCTCCCAACTGGAGAAGCCTTCTGCTTTTCTATTTTATTTTTCATTGCATTAATTATAAGCTTTTTCATGTATCAGAGCTTTCGGCTAACGTCAGTTTTCCACCCCTAATTGTAAGATCTCTTTGTTCCATTAATGGCTTATCCGGATGTTTTATCTTTAGATTCAATGGTAAGTAACTAACAAGCTAACCATTAGGAGGGGTGGGCAAATTAACCGTTACCGTTTAACCGGCCGTCTACCGGCTTCGACCGAACCGATATAAACCGTAGCCGATATGCCGATATCCTTATCGGTTAAAAAAAGTATACCGGAATTCGGTCCGGTCCGGTCCGGTCCGGTTAAGCGGTTCTTATCGGTTAACCGGTTAACCGATAAGAAACCGGAATTTTTTTTTTATTTTTTTTTTTTTTAAGTCTTAGTCCCAAAACGGCGCCGTTTAGTCTTTTAGAGAGGTTTTCAAATTCCCACAAGTGACACAGGTTTCCGAATTTGTGTAATGGTGTTGCCCATGACTTATTTTCCTTTTGCTAAGTGACTTTAATTAGTTAATACTTTGTTTATTATTCATTAATGAATTTTATTTTAATTTGGGTTTGGGTAGGTTTGATGTTTTTTTTTTAAGTGATGGCATTTGATGAGATTTCTTTGCCTTTGGTAAAAGCATTTTTCATTAACTAGTTTTGCTAGTCTAATTAGCATTCATTATGTTAATTAGTCAATTTGCTTTGGAAAAATGTATTTTATAATATTAAAAAAAAAAAAAAAAAAAGTTGAAGTGGATCAATATAAAAAAGCTTCAATTTTTAGCCCAAAAAACAAATATTTGGGTCCAAACAAAAAGTATTTGGTCCCTAAAACAACTCATTTTTAATAAATTATTTTATCCCAACAAAAAGTATTTGGGCTCTCAAAAGTCAAAAAAACTCATTTTTGCTTTTTGGCCCAACAAAATAAATCAATATAAAGCTCTCGGTTAAATCGGTTAACCGGTTTAACCGGACCGTTTAACCGTGTACCGTTTTAACCGAAATTATCGGTTAAAATTCTTATTGGTTCGGTATCGGTTAATAAACCGTTTAACCGAAAATTATCGGTTAATAACCGATAAGGTCCTTAACCGGACCGTTTTGACCGATACCCAGGCCTAATTAGGATCCCAGCACTTTTTTATTGAAATGATCAGCTCATTTTACTGATCATTATGAGTTATTTTAATCAAAGGGAAGCAAATAATAGTACTCCTCCCAAACCATATCTTGCTGCTAACTTATAATGCACAAATTAAGTAGCTTGATTATTGAGTACATACGTACAAGTGTACAAATGTTAAATCCCACGTTAGAAAGATACGATAGATGTGAGGTGTTAATATATTATAATTTGACACTAACTCACAGGCTTTAAGCTTTTTCGACGATTGATATTTCAATATGTTATATTATAATATTATTATACATCTCCCCATGGCATTCATCATACTTATACAAATGGTAGCATCATATCATATAAAAACCAATATCTATAAAGTGGTGCAGTTCATATCAAGAACTTTTATAGGCTACTAAATATCAAAAGAAGCAAGAATCAACATGTTGGTTAAGATTAAAAGGCACAAATGCAAGAAAAAAGATACCATTAATCTAGAAGTAGTTTCTTGCAGAAGCCTCACAAGTCACGGCCACTATACAAAAAAGACATACCAAAGTTTATAGGCTGTGTCTTTTTTATTGAGATTGATTATTTCAGCATTTTTTTTTTTCCTGCAAGGATTGGGGAAACGTTTACTGGGTCTCTCTCTCTCTCTGGGCCTTGAGCGATCGTTTTAGGCCCACCAAATTGGTGTGTTAGAGTCGTGGAGTGCATTTGGGCCAGATAGATAGTGAGCCATTTAAGAAAAAGGTGAAATGAGCAAATTGTTGTCATTAGAAAACTAAGCCACTCATTGGGTCTTTAAAAGATTCGGCCCTTTGGAATTAGGTTCTTCTCCATTTCATTTGAACTGGATAATATTCAATTAGTTATAGTAGAGGGTATTTTTGTCTCTTCAAAAGATTCGGCCCTTTGGAATTAGGTTCCTCTCCATTTCATTTGAACTGGATAATATTCAATTAGTTATAGTAGAGGGTATTTTTGTCTCTTCAAAATTGAAGAGACAAAAATACCCTCTATTATAACTAACTGGATATTATCCCGTTCATTTAAATTGGCAAGGATCATATGGCCTTTTGGGCCTACTTTTTGGGCTTAATTTAAACATTTTTTGCCATTAAAAAAAATTAAGAATTTTTTGGCCCAATAAGCTATTGTTGTGGTTGACTGGAAGTGTAAAACTTAAAACTTTTTTTTTTTTTTTGTATAAAGTAAAATTTAAAACTTAAACCTTAGAGTAAAACCGTAACCACGTCGTTTATTTTTTTAATAAATAAATATATATTATATATACATACTCGGTTAGCGGTTATAGCCGCTTTAGGCATTTTCAAAAACTGGTAACCATCCTGGCTATTTTCAATCGCTTTTAGAAACAGTTGGCCGGTTTGCCGGTTTTCAATTATTAGTTGGTAGTCAATTACTTGTTGGCAGCTGATTAACCAGCCGGCTTTACACCCCCCTAGGGCTTTAAGTATTAGTAATGTTTATGCCTACAAAGGTAATAGCTTGTGACGAAGGCTTGGTTTGTGAAGAAAAAGTTGGTTCGAATCTTGAGTTTACACACCGCATCAATTGCATGCCTCTTACGTTCGGTTTGGCTAGGCACTACGCCGTCGTATAGTTTAAATCTCGGCCGTTGTTATTTCTACCACAGATAGGGCTGTTAAGTGAGCGAAGCGTCTCGCGAGCAAGCTCGGGCTCGGCTCGCATAAGCTCGGCTCGTGCTCGACTCGAATATTAAATGAAGCACTTCATGAACACAAATCCTAGCTCGAATATTAAACGAAGCAAGCTCGGCTCGACTCGGCTAAGCTCGTGAACAGCTCGTATAAGCTCGAGTGTGTGTATATATATATATATATATATATATATATATATATATAAACTAAGTAATACATAATTAATTATAAATCTCATAATTATTAAAACCTTAAAATTACATTTATATTTAACCATTAGAGAATGAAAAATTCTAGACCCTTCGTGATCAAAGAGAGAGAGAGAGCAATCATTAAAAAGACCTCGATTTAATTAGAGCATATCCAAACGAAAGGAAGAAGAATCAAGCAGAAACTATTGAGGAAGATTGCGAAAGGCATAAATTATTGAAGAATCAAACAGACCCAAACACTATCACTACCTGTCTGGTGAGTGAGAGTGAGAGAGTGGGAAACGAGAGTTTAGGTGGAAGATCCGTTGTGACTGGTGAGGGGAATTGAGAGAGAAACGTTAAAAAAATATTTTTTTGTAGGGGGCGTTGTCCCAATGCAGTTTGAATGCAACATGTTAACTTGTCCCACATTGTTAAGAAAACATCAATCTCCAAGTTTGCTTATCTATAAAATAATGCATATCCTCTCTCTTTGAAGCCAAATGTCTTGCTGTATTGACTCAGGCTCCATACTCGACTAGTCAGGCTAAACAAATGCTCATATGCAAACTAACTTCTTAAGCCGTTTAAGAGTACTTGAAGTTAAAAAAAAATTTTAAAACAAAAATATTAAATATAAGAGCCAGCTCGCGAGCTGGCTCGGCTCGACTTATTATTAGCTCGAGCTCGATTTTTTTGGCTCGCCCTTAAGCTCGACTCGAGCTCGAGCTCGAATAAAATTTAAACGAGCCAAGCTTGAACAAGGGAAGCTCGCTCAAGCTCGGCTCGTTTACACCCCTAACCACAGATATATAAGCCGGATCCCAAGTATACATACGAATCACGCGTGGGTAATTTTAAAGGTTAGGGTACGGGTTCGGGTTCGGGTTCAGTCTCATTTTTCACTTTTCCCTCTCCTCTCCCACGCTGCTCTCTCTCTCTCTCTCTCTGCTCACGGCCTCCTTCCACCGCCAACCACTTCCGCCACCACCGGCAACGCCCACCATCAAAAAATCGGAAGAAGAAGGTATGTGTACGTGTTTACATATGAGGATCAGATTTTTCTTTATTTGTGATGGGTTTGCTTTGGTTTTTGTTTTGATTTGGGTTTGGGTTTGTCTGTTTATCTATTTGTTTTGTTCAATTTTGTGGAGTGATGCTCTTGTTTATGCTTTGGGTTTCCGTTTTGATTTGACTTTGTTTGTTTAGCTATGATTTGTTATTTATTTTTATTTTTACTTCGTGTTTTGGTGAGGTGGCGGGAAACAATGTTTCTCCTTAGAGAATTGCTAACACCGTGAATCATATTGAATTTGCAGTAGGTCATTATCTTCTGTTCAACTCCCAGGTTGAATAAAAGATTGCTGACTCTATCCAAGAGTGGCATACACATCGATAGCATAAAGAATTTCCTGTTCATTTTGATTTAAGAGAGAGAGATGTTCCATGCAATTTATAATTTATTTATTTTTATAGGCAATGAAGATTCAGGTAACATGGCAGTCCTCAATGAAAAGTATATATAACGTCACTTTCAATTGAAGTAAAAGGGAGCACATCAGAAGAGAGCAAAAATTCCTTGTGTAAAATTGTATTCCTTCCCCGCCATTTGATCTAATCATAAATCCGGGGTTATTAAATCTTATTAGGATAGTAGTAGTAGAATAAAGAAATACTGGAGTCTAGGATTGTTTAGAGGGAAAGGTTTTGGTTTGTGTCCTGTGTTTTGTGTCTGTACAAGCTGTGGATGTCATACTTCCTCAAGCCCTAATGCGACGTCCCCAACTTATGTCTCGTACACGAATGATTCAGGATGTAGGCCATGCTAGAGAGGGGAAGAGGGAAACTATAGCGCCCTGAGTTTTGGGTGAGAATGATTATCTAATGTGGTGTTGCACCTATGCGGCACAATTTTCATTAAAAACCCTAACGGTAGATGTATGGAGGGAGCGATTTGATTACAAAGCATATCTTGTAAGGAGTGATTTGAAAATTTTTTAACCCTAAATAGTGATTTGATAAAATGGTAAACCCCATGAACCTCTACAGTACTTTTTTCCTTAAAAAAAAAAAAATAAGGGTTGCAAAGTCTATTTTGTATGCTATTAAAGGATTGTGTTGTATTGCCTAGGCCCATCTCTTTGTCATACTAATCCCTAAGTTACATACACACGCACATTTACTTACTTCTAGTCCTCTTATCATGCCGTCTAAAAACACTGCCTTATAATGGGAATTGGATGTGTCCACAAACCAGCCAATTGTTTGAATATTGGGATATTTTTAACATTTTATCTGTTGAAGAATATCACATTCAGCTGCACTTTGGCCATTTAAAAATGGCAGCGAACCCATTGGTTTAATGGTTAGTTTAAGTCCTGAAATTTTATTCTATCATCAATGGAGTTTTGCAATTGTTCTTTCTTTTTTTGTTTTTATTGTCATCTATGTATATACTATTTTGTTTAAATTAGGCATATGGGAGATTCAATTATATTTTTTCTGGTTGATGTTTTGTGATGTGTTTTTAAGGTTGTATTATCATGCAATGTATTATTGTAACAATGGAAATTTGTGGAGCCATAACTGATTGGTAAAGATTTTTTTTTTGGTTCTTTTTTTTCCCTCAAATTTTAATACTTACTTCTTCTTTTGTTATTAAATCTTAGTGTTACAAATATCAGCCATGGCTGAAGAAGCAGGTATGTTTATGGTTACCCAAACGATTGGCAGTGTTTTGTGTTGCAAATGTGGTATTCCAATGGCACCAAATTCTGCCAATATGTGTGTCAAGTGTTTGCGCTCAGAAGTTGACATCACAGAAGGTCTGCAGAAGAATGTGATCATAATTCATTGCCCCGAGTGTGACACCTACTTGCAGCCACCGAGAACTTGGGTCAAAGCACAATTGGAATCGAAGGAGCTTTTGACTTTCTGCGTGAAGAGGCTGAAGAATTTGAATAAAGTAAGATTGGTGAATGCGGAGTTCATTTGGACCGAACCCCATTCCAAAAGGATCAAGGTCAAATTGAAAATTCAAAAAGAGGTTCTTAATGGAGCAATACTTGAACAATCGTATGTGGTCGAGTTTGTTCAGCAAGAAAATATGTGTGAATCTTGTTCGAGGGTTCAGGCCAATCCAGACCAGTGGGTTGCAGCCGTGCAACTGCGCCAGCATGTTTCTCACAGGCGCACTTTCTTTTATTTGGAGCAGCTGATTCTGAAGCATGGTGCTGCTGCCGCTGCCATAAAGATTAAGCAGATGGATCAAGGGATTGACTTCTTTTTCTCAAACCGGAGTCATGCTGTGAAATTTGGGGAGTTCATTGGTAAGGTTGCTCCAGTGAAGAGTCGCCATGACAAACAGCTTGTTTCCCATGATTCTAAGAGTAATAACTATAATTACAAGTACACTTTCTCAGTCGAAATCTGCCCAATATGTCGTGAGGATTTGATCTGTTTGCCTCCAAAAGTGGCTGCTAGTTTGGGAAATCTGGGGCCTCTTGTGATTTGCGCTAAAGTGACCAGCAGCATTGCTTTGTTAGATCCGTTCACCTTAAGGCTTTGTTTCTTGGATGCTGATCAGTATTGGAGGGCGTCATTCAAGTCTCTACTCACTAGCAGGCAGCTAGTGGAGTATATAGTGTTAGATGTGGAGATTGTTTCTTCTGAAGTTAATGTTGGTGGCTCCAAGTATGTTTTAGCTGATGCACAAGTGGCCCGTGTATCGGATTTTGGGAAAAATGATACAATTTTCTCCATAAGAACGCATCTAGGCCATCTTTTGAGCCCTGGGGATTATGCTCTTGGCTATGACTTATATGGGGCTAACGGTAATGACAGCGAACTAGAGAAGCACAAGGGTCTGATCCTTCCAGATGCAATTTTGATAAAGAAGAGCTATGAAGAGAAGCGCCAGAAGAAGCGTGGGAAACCTCGTGCCTGGAAGCTTAAATCCCTTGACATGGAAGTTGATGATAGAGGTAGAGGTGATCCGGAGAAGATGAATTCCGAGTATGAACAGTTCTTGAAAGATCTGGAGGAGAACCCTGATATGAGGTTCAATATATCATTGTACCGTAATAGAGAATACCAGCCATCAGAGATGACATCTGTGGCTGACGGAGATGATTTACCTTCTATTCCTGTGGAAGAGTTGCTTGCTGATCTCGCTCTAAGCGAAGAGGAAGATGAAGGTGATGACATGAGAGAGTGATCAGAAGTTTTTGCTCTTACACAAAAGCCTTGTTTGTTCTTCCATTGCTATTAAAGCTTTAAAGCATTTGTTTTTGAGTGTGATTGTTTATGTTCTAAAGGAGGAATATGTACTTCAACATAGTTGTTTTGAGTTATTAATATTAGCCTTGTTTGAGTTTGGAAAGCCTTGCTTATTATTATTTTTTTTTAATTCAGTTGAAACTTGACAATTCAATTGTTAATGGTAATTAACACAATGCGCAAGGCACGGTGTAATTAACTCTAGTTAAAGCAAGTGCTGGTTCGAAGAGGACACTTGTCCTAATTAAACTTGATTATAATCTCTCTATTTTTGTCTAGACTTTTGGGTTTATGCTAATTGGTTCTTCAGGTTGACATAAACAAGTGTCGAGTTAAGATTCCAAGGAAGCTACCTAACTTGAAAACAATATTGGAATGAATATTTTAACAAAATACCAAACTGCTCATTGTCTTTTACAACTTAAAGGTTAAAAGGGTTTAACTAAATAACTATCCAACAGTTTTATGGTTTTTTAAATGAACGGTTAGTCAACTTATAGGTTTGATTAAAATGTCTTCGAATTATATTAATAGGCGAACGAAGCTGCCAAAAAGAAAATAAATACCATCAGATTAGTGCCGAATGAGTAGGCCACCATAGATGTCGGATTCATAATAGTGGTGGAATGTTAGGATCTTAAGAACTAAGAATTCAACAAAATCAATATCCAATAGTTAAGACCCTTGTCCAACAATAGTTACAATACTCTCCAACAATTTATATCCTCAAAGTGATTTTTTTTCCCTTTCTCTTATATCATACTTCGTAATTATTGACCAACACAGACTGTTCTGCAAACTAGCAGGCCAATGAAAATTAGGCATGCTCTTCAACTGCATTACAAAGGTGCTTCGCAAAGATGTTATCCAAACGATGGCTCAATTGTTGCAGAGCTCCCAATTAGGTGAGCCATGGAAGCTTTGGTGGCAACTTGGACTCACATGAGCATAATTGTTCGTGAAGCTTACTGAGCTATATGTGATGTTACTCATAGTTTCAAGACCTGCAACCTAGCTATAATCCATGTTATCTTATTATGGATTATAGTTGTTTAAGTGTATTATGGTGAATAGCACTAAGTAGCTAGCACATAAGAGACTCAAATCGAGTATAATTTGCTGTCTCAATTGCATGCAATTCATTCAGCTTTCACAAAGAGGTCATGTGCCGGCCCGGCCCAATCCTCTCTGGGCAGCCCAAATCAGATGCCATTAGCTGCCAAATCTGCACATAGATGAATCATCACTATCTTTCAAATTTGCCTCTTTTCTCTTTATTAACCCAAAGATCCGATAACACCCTTTAGATAGAAAAGCCCAAGCATGGATCCAATTAGCTCAATACTCGCCCTTGAACCACTGCCTCTAGGCAGTGGTTCAATGAGTATGATGATGAAAGGAACAATGAATATGATGATGACAATGTGAATTCGAGGGTGTGAGAAATCTATTAAAGAATTGGAGAATGTGAAGATTGGGGCAGTAGTTTTCGTTTGCAGGCAAAATATCATCAAGCTGCTTCTGAACTACGCAACATTCAACATTTATCAAGAAATATCTGAACACAAAACAACGCACGTCGAAACTCCATCCAAAATTTGGAATTCAACCAATTGAAAGAAGTATTTGATATTAGCATATAAAACAAAACTGTTTTTACGACTCTAAAACCGAGGACTTGCATTGCTCTTATTCATTAGATCCGGAACATAATTCAGTAAAAAGATCTGCTTCTATCTGAAAGAATAGAATTGGACTAAAATGGCAGTATATCGTTATAACTGTTTTAATTGAGTGCAATGGCTCAAACCAATTCCCACACATCAGACCTTCCATCCACCCGAAAGGAGCAAAATGTCGAAGGCTCTATTTTGCATCACCTTGTGATTCTGTAAGCCTACAAGAGCAGACACCAAAATATTTCATTATTTAAAGCCAAACGACATATGCGAAGATAATTGCGAATAAAATGTAACTAGAAAAAAACATTTTTTTTAAAAAAAAAAAAATCGAGTTGAATAAGCATACCTTAACCCTTTTCAATAGATCTTTTGCATTACTATCCTTCTTGAAGTGTTCTCTTACTGGCTGCAAATAGGCAGAACAAAAAATTTTAGTCTGCAGAAATAACAAAGTTGATAATTTGAGCGCTCTTTTGAGCAGATGTTGCATTGGTACCAATGGATCAGTTCATTATCCCCTTAAGAAATTATAGTAGTTTAACAACGACATTATCGCCACCACTAACACTGCATTCTCAGCAGCCTCTCCCTCGGGCCGGCGCACCAACCAAAAGATGGACATAAATGTGAGACGAGCATAATTAAATTTGAAAATACTACAGAAAATTTTTATGAGTAAATTCAAATTTGATCTAGGCGACGCAAAGGGATGCAACTCAAATACTACAAAACTGAGACAAGTTAACTACTGGAAGTACAGTTTACAACAGGGGAAAATCAGCAAATGTCAAAGTACTTGGTTTTTGCAGTTCTTAGAACTCACAAAAAGTATTTGATGAACTGGGCCAATCAAATTAAGGTTCCCCACACTTCAAGCATGATTACTAGATAGTTATTGCTTAAAGAAATCTAATATCATTTATCTAACATTAGTCAGGTTGTGCCATTAGTACCCAGGAAGCATCAATTAAATACAAATGGAAAGATGTTACCTCCAGTATCTTATTCAATGCCTTTGATAAAGCCGGTTTAAGGTCAGCTGGGTGTAGCTCCCCACTTTCATAGTCAGCAATCAATTCTTCAAAGCTTGTGAAGGTTCTGTGGATAAAGGGCATCATGCATAGGAAGAAAACAATCAGGAATTATGTTCTAGATTAACGTTGGCTCTGGAAAATAACTCAAGAGAAATGTACTACATTAAGGATAAAGTATTTTCAATAGGATGTGAGGATTAAATTCCGTGAAAAAACAGAAGTCCCCAGATTAATTAATTGAAACAAATAAAGCTGCAGTCATAAGATCTACAAAACTTACTTATGACCACCATTCTCTGCATTGCGTTCAACTATGAACTCCTTAAACCAAGGTAAAATGAGATACTTTACGTACTCTAAGCAAGGATTCCCCTCTACAATCTTTGGAGGACAATAAGCTTTCTTTACCTTCAAATTCACTTCCGCCTATGACATTCAGGAAAATAAATGTAAGGTTAAAACCCTCATTTGATACTTTCATTATACCTGTATTTTATGTGCAACTGATAGAAGCAATGCAACAACATAAATCGCAAGTTGATACCACTTTACTATCACCCTACCTCATCATCTTCCATAAAAATGGAGGACGATGGATCACTTTTTGACATCTTCTCCTGCCCTTGCTGTAAACCAGGTAACATATCTGTAAATCACCATTAAGCAAAACTAATAAACACCACACAACTATTCACACAAAACATTATAGGATAGAAAAATAAAGATAGAAATAGTTTAAGAAATTAGGAAGATACGGTGTGACAAAATAATGGGCTTGTTCTTCCTCTTGATGTCATCACAGTACTCTCTTGCAAGTACATTCACTTTCCGCTGATCCATTCCGAGTTGGCAAATGTCAGCCTATTATGACCCCAAAAAAAAAAAAAAACAGAACATTACATATAGTCAACAATGATGAGTTTTCACAAAATCAACACAAAATTTTCTTTTTCCCCCCAAATTCAATTCCAAATTATGCACTGTATTGACAATCATATGCACCCTGTTCAAAAGACAATACTGCAAGAAAATCAAAGTCTCCAAAACAAGGGTGTAACGACCCAGAAAAATCACTAGCCACATACATGTTATTACTCCAAAAGGGACTAGTCAAGTTGCAATTGGAGTTCTTCAGGATTATTTATAAAGTCCAATCTCACCTATTAAGAAATCAATATGAGACTTAACACCCATAAGCATCTTTATAATTCACCCACTCAATGTGGGCAATTAGTCTTTTCCTAATATGGGACTAACTTTTTGGGAGTGTGATAATCTCCCTCACCCAAATCCTTGACGTCCTCGTCATGGCCCACACCGCAAGGCCTAAGCACCACATGATGTTACTAGGTTGTCTTATACCATTTGTAACAACTCAACAAAAAATGCTAGCCACATCTACACTATCACTTCAAAAGGATTAGTCATGTTGCAATTGGAACCCCTAGAATTACTTCTAAAGCCCGATCTCACTTAGTAAGAAACCAATATGAGACTTAGCACCCATGAGCACCTTTATTACCCTACCAATTCAATATGGACAATTCATCTTCCCAATATGAAACTAACTTTCTAGGGTGTCACAAAAGAAGAAAACAATCTTAGAGCCAAATAACAAAATAGTAATTTCTTAGTACTTATATAAACAAAAACAAAAAATCAGCTAAACTTCAAATTAAGTCATCAGTTTACAAGTAGATGACATAACCATGCAATGATTGTTACAGCTTCCATTCGGAAACCCAAAATAGGTGTGTGAGAGTGAACTGAGCCACTACTGAGCACATGAAGCTTGGGTAAAATATGTGACCAATGAGGTAGAATGGCTCAATGAATCATATTCATTCTAGCGTTGATCCCCACCTCTCTGCACAAATATGGGTTCCCTATCTGAACAAGGCTCAAGAAAATCTGATACTCATATTAGTTGAGTCTTTCCTATAACCCTGACTGAAATGACAGTGTACCTGATTGAGATTGAAATGTGATTGGTACACATCACAAACAGAAATCATCATATTTTGACCTGTGTATAAAGATATGGCATTGCCTCTGCCTAGAATCCTTCAAATTATTACACAATAATAGGGATAATAAAGACAAATCAGTACCCAGGAAATCATTTTCATGGCCACCATTAATATTTTCACCACTTAATGTGGACATATGCAATTTTTTTTTTTTTTTAATTTTTTTTTATGGTTTTATGTCGGGGAACCTCTCCAAGGCAGGGCCCTTCAGACCCACTCCTATAGAGTAAACCCTGATCCCGTGCACCTCACCCTCAAAAGTTTCCCTACAAGGAACTGGCTAAATCGCTGGCTTTCATCAAGGGGTGTGACCCCAAGAGATTGTTTGCACCCATGAGGTGTTGAATCTTAGACCCTGAAGGGAACAAACACCAAAGCCTCCACCACTTGAGCCAACCCCTTGAGGTTACATATACAAACTTATAAAGGTATCTCAACATGCGAAGAGCGAATCCACTGCATATTGCATATATTATGTTATAGCAACAAAAGACCTTTGTGAAACACTGAACAATATTCAAGCAAATGAGGAAGTGCAAGGTATAGTCTCAACACAAGCCAACCAGTACAACAAAACAGTCTATGCACAAACTAGATGCAAAAGGCCAGCACCTTCAGGAAAAATATATCAGCACACTGCATGCATGGGTAGAGTATTTGGGCTGCAGACAACTCATCCTGCTCACTTCGACCCATAATTTGACTACACCTGTAATAACAACAGCAAAATCTAAGTCGAAAAGGACCATATGGCCAGTGCATTGCAAAAAATCATACAATTCTTGACCTGATTATCCTTGGGAGTTTATTCCTTCGAGCTATATCCATAACAAGAGGCCAGTACTCATCTGCTCTAGAATTGATCTCCTTTGACGACCACAAAAATTCAACTTTTCCTCCTACATCCATCCCAACAGCTTTCCAAATCTCAATCATGTAGCGCCCCACAGTCTCGATTTTCTTCAAATCACCCCCCATCTTATTGTTTAGCTGGGCAAACCAATCAGCAATCCAGATTTTCACTCTGCAGCCAGCAGATGTCAGCTTGTTCACACTTATTGCCTTCATAACTCCCTGTACAACAAGTTAGAAAACAACCCATTTCGGATCTCATAATACAAACCACATGGCAAGTAAAACATGCCCCACACCCAAGATTCCAAGAGCCTTCCAGCCAATGATACCACCGTCATAATTCAATCATAATAAATATGATAAAACAAAAATTTCAGAAAATGTAAACAAAACAAACAAAAAAGGGGACAAATTTATGCTTTCTCATAGATATGGCACAAATTTCTCCACTAAGAAACCACAAATTCCAATAAAGAGCACACCACAATAATTCATTAAACATCAGAAAAAAAATGGATTACCTGATCTGAAATTAAGCTAATTACTAATTACACACTATAAGCCGCAAATTATTCAGGAAACGACAAACATTTTTATAGAATGCATGTGCTTACACAAAGCAAATAATAGGAGTGGAAATTATAATAACTCGAAAAGCTTTTCATATACAAATAAGCGGCTATACCTGAGCGATGTGCATTCGGCCAGAGGGCTCAAACCCGTCGTAGCAGACCGGTTCGGGCTTGTTCGACAACAGATTTCGCAGCTCCTCTTCGAGAATACACTCCTCTCCTACACTCCTAACAATCTGGTACTTCTCCTCCAAACTCATCCTGCATCAATAAATTCACCAACAAACAAATCAGATTCCTATGTGTATCCGTACAAATCGAGCATTTCAATCAAGCAAATTTTGCAAGAGATTCTAACTGGTTGCTTGGATTTGAAGAGCTCGAGGCTAGTTCATGCGTGTGGGATTCGGATACTGAGAGCGATTGAATGGCGGCCTCGGGTGGGGTTTCATTTTTGTCTGGTGCTTCAGTCGCCATTCGAGCTACGAAGCAAGCTACGCTCGGGAGCTTTTGGAAATGGAATTCAAAGCTACGGTTTTTGTTTGTAAGAACAACGATGAGCTAGGGCTTCTGTTTTTGTTTACATATGTCTAAAGAGAGCGACTTGGGTGCGCATTGTCCAAAATGCCACCAATAAACGTCAACCAATTTCATTAAACTTATATTTAAAATAAAAATTCAACCACACTAAATTATACTTTAAATAAAATAAAATAAAAAGTAGAATTGAAGGGGTGGCTCCAATTCCTTTTTTTTAAAAAAAAATAAACAATTAATTTTTTATTTCATATGTAATATAATCTGGTATAGTTAAACTTTTTTTTTTGATAAATGCTAAGGGCCCAACTTTTTTGCCCAACAAAAGTCCAACTTTTACCTTTTATTTTTTTTCTAAAAAAACCAAAATGAAAAATGGAAAAAATGTCTGAAGCAACCCTATCTATTTTTGGCATTTCTTTTATTTAGTATTTTTTTTAAAATGAAAAATAGTATTTTTCTTCATAATAATGACATTTTCTTTAAAAAAATGACATTATTATGAAAAAAAATACCATTTTTCATTTTTTTTAAAATACCAAATAAAATAAAGACAAAAAATAGATAGGGTTGCTTTAAACATTTTTTTCATTTTTTATTTTATTTTATTTTTTAAAAATAAATAAGGCAAAAGTTGGACTTTTGTTGGGCAAAAAAGTTGGGTCCCTATCATTCCTCTTTTTTTTTTTAACTTAAGTTTTGTAAGTTTGGCTTAAGTGTCACCTTCTGATTAGTTGCACAAAACTCACATTTTGTGCAACCTCCCTATATAAATTATTCTCATAAACTAAACAATGAGCTAAGCAAATTTTACAAAGTGAGGTGGCAACCATGATTGGAAATTAATTTGAATTCAAATTTTGATAAAATCAATTATATTATGCAACGTTATTTTGTAAAATTTGTTTGTAAGTATAGAATTTTTTTTTTTTTTTTAAGTATAATAATAATATGTTTTATATAGTTACGAACCAACTCAAGTTTTAGGATTTCAATACTGATTTCTTTAACAATATATTATTATATATAGTATAAATTTTTATCTATATATTGTATAAATATATAATACATAACTATATAAGACATATTATACAATATAGCACATAACTATAATTTATAGGTAGCAAATTAACAATATATTATTATTATTATATATAACTAGATAATAGAAACTATGGTACATGTATAATGTGAGTAAGTTAAAAATATAATATATTATGTATCACTAATTAACTATAGTACAAGTATAGTATATAAGTATACTTGAACAAAAAAAAAAGGAAAAAAAAGAAGAAGCTAGTAATATATTAATGTATATTTGTATACAACATATATGAATAAGCTAACGAGTCAGTCGAGCTTTAAACGAGTTGAACTTGTGAGCTCTTATCGAGTTTTCTCTTACGAGTCGATATGTATCATTTACTAATCGAGCGGGTTTCTAAAGTAACGAGCGAGTTTGAATACTATCGAGTTAGAGTTTGGATCGAGTTAAACCGAGTGAGTTGTTGAATATATTAGTTTATTTACAGTCTTAGATAAAAGTATAAATGAACAAACTATAGTTTATAGCTTGCAACAAAAAGACCATATAACTTATCATGGACTTCATAAAACTCTCATAAACTTTTACGTGTTTTTAAATCACTTATTCAAAGTTCAAAAACTCTCAATTTATGGTATCAAACTTTCATTTTTTTGCAATGTCCCTATTTGTTAGGATGAATCTTTGTGATTTTTTATTTTATTTTTGGGAAAACTTCATTTAACCCCCTAAATTGTCATCGCTTTTACAATGTCTCCCCTTCAATTCCTCCAAATTTAGTGTATCAAACTTTGAATTTTTTTCGATGTCCCTCCTCCGTTAGAATTTTCGTTAAATCCCAACAAACTTCCCAAAATATCTCCATTTGTTTTATGAAAAAAAAAAAAAAAAAAAACAAAAACAAAGATTAAGGCGTTGGTTCGAATTTAATAGTATTTGCAAAAATATTCATGCTTCAATCTTTGTAAAAAAGTTTAAATAAGGGGCGACATTAAAAAAATTAAAAGTTTGATACACTAAATTAAGAGGTTTTGAACTTTAATGGAGGAACATTGCAAAATAGGTGACAATTCAAGGAGAGTAGGTGAAGTTTTTCCTTTGTTTTGTTTTGGCTTTTTTTTTTTTTTTTTTTAAATGAATATTTTGAGAATTTTGGAAATATTTAACAAGAAATTATAACTGAGGGGAATATTGCAAAAAACTGAAAGTTCAATTTCCTAAATTTAGAATTTTTAAACTTTGAATGTAATTTTAAAAAGAGTGAAAGTTCACTGAGTTATTCTAAAGTTTCTCCTACCATAATTATTTTAATTTATTTTTTACCTTTATTCTCAGTGGAAGAATCATATTTAATATTAATAAACATCATAAAATTGACAATTCCAAGGGAAATATATTATAATCTAATAAAAACTTTATATTTTGCCCATAAAAGTTCATGTGGCAAGATGCCACATCATCTTCTTTTTGTTTAGTATTTTTCCCTTCACAAAAAAAAAAAAAAAAAAAAAAAAAAATGATGTGATATCTTGCTATGTAGACTTTTATGGACAAAATGTGAAGTTTTTATTAGATTAAAGTATTTCTCATTCCAAGGCTGCGTTCAAAGAATTCATCGTTCTTTGGTACTTGCAAGTATTTTCTTTTTACCAAAGAGAAAGTCCAAATAATATGAAATAAGGTGTTGATGTATTAAGGGAGTCTTCAAAATCCATCTCTTTACATGCGTTAAGCTTTTGACTTTTGAAGTAAATGAAAGAAACTTTAACTGCCAAAAGAAATATTTTACCAAATCCAGAGGATACCAAAAATCCTAATAAAAAAATAAAATCTATGACGTTTTATGCAAATTATCACCCATAATATCCTTTCCAAATGTAAGAACTAAAACTCCATTTTCCTTGTTCTTCATACTTATAAATACACCTCTCTTCAATTTAGGTATTATGCTTAAGCATACATGCTTCTGCCCAGGTTTGGACAAATTCATCTGCAAATTTGAAACACAATGGTCAAAGCTCATTGGTATCATCTGCATCCCTATTGCCGGGTAAGATAAATTTCATTTCGAGAAATGTTAGGAGTATTAAATTTTTTACTAAGAAATAAGTATCGAGATGCTTTGGAGCTTATTAATTGGTACCCGTTGCATTTTTATTTATTAATTGTTTTGATCATCTTTAATAAATAAGCTCCACATCACCTTAGTAAAAAATTTAAAACGCCGAGAACTTCTCATTTCATAAACAAGTTGTCTACTGCATGGGTTTGGATTTGTTCGCTTTTTTTTTTTTATTGGTTTTACTACCATTTTAGCATGTTAGGTTGAGTTCATTTGTTTATTTCATCCCTCTCTTTTGAATCTTTATTATAAAGGTGTGGCTACTCTTTCATTTATATATTATTTTCTATAAATGTTAGAAACTGCATTTTTATTTTATAACTATCTTATACTTTTGATGTCACCGTTTCCCGTTAACTTTTTATTTTTTTATTCAACATTGTGAGATAAAAATACTCATTATTCCCCGTTAACTTTCTCCCCCCATGTTTTTTGCTTATTCTTGTAAGGTTGCGTTTGGGATTGTGATTTCACAAGAATAATTTGTGTTTTTAAAAGATATCGCAAAATATAAGGTATAAGGTGTTTGACATTGCGATTTAAAAAGTACTTAATTTAAAATAGAAAAAAAAAAATTTACGATTTCTATAAGCAGGTTAAAGGGTGCTTATTTGAAAAAATGCGAATTTAAACTAAAATTATGATTTATCATAACAAATATTTAATTAAAAAAAAAACTTTTTAACATGTTTTACCAAACGCATTTAAAATCGCACTTATTGAAATCGCAATTCCAAACAGATCCTAAGGATTGGAAAATTCTTACCCCCCTCTTTGGGCCTTGACCTGCTTTGGATAATGGACTATAGGCCCACCATATTGTCGTCTGCACACTTGCAATTGACATTGCTGGACGGGTTTATATGGATTCGTGGGCTAAGTTTGGTTATGGACTCTATGTTTAGCCATCAAGACATCAGGTTCATTGCACATTAAAAAAAGGAAAATATTATGTGTTCTTTTAGTATTTTTTTGATGTTCTTCCAACTGTGATGTTGCTTTTAAAATTACCGTTGAATTTGAGATTATTATTATTGACTTTTAATCTATTGGTGATTTTAAAAGTCACATTACAGTTGGGAGAACACCAGAAGAACAATTAGCATTTTCCTTAAGAAATTACTTAAAAAATGTCATGTTAATTAGTAAAAAAATAAAATAAAAATAAAGTAGCATTACTTTTTTACATTTATCTTCTATTTGTTAAAATGAGCCAAATCATTTGGACAATTAAGTAAATCCATATCTAAAGTAGCTCAACAAGTGAAGAGAGCTGCGTGCTTATCGCACCTGCTTCACTTGCAAATCGGTGTCAAAATTAGGAGTAATAGTATAAGAAGGACTAGAATCTTCCAAAATGTGATGTGATATTTAAAATTACCAATATATCAAAATTTAATCAAGATTATCTCAAATTTAATAGTGATTTTAAAAACCACGTTACATTTGAGATGATTCTAGTCCTTCTTATAGCATTAGTCTAAAATTAGAGCTTAAATCGTTACATTGACTCAACCGACTTCAAGTTTATCAGAAAAAAGTCTCATTTTATTGCTGAATTTCTAAAATTAATCCACACGACACACGTCTTCCACAGGTAAAAGGTCAGTGCGGGTTGTTTGGAATTTAAGAAGTGTCTTAAAGTCTAAGGTAAAGCTTTAATCACTATATATATATATATATATATATATTGATCATATTTATCCACTTAAACTGAAAAAATAATTAACACGTAAGTTGCCTCAATAAACACAAATCATTTTGCCCTGAGAATTTAATAACCTATTGCGAAAAAGAATTTGGAGCATACTTATTTAATAAAAGCAACTTTTTTTTCGACATTATTTTATATTTTTACTTAAGTGTTAATCTAATTAATAAATGGTAAAAATTGTATTTTCAGTAAAAAATAACTAATAATATATTTTTGCGAACCAAACTCCTGCAAACATATTCACAACCTATGTACGATAATGTTTTGCTAGGAACAAAAATAAATACCGTAAATGGTTTGGAATAAAAATAATAAAAAAAGAAGTGCGACCATTTCAAAGCGTTAGCGACCTTCTCGCAAACCCCAAACGCCAATCAGTTGGTCCGGAGGGGGAGAGAGAGCGAGGACTATGGCGATGCTATTGAGCATTGTCGGTGCCCTACTCCTTATGCTGGTTCTTGCCCTCATCCTTTTCGTCATCTTCGCCTGCAAGCCATGGCGATTCTTCTCCTCCTCCTCCTCCTCCTCCCGTTCCCGCACCATCAAGGTACCTGTTTTTGCTCACTATTTCTTCCCAGCTTCTTTTTTTTTTTTTTTTTTTTTTTTTCTCTGGAAGCTACGGGGTTTTAATCTCGTTATATTTGTCTTAGCAATGCAATGCTCCGTTTGGTTGCTGACAAATCGTCTGAGAAGATTGGAGAATTTAGAGCTTTCTTAGCTTTTTCGATTTGTTTAGCGTTTATGCATTTCGTTTTTATTATCTCATTTTCGATTCCACTGGATTTGTATGAAAGAAACGCACCGTTTTAGGGTTTTATTGCTGTGTTGTGTGCTTGTTTCGAGATGCATAGACGGGTGTGATATTTTTTGTTGAATAAGTGATGATCGTGTCATTTTAGGATTGAAAGGAGCGTCTTATGGGCAAGGATTGATTTTTGGTTTTTTATTTTTGTGTTAAAATTTTGGTAAAATCAGAGTTGAAAAATCTTTTGAATTCATATTCTGTAAATGTTTGGTTCGTGGATGTTAGCTATTGTTATTTTGTGTGCTCATTTGGGTTTGTGTTCTGTTGGAAATATCAGTTCGGATTGATGTTTAAGAAACTCATGTCAATTGGACTGTTCCATTCATTTAATCTCTTACTTCATTGCACCTTGGAGTAGGGCTGTAGGGGAATTTGAAGTTGTTCAAAATTGCAAGCTTTTTATATCTCTCTTAGTTTTGTTTAATGGAATTTAAAGTAGCAGTCTTTGTCTTTTATTTTATTTTATATACGAGTTTTGATTATGTGAATGAGTTCATTGTGGTAAAATTTTACAATAGTTTTTTTTTTTATATATATATATATATTTTTTTCTTTCTTGGTTGGTAAAGGACATCACAGCTTATATTATTTCATTGTATTTTTGACATTTATATTATACACCCATCAATGATGTAACAATTAATGGATTTTTGAGTTGTCCCCTTGATTGATTGCTTAGTGGATTTTATACTATAGGATAGAAAAGTTCCCCTCAATGTCAATGACAAGTAACTAAGGCTTAAGGACAGAGATCAATGGATAATAGAAAACTTAGGGAAAGTAGTTCTGATTATTCCCCCCCAAAACTGCTCATGATGTTCACTCATTGTGATTACTTCTATTGTAGGTTGCTGACCTAGATAGGCCCCTTGTTTCGGATGATATCCGAAATGAAATCAATGAATTGCCAAGAGATTATGATCTAGAGGGGGCATGTCCTCAGAATGAAGGACATTTCCACTCACCCTGGAATTATAGACTTATTCACAAACAGAGGCTTCCTCCTGTATCTCCTCATATAACTCAAGGTATTCAATGTTATCTTCTATATATTTTTTTAACAGTATTAACTTAGTAGTTATGCTTTTGTTGCTCTTCTAGGTCTAAGTCCTAAGCAAAAGTTTTTATTCTTCACTCTTCCCAGGTGATAGCTTGGTTGTAGAAGTAATATCTGATCCTACAGAAGATGTTTTGGTTGGTCAGACGCTTAAGCGTCCTTTGGCATCTGACCACTTAGTGGACGTTCTAAAACATGGTAGACAGAGTTTAGAAGATGATAGATTTCAAGAGTTTGTGCACAACGATATTCTAGATCAAAGTAATTTCTTATCTCTTTCACTTGTATGAAGAGGTTAATTTTCTATATCTCTTCACATTAGCTGAGTATGAAAAATACGTCATCATACATTTCTGTTAGAATTGCAGGAAGCTGCCTCACCCTGGAGGTTATATCTGGTCCATCTCGTGGGATTCGTTGTTCTGTACAGTCAATAAATACCTCTAAGCTTCCGCTGACCCTTGGAAGAGTTTCTCCAAGTGATTTACTATTGAAGGATTCAGAGGTGTCAGGGAAGCATGCGATGATAAACTGGAATTTGAATGTAAACCTTCATAATAACTATATACCACTTTGATATCCATCATGCTTCTGTGCTGTATATATGGTGCTAATTATTTTATACATGCACTATTGTTGTCAGAAGATGAAGTGGGAGCTTGTAGATATGGGTAGCCTCAATGGAACGCTTTTAAATTCACGGTCGATCAACCATCCGGATTCTGGAAGTAGACATTGGGGTGACCCAATTGAGCTTGCAAGTGGAGACATAATAACTCTCGGCACGACCTCACAGTTATATGTAAGTTAATGTACCTCTGTTTCAAATTGAATTATAGGTGCCATTTCTGATTCTACAAAACAGTGACGGATTTTCTAGATAAATATATCTATGTTTTCATAACTTGACAGTACATTAACAGAGATAGTTGATATGCTGTTTTGGTTTATTGAATATTTTCTAGCGTCAAGGAGTTCTTGCATTAGGAAACATATTTTGATAAGGTTTTTCCGTATTATGTGCAGTTTAATTTTTTAATCTACGTGGTCTTTAGTATTCTATACTGTTTTCTTGCTAACGGTTTGCCTATTTGTAGTAATAGTTGGATACTTTGATGAATATCATTGTCTTAGTATTTATAGTAGGGATTTTCCAAATTGAAGAAGGCGCCCTTGAGAGTGGCTTTCTTTGCTTGGTCGGCCGTTTTAGGTAAGATCTTCACTTTGGACAACTTGAGAAAGAGGCAGACCATTGTGGTAGATTGGTGCTGCATGTGCGAAAAGAGTGGAGAAATTGTTGACCACCTTTTACTTCATTATGAGATGGCTAATGCCTTATGAAACTCTATTTTTGGTTTCTTTGGTTTAGCATGAGTCATTCCCTGTCTAGTGATAAATCTTTTTGCTAGTTGGAGAGGGCAATGTGGTAGTCCTCAAAGTGAAGCTGTTTGGAAGATGATCCCTCGTTACTTGATGTGGTGTATTTGGAAAGAAAGGAATGATCAAATCTTTAAAGACAATGAGAGGATGGTAATGGAGTTAAAGGCCTTCTTTTTCTATACTCTATACCCATGGATGGTTGCCTATGAGTTTGTTCATGTTTCTAGTTTTCAGGACTTATATATACATATATATATAAAATTAAAATCATTCTTTGAGCTTCATATATTAAGAAAAAAATAGTCTAGCTAATGATGTGATTTAGGATATTCACGCATTTAAAAAATAAAAGAAATAGGACATGATTGCAGAAATTTACTCTTGCAGATGATGACTTGATTGAACACTGTTTAATTTTATAATATTGTATGCTAAATTGCTCGTGTGATGATACCATGAATGCGGAAATTCAGTTTTTCAATCTTTGAAGTATAGCTAATGCTTTGTTTAGTTATTTTTAAAATGCAATCAATGCCATAATTGCTACTTATTTTGATCAGTATTTGATATATCCTGTGTCAGGTTCGCATTATGTCTCAAACTGAGTGTCAGATTCCCTTTGGAGTTGGCGTGGCATCAGATCCAATGTCTTTGCGTAGAGGAGGAAAGAAGCTTCCAATGGAAGATGTGTGCTACTATCAATGGCCTCTTCCTGGGATGGACCAGGTTTTGGATTTATTGTGTTTATTTTAATGAAGATCCTTTGTACATACTCCTCAAAGAGTTATACTCACTTAGATGCCTACCTTGCAGTTTGGTTTGTTTGGCATCTGTGATGGACATGGTGGAGCAGGGGCTGCCAAATATGCTAGCAAGTTAGTTCTCGACTTAAATGTGCTATCATGTTGTGGTTTCTGGACTTTGTCTTCTGCCTATTTGAAAAATTGGATGGTTATAAGATTGTAGAACGGAATTTCTATATTCTTTTGTGAATTTGGGTTTATCCTACAAGTCATGGTTTTAAGTTAATATTTCATGCTTTGTGTTTGTCATCTGGTAAAGAAAAAATTGAATACATATAATGCTCTTTTTTAGCGAAAAATTCTCTTTAATATTGACATGATTATGGGAACTCCAAGAACTTGTTTGCATTTGGTTCATCCCTTGGGGAATTTCCTCAGGAATGAGGAACATGTATTAGGGTATATGTGTGACTCGCTTAGAGTATGGATTGGGTCGAAAGAAAAGAACCGATTTTTCCAATATCAGTGATCAATACCGATAAATAGTATAAAATGAAAGAACTCCATTTACTATCTAAAAAAGGTCTATTATATCCTTCTCTGTGTATCAAATTCTATGGTTTCTATGGTGTAAATCCAATTGGCACAATTTTCAATTTTGGATGAGAAAGAATCCCCTAATGCTCATGATGTAATTTATGTGAATAGGAATTATGTTGTCCTGATTCAACCAGTTAATACCTGTTTGAATCACTGTAGAATTAATTGGTTGATCTTTTTAAAGTATTCATACACATGCACACATGCATATACACTTGCATATAAATATTTGTTTGTATAGGTATGCTCGAATGTGTTTGTATAGTTGTGTTTCCTAAATACCTTTTGTACTTGGGCAAAATATTTGCAACCAACGGCAACTGATTTGATACTCCAACAGTTGGTTGTTGGTCAAATTAGGTTGGGTTCAAAATTGACTGTTTTGAAGATTGTGATTCTCAAACAACTCTTTGCCCTTACAGATCCCCCATTTGAGATGCTATTCTTCATTTTGTTTTTAGATTATTCTGCCCCTGCTCTTGCTTTTCCAAAATGTGCATCAAGCTGCTATGGTGTTTTTGTCCTTGGTTGTTGTCTGATACTTTAGTAATCTCAGTTAGTTAATTTTCTTCTCTAGAATTCTACCTGAGATGGTTGCTGCCACTTTGTCGGATTCTCTAAAAAGGGAGAGGGTTTTATCACTATGTGACGCTTCAGATGTTCTGAGGGATGCATTTTCCCAGACAGAAGCATGCATGAGTCATTGTTATGAGGTATGATAGTTTCTTGTTACTTGCAGTCAAATGCATTTTTCCTTCTTCTGTTTGACTTCAACTTTTGTATGCTCTTATCTGTAGCTTGTAATTGAAATGGTAGATGTGTTCATCTCAAAATGATTTGTTTTTTTTGTCAGTATCAAGTTCTAGTAACATCTCTAGTGTTGACAGGCTACAAATTGGAAAACTTTTTGGATCGTAGGGCTGGGGTCCTTGTATCTACAATGAAATTGAATGATTCGTACCTCAATATCCATTATAAGTCTCCAGAATTCTTTACAATGATTTACCAGTTTGTACGTCATGGTTGTCTTCACTCTTGGAATTCAGTAGTCTACTCTGTTAATATAGCAATGGTTGGGGAGCATTGTAGAAACAGCTTCCAGAATTATTATTATTTTTTTGGTGTTGGGGGGTGGTGGTGGGAGGTAAAAGAAGTAATAATTTGAGGATCCACAACACATGATGACAACATGTTACCTAGTTGGATTGACTGAACTATTCTCCTGAAACCTTGATCAAGGATGCAGGAGTTACACTGTTCCATTGGAGACAGCTTCTGCCATGATGTTCAGGTCCTGACAGTCTTGCTACTCGGCAAGAATGGTTTCTGCTGTGGTCCCCAGAATTTTCATTTACTCGCTCCCATAATCAATACACTACAAGTCGTGCTTGGAGGTGAGCCTCATTGGGTTTTACAAGAAGGCGCTTCAGAAGTGAAGGAAGTGCTCTCTAATTTTTTTGTGGACTATTCTTTTGAGGAGGTGCTCTCCAAGTTGTGCTTTCTGCCTACTAGCCCAAAGTGGGCTTTTTCTGACAAGGGGGGTAAGCGGGTCCCTCTGCTGGACTTCTTTTCCTTCAAAGAGGTGGTGCAGTGGGGCTGTGTTGGGGAAAAAAGGATAAAGGTATTGAGTTTTCTGAGTTAATTAGGGGTGCTGTAAGGGGAGTGGGTAGGAGTGATGCCCTTGTTTGGAGGTGGAAATGTTCTCGGAGGAGGAGCTCACTTCGATGAACTTCTGTCCAGCAAGTACAAATAAGAAAAAGCAGGGTCTTTGCCTTCAGCCTGGGTTTTGCAGACAGTGAAGAAGATCTGCCATTTTGTGGCGCTTTCGTGTGAGCGATTTGAAGAGGAGCTCCTGGCCTTGTTTGTGGCCATTGAAGTGAGTATAATTTTGAGCTGGTGTTGGGTTCTTGTTCGACTTTAGGAAAAAAGGTAATAGAGAACTAAGGATGGCCATGCTTCCGACTCTATAGATAAGCTGGAGGCCTCTTGGTTAGAGCATCCATTTGAGGAGAGTGAAGTCCTAGAGGCATTGAAAGGTATGAATAGTGATAAGGCATTGAAAGGTTGGAATTACATTCCAACTCAAGCTTATCTTATCCCTATCATTCCTACCCCCTTAGACTGTGTCCTCAAGGTCTGACTAATACCACTTAATTAAAAGAATTATAAAAAAATTAAAAAGAAAATTATCCTTCCAATTTATTTTATTTTTTGGATAAATTTCTTTGACTTTTTCTCTACCACAATTCTTTTTCTTTTTCTTTTTCCTAGACCAAACAAAGAATACAAAACGTCTTCTTCTTCTTCTTTTACTGTTCTGAATAGAGTTCGTGAATAGGCCGTTTGCGTAGGCGACAATCTGAGGAACTAAATCGTGGCAGCGTGGGGTTATGGCCTGTGGGCTGGCGTTGTGGGAGCTTATGGGTCTGGTTGGATTTGCAGTCGGGATGAGCAGTGATGAGGCGTGCGGCTGTCGGCGGTGGCTGAAAGGAACAACGGCGTTTGTGGTGATGGCGTCGTGGGACGCGGGCTCCAATAATTGCTGGTGTGGCACAGGTTGTGCTGCTAATTTTTGGTGGTTGGGGCTGTTTGTAGGTCTTGGGTTGGGTGAGTGGGACGGCAGGTGCTGAAATGCTGTCAGGCCGGAATTGCTTGAAACACTCACTCACTTGCTCGATCATCTGCGCAAGAAGTGCTTCCCAAATTGCTTCTATTTGATATGCATTCAAGGGGACCTTGACAGACATTGTTGGCTTTGAGGTGGAAGGCTGGTGGTGGTTTTGAGCGATTTTGAATGGGGAATTCAACTGTTTTGATACCAATTGATAGGGAATTTATGATGAAATGGATGAATAGTGGATGAACGTGGAAATGAGATTGGAAATGGTATTGATAATGATAATGAACTCCAATTAGGGCTGGAGACAAACCACAAGTGAATCCAATTGGACAAACCACAAAGACATACATCTAAATCATTCTCTACTTTCTTCATTAATAAAATGGTCTATAAATAGACTACAATTGATAACATGATAACAGCTAAAAGATAACATATCAAATATTCAAATAAAACTAATCCTAAATAATTGAAATCCTATTTTAACTCAACTATTAATCTAATCTAATCCTAACATTCTAAGCCTAATGAGTTGGAATTACATTCCAACTCGACCTTATCTTATCCCTATCATTTGGCAAGCATTTTGGGCTGTGGGGCTTCTTCTTTGCCTTTGAAGTATCGTGGTCCTCAATTGGGGGCCTCCTACACTAGCCAAATCTATTCAAGACAGTGTTGTTGAAAAGATAAAGCATCGGTTGGTTAGTTGAAAAATGATGTATTTGTTTAAGGGTAGCAAGGTTACCCCTATAAAGAATGCCCTTTCCAATTTAACTACGTACTTCATGTCTTTTTTTTTCCTGTCTATTGGTGTTGCAAATCGCATAGAGAAGCTCCATCTAGACTTCTTATGGGGAGATAGGTGAAGAATTCAAATTTCACTTGGTGAGCTGGTCCAATGTTTGCTCTCCAATTTTGAGGGAGGGTTGAGAGTTGGAACTTCAGGATGTTCAATCACGCTCTTTTAGGGCAATGGTTGTGGTGTTATATGCATGACAAAGAGGCACGGTCGAGAGGAGTTATGGATGCTAAATATGGCCGTTTGTGGGGTGGGTGGTGTTCTATTGAACCCCTGGGCGATTTGAGGTGGGTTTATGAAAGAATATCAAGAGGGGATGGAGGTTGTTCTCTAGTCGTACTAGATTTGAATTGGGAGATGGCTTCAAAATTGGATTATGGCATGATGTGTGGTGTGGGGAGAAGGCCCTTAAGGAAGTTTTTCCGGATTTATTTAGCATCGTTTGTGTGAAGGATGCTTCTGTAGCAGTACATTTAGTGCTTTCTAGTGGTTCTTTTCAGTGGAACACAAGCTTTATTGGAGTGGCTCACAATTAGGAGGCGAATGCCTTGCATTGTTTTTCAATTTGTTGTATTCCTATAGAGAGAGACCGAAAGGTGAAGACAAGCTTTGGTGGGTCCCATAAAAAAAGGGTATTCTTTGTTAGCTCCTTCTACAATGTCATTAATGATGCATTCCTTTTCCCTAAAAGAGTATTTGGTAGACCAAGGTTCCTTTGAGAAGCTTTTTTTTTGGCTTGGTCGGCGGCCTTTGGAAATATCCTTTTCATGGACAATCTTAGGAAGCGACATGTCATTGTGGGCAATAGGTCTCGTATGTGCAAGAGGAATTGGGAGTTTGTGAACCAGCATCTACTCCATTGTGAGGTTGCTTATGCCTTATGGAATGCTTTTTTTAGTCCCTTTACGTTGTCCTGGGTTATGCCTAGTCGGGTAGCTGACTTGTTTGCTTGTTGATGGACTGGTGGTAGCACTCGGAGTGCTGTTGTGTGGAAAATGATGCTTTCTTGCCTTTTGTGGTGCCTTTGGAGGGAAAGGAATGATCGAATCTTCGAGGACCGCAAGTAGACATTGGAGGAGCTTAAGTCCTTTTATTCTCTTTATATTTGGGCAACTGTGTTTGTAACTCATTTGGAAATTAATTATCATGTTCTATTTCTCCTTTTAGTTAGGTATTTCTCTTGTATACTTACTGTGTACCTGGTTGTGCTTTTCGCTTTTAATGATATTTCGATTACTTATTAAACAAAATAAAAATAATACACTACAACAGCCCTTATTAATAATAGACTTTTGCTTTAAAGACGGTGGTTTTTTGGTGTTATGAAGTAATGTTGTCAATCTAACAATATCCGGGGGAAGTTGTCATAGAGATGCAAGGTAACTAGTTAGAAGAAATTTTGCCCTTGTCTTAAGGGGAGGGGGGGACCTTAATTGTGCTTCTGGGATGTATGCATATGGATGCTCCTAAATAATTACAAACTTGTTCACTAGGAGAGAGAGCTCTACACATGGAAAATGCTCGCAGACCATGCTATTGATATATATGAGAGATGGAGAATTGCTTCCTCAGTATTCACATCTCTGGCTAGCTTGGTGAATTCTTGAGTTGTGACGCCTTAGGGGTGTTATGCACTAACTAGTGCCAGACTAACCTGCAGATAAAAGACAAAGAAAAAAGGGCCTTTTTAATTAGATTTAAATGCTATTTGCTTGTCTCTTTTATGGTGTTTCGTAATTTATTTTTGTAATTGATATTTAATCAGTGGGAACTTGGATCATGGAAGTAATTCTGAACAGCACGATGAAATGCGAGTTTATCCAATTGATGTTTTTGGTATTAGTGTTTTGACTGTTTTGAGTATCCAATATATATATATATATATATATTTTTTTTTTTTCATGACAAGAACTGATGTGAAAAGGGTTATTCCTTTGTCCTTTTAAATGTTTGTCTTGTTAGTAATTTAAGGCAGATTTGCGCATTATGATAATCAATTCTTTGCAGGGTTGTACTGCGACGGTGCTTCTGGTATGGGCTGATGGTGATGAAAATTTCTTTGTGCAATGTGCAAATGTTGGGGATTCAGCTTGTGTTATGAAGTATGTGTTCATGTTGTCATTCTTTCATTCATATGATCGTTAGGATAATATAGCATCAAAACTTGTGTTCTAGTGTATTGGATGGGGTTTTTGGTAGGCAAGCAGGAAACTTGAGGGTCCTCAGCTCTGACCTTCTACAGAATAGTCGTTGTGTGGCTACTGTGGTTTTTACTATTTTTATGATAGCTTTCAAGTAGCATCTTATGAATCCATTCACTGAAATGAATTTTGTTTGATTTGAATGTGGTGGAATATGACAGGACATTGGTGGTTATCAATTTTGCATATCATCGCATATGTTATTATTGTTAGTATTTATCTTGTTATATTACAGCAACTCCAGGGTCGACAAGTATAGATGATGATGTGGCACTGCAGTTTCTGTTCTTTGTGGCTTTGTCATATTGTATTATTGTTTTTGGCTCTTGAATTTCTTTCTAGTAGTTTTGAACATATGGTATTATATATATGGTTCTTGACTAAAAGAACTCTGTTTCTTTTATATGGCTCCTAAAAGAGCTAGGTTCTTCAATCAAGAATCATATAAAATAATTTTGTTCTTTTCTTGTGGTTTTGTTATGTTGTGCTCTAGGGTCCACACATTTCCTTATGACTTTATATACTGTAATCACAAGTAGATGTGATTTTGTTGTGGCAGTGTTGATGGGAAACAGATTAAGATGACTGAAGACCATAGGATAACTAGTTATTCTGAAAGACGCCGAATTGAAGAAACAGGAGAACCACTGAAAGATGGGGAAACTCGTCTCTGTGGTAATGGGCCTAATGGCAAAATGACCTCAAGTTTTTCATACATTGTTAAATAATGGTTAATTGCTCACTTTTTTTTCTTCTTACCTAATTCAGGTTTGAACCTTGCTCGGATGCTTGGAGACAAATTTCTTAAACAGCAGGATTCCCGCTTCAGTTCAGAGCCTTATATAAGTCAAGTTGTGCATATTCATCGAGCAAGTGGGGCGTTTGCACTATTGGCAAGGTGATTTTGCTTCTGATCTTGTCTTTGTAGTTCTTGTGTAATGCATCAGTTTCAGCCATAATTGTCTTTATAACAAGTTTTATATCTAGATCTTGATTCAGCTCATGTTGACTGATCTAACTGATGGGCCTTATTTTGGATATCTAAAAGTTCCATTTGAGAGTTACCATCAAATAGCTGTCGCATTCTCTTGAATAAGTCCCATTATTATTTAGAAATACTTGACTATAAGAAATTGAAGAATTTTTATATTTTGCTTTCTCAATTATATTTTGTATTATGACATTTAATAAATGAAACTCTGGATCGTACAAAAATCACAGTGATGGGTTCTGGGATGTCATTAGTGTGAAGAAGGCAACACAACTAGTCCTTCAGGTATTATCTATTTACATAATTTTAAGTTCCCTTTGATCACTCTGAGGGTTTTATTTATTTATTTTTATGAATTTGATCTTTCTCATTCTCCCTCCCAAGTCATTTTTATGTATCTCCAAATTTCTATGCTTGACAGACAAGGGAGAGACACTCGACGGGCGCGGATTCAGCAGAGAATATTGCTAATTTTTTGTTGAGTGAGGCTAGAACACTGCGAACAAAGGATAACACCTCTATAATTTTCTTAGATTTTGATACCACTAGTATCTCATGTAAAGTTGACTCTTGATTTGAATAAAAAAAAAGGTTTTAGCTATACGAATGAGTATATTTGCTTTCTGTTGTTATTTGAAGTTGTTGTACCATCACTTTTCTGCTTCTTCCAAGCGATATTGGTTCAAGAAGAGTAAGAAGCTGCTTCAAGATGTATGGTGCAGATGGGCATTTGGAAGAAAGTGTGAATGGTTGGCTTCCAAGCAGGATCCTTGTGCTGTAAAGATATTGGTGTCATGAGTTAAGAAGAGGAATCTCCATTCACAGGGACCAACAAGATGTGTATAGTGGGAGACCTTTTCCTCCATGGACTCTGTGATTTTACAATTGCAAACTAGCGTGCAAGACGTTTTTCAAAGATCTCCGACTCTGAGAGTCGCAAACAGACCAAGCAAGTCAGATGGAGAGTAATATGGACGAATGACCTTTTAGTCGGAATAGCCATTAGCCCTTGCCTTGTTCTAATAGTTGAAACAAGAGTATATATATATATATATATATAATAGTGAAACATGAATATTTTATGTTCACTTGATATGCCACTCGAAGGGAAACTTGTAATAGAAGTTTGTGAATGACAACAGAAGTGTACATTATATTGCTAAATGGGCCGCTTTTAACCATATATTTGGATGTATTTTCATGTCTTGTCTTTTTTTTTTTCTTCGGTTAGGATCAACTATGAGGAAGACCCTCCTCCATAGTTCCCCTTTCTCCCCTCTCTTGCATTGAATAGAAAAAGAAAAAATAAAAAAGAAAAGAATGACAACGTAAGTGTATGGTAAACTACAGCGTAAGAAAAAACCCGAACAGCCTCATCTCTCCCTCTCCTTTTCCTGTGAATGTTTTCCTACATTTTCCTTGTGTTCCCCTGTAAACTACGGGGTAAGAAAAAACCCGGAAAGCCTCATCTCTCCCGGCCCTCTTCTTTTCATGTGACCCACACCCTCCCCCTTCTTTTTCCTTCTCATTTTTTACTCCCTCTTTTGTCCTCAACTCTGGTTAGCATTGTCTACTCTAGCGGGTATTCAACACACGCCACCCCCCGTGTGCATGTATAGTATGCACCGCTGCTTCCCTGCCATTTTTTTTTTTTTTGTCTACACATGAGATCGTTGGTTCCCTCTCTTCTTCTTCTTACTAGATCTCCAAAGTTGGTACCTTATTTTTGCCTATAGAGAATTATAGATACAATTACGGTTCCCATTTTGGTGTCCACTAAGCTCTCATTGCCGAGTATCGCCTTTATTGAACACCTTAGTGAAGCTTCTCTTCAACAACTCCAATTCATCATTATTTAGTGGTATTTTTGTTTGACGTATTTGTTGTTGTGTAAGTAGTTTCATTTTTAGAAAATTGTCTATGCAAACCACCTTTTGTTGATAAAACTCTCGTATCAATTTATAAATGACTATATGAAATAACTTTTTAACAAAAGTTGTAAACGACTTTTAGTAAAAGTTATAGTCCGGTAGCTCCGGCCCCTTGCCTTTGTCTATCTGGCGTAACGCTAAAACCCTTGTACCCTGAAAGCTCACATAGAAATGGCGAAGAAAAAGAGAGACGAGGCAGAATCGGAACCAGAAGTAGACGCACAGAATGCACAAAAGCCCGAACCTCTAAACGAAGTGGAGCTCGTAAACGGCGAGTCCCATAAGAAGCAGAAGAAAAAGAAGAAAAAGCACAAAGCACACGACGAAGCAAAGGAAATACCCACAGTCAGCATAGCCGTGTCCGGTTCCATCATCAACAACGCTCAGTCTCTCGAGCTCGCCACACGAGTACTCCTTTCTCTTCTCACTCTATATTAATTTTCCGTTTATTTGAGTTTCTTCTTTTAATTTTTCCCCCCATTTTCTCGGCATCCAAACGGAGCGTTGTTTTCAATTTTTTACTTTCTCAGTTAGCTGGTCAGGTTGCTCGTGCCGCTACCATTTTCCGAATTGACGAGGTCCGTTGCTGTTCCTTATTAACTTTTCCATTCTGTGTTTGATTGCTTAAATTATGTATTAGATTATTTGTGATTAAATTTGTTAATGATGCATGTATTTCTGTGACTAAATAACTTGATAATCCATAGGCATCTTACTTTATTAACTTGTCTTGTATAAACAGGTGGTAGTATTTGATAATAAGAGTGTTTCAGTGAACGATCACGGTGTTACAGCATTGAATTGTACAGATGAGAATGAAAGCGGCGCAGCTTTTCTGATAAGGATCTTGCGGTATCTTGAGACACCGCAATATCTAAGAAAAGTCCTCTTCCCAAAGCACAACAGTTTAAGATTCGTGGTACCGATTCCCATTCGCTAAAATTCATTGAATTTGATTGTGGGCAGTGAGTGCATTTCTTTTGTTGGATTTTTTGGTTCATAGTTGGCTAAAGTCGTTTGTATCTTGCATTTTGACAGGGATTGTTGCCCCCACTTGATGCTCCACACCATCTGCGGAAGCATGAGTGGGCTCCATATCGAGAAGGTATGCCTATATAGTAACAAATTGAACAAATTTGATGTGGGGTAGTTAAATTTTCTGGTGATTGAAACTGAGCTTTAGCTTTCGATGCCTAGAAATAGCCTCATTGCTTGACAACTCTATACTGCTACTTTAGAACATCTTCAATGTTAAGCAGGATTGCAGAGGTAAAAAGACATTGTGTACTGTACGTAGATGGTCTGAAATATGAAATTTTGAATAGGAGTGGGGTCGAAGAATCTAAGAGAAGGATGAATTTTTGAAATAACTTGGATTTAAGTAGTAAAAAGTGATTTTGGAACTGTTCATTTAGCGGAAGATGTGGCCTAAGATGGATGGAATTGGTGGTTACAATTCTTGACTTTTACTTGAGATGAATTGAATTGGTATTCATAACAAACGGCTGGAGTCACAAACAAGAGAAAGAAAATCTTTGCCCTTATTGAGGGAACATCATGTATTACAGGATTCTGTTGTATGACTTTGTTTTTGTCTATATTATTGATAGCTAGCCCAAATTTACAGACAATGTTAGTTTTAATATGTTTCTTTGTATTAATCCAGTGCCCAAATTTTTTATATCCTGTATTAACTTTATAGGTGTCACACTAAAAGAAAGATCTCCAAACTCGGGAACACTCGTTGATGTGGGTTTAAGTAAGGTACAATAGAATTCTTCTAGTTCTAAAGCTGTTCTTACCATTTTTATTAACTAAAAGTTTCTTCCCCCCTCTCCCTTTCTTCTTTTTATCTAAAGATTTGTAGTTCTTTTCTTTCATGCTGAGCATACCAACTAGTTTGATATCAACAAAATAGTTTGTATGGACAGATGACGCATGCAATATTGTTGGTGTCCACTCATTTATTTATGGACAGAGGCTTAAAGTACCTGGATGTCACATGACTTATGTGACTCACCTGCTGGCAAATATATATATATTTTTTGATAAGTCTGATGGCAAATAACTATGAACTCATTAATTTATTATCATGCCAAAGGAATTCAGCAGTGACAAACAAATGATGAACTCATGATTTTCAATTATTCAGTTCTGTGATCCTGTAACCTTAGTCTTTGTCTATATCTAATTCCTGGGGATCAGTTCTGCTTAATTGGGATGTAAATTATAGTTTACTTGAAATTCAATATACTCTTTGTAAATTTGACCTTACTTATCTCTCTCTCTCTCTCTCTCTCTCTCTCTCTCTCATGTGTGTGGGGGGAGTGGGAATTTAAGTACCTCAGTAAACAGGTTCATATGCTCTTGCTGTTGTCCTCGTTGTTCTGCGGGAGACATCACATGTATATAGCCCCACCTTTTATTTTTCCCTATGTTTTCACCAATTATTTGGATTGTTTGTGGAGTTTGATTTATGATGAGGGACTAATCAAGAGGGCCTGTAGGTGCATTGTCTCATTTAGTTTTTTGCAGTATTATCCATTGGCATTGGGCTGCTGACAACCTAGTGGGATTCGGACTTGAAATAATTCACCCAGTGTTGTTGATGTGGTCCATCATGTTAAATTTTCTCCCCTTTAGATCTTGTTGATCTATGCTTATGTTGTCAATACAAACACGATAGATTGTGCTTGTTAGTATGTATGCAAAGTTACTTAATCAAAAAAAATGTATAGAACATATATTGCTTCTATATAATAATTGGCAAGTGAAGATATTTATTCTTTCTTCTATTTACCCATTCCATGTGTACTCTGCACTTGATGATTGGATAAATTCTGTTCTCCCCACCCCAACAGCAAAAATAAATAAAAATCAGAAGGATAAATAACAGCACAACAAGAAATTTGGTTTCATTAGTGTCAATGAGCTCTAACTTGAATTGTACCTCCTCCCTCCCCTTGTAAGAATAGGGAGGAGGGTGAGGTTCAAGACCCACTGGGTGCATTTGTAACTTACCAGTAAAGAAAAAGAGAAAATTTATTGGTTCACTGGTAACTTATGCAGAGTTTTGTTATTGATCAAGTACTGGAACCTGGAACGAGAGTTACTGTAGCTATGGGAACCAACCGCAATCTGGATACTGGTAATGAATAGACATATCTTTTTGTTTTCTGAATTTTTTTGCCTTGTCTAAGTTGTTTCTTAAACATTATTTGTTTGCTGATACATGTGGGCACTGATTATTGCTCAATTGATTCATTGTGCATATCTGAACTTTTGCCTTCATCTTTGCAATCCCTTTGATGCTTTTGAGCATTAAATGATAGTTAAGTTGGTTTGACATACATTTTATTCATCCAACCTGTTGTGGCATCAGGATGAAGTATTGGTCATGTGTTCCATATGCCATTGCATTAAACTGATTTCTTTTTTTGGTGACATTCCATTTTTATTATGCCCTCATGCATCCATATGCAATCTTCCTGCAACCGGAAAATAGTTGTGCATAATGGGGTTTATGATTCAACAATTGCATTTATCTAGATATACCACGTGAAGTTGTCTCATCCTCCAAGCCTAGGGAAGAAGCAGGAATGTACTGGGGCTATAAAGTGCGATATGCTTCTAATATGAGTTCAGTATTGAAGGATTGTCCATACAAGGTATTCATTCTTTGATGCTGATTTTCTTCTTTTTCTTTTTTCGATTTGACCCATTGATTATTTCTTGGTAAACCATTCATTAAAGGCCCTCTATAAACTTATGTTATATTAATCATAGGGTGGCTATGACCATTTGGTTGGTACCTCAGAGCATGGTCTGACGGTTAAGTCATCAGATCTGACCATACCGGCCTTCAGGTATGTTTCTTTTTGATGTCTTGATCACAGGTAAGATTGTTTTTGTCAGATGCTGTGAGCATAACTTCCTTTGGATGGATGTTCTCTAGTGACTGGACCTAATGTTGCTCTTTACTGCTCAATTAGTGGACTGCATCATGATGTCAATGCCACAAAATTTCAGCCACGTAAAAGTTGATAATCTCTATCTAAGCTTTAAGTGCTAAAAAGAGAATTGGTGAGAACTAGAAGAGATTTGTATGTAACAATGTCTCTGGGCCTTGACTACAATATGTTTCATAATAAGGATGGAAAATGGGAATAAAGGAGATGGTCTTTCCCTCTTCTTGTTTGATACATTGGAAGGAATAGGAAGGAGACTGTAAAGCTGAACTTGTTTTTTGGTATTAGTAGTTTTTATTTTTTGTCCAAAATGACCACAATCTTAGTGTGCTGGAAGTTTAATTAATCTCAGGAATTCATACAATCAATAAAATCATAAGCAGAATCACAAGAAAAAGCACTACAAATAGCATGCATCCAATCATACCAGCTTCTGAAAAAAGAAATTCGATTTGACAAAACCATATGCTCCATCCCCTCAAAAGTCCAACAATTGCATTCCTTCCAAATCGTCCACTTAAGGCACAATGGAATAGCAATCCATATTTCCAACACTAAACCATTCATAAACTATCTTAGGTATCACCCACTGTACTCTGAATAAATAGAACATTGAGGATTGCAACTCTCCAGCAACTGGGCAATATAGAGTTTTAGACAAGACTGAAAGGTAAACTTTTACTATCATACGCTGGTTTGGATGGTTCAATATGAGGAGAAAATGTAATTTCCTTTGTCATTCTTGGAACTACCATATCTTCTTCTCCAGATCCATCCAACTTTGGAGGTTTGGTTTTTGTGGGCCTAAAGGTATCAATTTCATCCCTCTTCTCTTTCTCTCCCTACTTCTATCCTTCTAACTAAAAATAAAGATGGTCTAGGATACTGTGGATGCAACTTCTCTTTATGCCTTATGTGCTCGTTTATCCAAGTTAAACCTAGTCCGGCCAACGTAATTGAGTTAGGTCTAGCTGGCCTAGATTAGCTCAAGCTGGGTTGGCCTAATATAGATGACTTTCGGCAGGCTTGTAGGCTTCGTTGCTAGTGGGTATGGCTTAGGGTTATTGATGTAGACCCGAAAGCTAAGGAGTTCACAAAGAAGAGCGATGATTTGCACCTATGAGTCCTACTAAAAAGACCATATCTAGAGTTCCAGACCTCAGATTGGAGCAAGCTTGATGGCGTTAGAAAGCTACTTTAAATATCTGAAAGGTTACGTTTCATGAGGTTTAGCTAATTCTAATGTTTACTAGGTCAAAACGGGCCATAAAGAGAAGACTAGCAGGCTGGGCAGAATGGTTTGTGTGCAATCTCGTTTGGACGAGATTGCAGCCGATGAGCAACCAGAGAGGCTCGTCCGAAACCTTGTTCGGATGCGATTGCAGACGAGAGATCACTGCGATTCACAGAGAGGCTCGTCCGCAACCCCGTCTGGACGAGGTTGCAGACGCGCTGCACAGTTTTGCTGATTCCGACTTTATTTCGTACTATTATTAGGTTTAGGGTTTGGAGGCCTATATATACATGTTTTATAGACCCTAGAATTTAGCTTTTGATTATTATATGGTTTTCCTCAATAAGAATACTCAGAGTTGAGTCTCTTTTGTGTTTTTTCCTTAAACCTTAGATAGCATCTATTGTTTTAAGAAGATTTCTTTGATAACTTGATAGTCTCGAGATCTAGAAATATATATCCGCTGTTAATTGATGTTCTTCGTTGCAGCCCTCTAAGTTATGCTACATCAGTTATAGCGAAAGTGGGCCGGTTTAATAACTTGAGAACGCCTACCCCCAAGAGGTTTATTATATGGTGCACCCCACAACATAGTGTTAAGGGGGTAAAGGGCGGAGTGGGAAGGAGGTAATGCTCAGGTTCAAATCTTAGAGATCAAAAAAATATATTTTGAGAAAAATTCTGTTGAAAGGCATTTCCCATATGAACTATCTAGTTTGAGTGGTGTTGTGTTCTTGTGTTAAAAAACAAGGGGTGTTGGTTCTTTTTTTTTTTTTTTTTTTTTTTTTTCTTCCCCCATTTATAAGGACTAGTGGGGACAAGTGCTATGTGGTTGGCAAGGACGAGTGCTATGTAGGTGCATGACAGGTTACAAGAAAAAAGTAAGGTTGTTGGCGAGTTGGGGAGGTCAGATAAGGCGTGGTAACATTTTAGAAGTTTGGAGGTTGGCTCTAGTGTGTTCAATGTGGTGTATTTGGAGATAGTAGAATGCTCGGAGCTTTGAAGATCTAGGGACTTTGGTGGTAGAGACAAAGGGATTATGTTCAAATTTCAATATTTTATACACTTGGATAGCAGCATATCATAGCTTTGCTTTTTTCTAGTCTTTTTTTGGAACTTCTTTACATCTTTTCTCTTGATTAGGGGGTTCTCTTGCGAGCTTACTTACAAAAACTCATTCTGTTAGTCAACCTCGTTAAAAAACTTAAAATGAAGCAAATACTCCAAATTTAGAGACAAAAATTACATAAAAGACCTTTGAAATTAAACAAATAATCAAAATACCAACACAAAAAAGTTCTTGGGCGTCGTGGCTGGACCACCCCCAGGGGGTAGATCGGCCACCCCCAAGAATTTCCAGGATCTTTTATTTTTTATTTATTTATTTATTTTTAATATATATATATTTTTTAGAGTTTAATTTTTTGTTTTTATTCTTGTTCCCCATGATGTCAATCCTTGCCCATGATGAGTATTTGGAGGAATTAGACTCCCTTAAGAGTGGCTTTCTTTGCGTGGTCGGCCACCTTTGAGAAAATCCTCACCATGGACAATCTAAGGAAACGGCATATAATTGTGGTTGAGTGGTGTTGTATCTGTAAGAAGAATGGAGAGTCAATAGACCATCTTCTACTCAATTGTGAGATCGTAAGTGCTCTTTGAAATACCATCTTCAGCAGTGTAGGGCTGGTTTGGATTATGCCCTAGACGACTAGAAGGGTGGGTAGATCTTTGCATCTTGGAGTGCTAGGGGCTAGATCTCAGCTTGATGCAGTTTGAAAGATGATTTTGCCTTACCTAATGTGGTGTCTATAGAGGGAAAGAAACGGTCGTAGTTTTGAAGACCACGAGAGAACCTTAGTGGAATTAAAGGATTTATTCTTTAAAACTCTTTTTGTTTGGGCTGGTGCCTCAAATTGTAGTTTTCCGAATTTTCATGCTTTTTTAGATTCTCTTCTCTGCTACTTGCTAGACTTTTCTATTATATACTTCTTGTGTACTTAGGTTGCGCTAAAAAAAAGTTAGTACTCTTAACTTACTAGTATTTACACCTTCGGTTAGAAACCTAAGTTTGGGTACGAGGCATTGTGATATATTGTATACATCATGATAAATATATACTTCAATTTACCCGTGATGCTTGTTAATATGATGTTTGTATAACTTCATAGGCATCTATTGATTGCTTTTGGTGGACTTGCTGGGTTGGAAGAGAGCATCGAAGAAGACAATAACTTAAAGGTATGTTACTACACAAATAATTTCTGTTGACACTTATCTGGTTTCATTTTTTGGAAACCGCTCCCATAACATGTCGTCAGAAAATGTCAGCAGATTTTGGTTACACAATGTTTTCAGTTGTATCTTTCTTGGAAAGAAGCTGCAAAACAGAAAATGGAAAGTGGAGAACATCATTTGATGTATTTAATGCTTCCAACTGAGATTTTTATGCTCGTGTCTTGTGACTTGAAAGAATAAAATTATTCTCCCTATGCATTTGTTCTGTTCTTATATGTATATTTCCAGTAAGCATGTACCCTGACTTGTGGTCAATTTAGCATGATAAAAGGAAAGAGCATTTGGTTGGTAGATTTAGTATTGGTGGAGTTTCGGACTTGCTGGTAGTCTGTATAATTCCATCATTTTAGATGGTTTGGAGCCAGAAAGTGTATTTGCTAGTTTAGCAGCCAAAAGGAGGGGAAAAAAAGTGAATACTGGATATTGTTAATGTTAGTTTCTTCCTTCCTTTTTGGTTTCAGGGGAAAGATGTGCGTAACGTTTTTCATTCATACTTGAACACATGTCCAAATCAGGGGAGTCGAACGATTCGAACAGAGGTAATCATGCATTCTCCATTTGCCAGGTTCCTTTTTTTTTAAAAGGAAAATTCTTATCTAATTACAAATGATCTTGATCAATTTGCTTCTTTATGTGCAGGAAGCAATTTTTATATCTCTTCAGTATTTCCAAGAGCCAATAACCCGAGCATTGGCATAGAATGGAACTTTAAACTTACCAAAAGTCAACTAACAGCTAAAAATTCAGAATTTTGGTAATTGTAGTCTTAGTTTGTGAGGTCCTCAATTTAGTCACCATCCTCCAGAATCTGAATCTGCTTGCAGACAGTAGGAAATATACATTACAAATCATACATTAGAGGAATGATCCCCTTCTGTCTTATTTCAATTTTAGCCAAAGTGGGCTCCAGCCTTGGAAATCGAGGCCCCTTTTTTAGGGTTTTTTTTTGGAACGAATTTTAAATAACAATATGTTCTCTGGTATATGCTGTACAGGATTTTTTTTTTTTTTTTTTGACATAAAACTGCTGGCTTAAGAACACTTTCGGATTCCTGTTATCAGGCCATGCAAAAGACTTTCATTCATGGTCATCCCTTTTGGTAAGGAACATATTACGCATTTTTTATTTTTTGCCTCATTACCAAGTGGGTGACACGTCCGTGTGGATCGCTCACTACGGGGCCAACCGATCCAAAAATATGTTTAATGCTACTGCATTCAAAATTTTAACTTTTCTAATATAGGGGAAATTTAACTTGCCTATCTTTATTACTTTTACAATCATACCCTTAAAACTTTAAAGTATCAACGTTGGGTCGCTATCTTTTAAAAATTTGCAATGTCATCAATCCATCAGAAGATGTCAAAATTTCAAATCCTCTTTAAAAATTGCAAAGATTTAACTTTTAAGTATGAGTTGGGTGACCCATGGCTTGCTCGTGGGTTAAACTTCAAGATTCAAATCATGAAAATGTACTAAAAGCATTTTATTTACTCAATAGACATCATATCATTGCTTTTTTTTTTTTGGTTTTTTTAATGAATGAACAACTTTTATAAACAACCAAACTCATTACAATCTATTATTGCTAAATATTTAAAACTATTAGAAGAGTATTAGATAATTTTTAATGTCTTTTCTTGTTCTATCAGCCATTAAGACCCAGGATTAGGAGAACAAGATCCTCTCCAATACATTTTGGACTAGAGAATATCTCGTTAATGTTCAAGATCTTTTTAAAGAGATCTCGAGACTATAAATAGAACATTTGTCCCATTAATAATATATATATATAAATAATAATAAAAAATTAAGAGGTGGCTGGTCACTCATTGGGGGTGGCCGGACCACCCCAGTTGGGGCTGGGGGTGGCTTCCCCAGACCGCCAGTCTGGGGTGGCCGAAGCCACCCCATGGCCCTTGTGGGGTGGCTAAGGGTCAGATCTAAAAAAAAAAATTTTGTTAGGTGGTCCGGCTACCCCTAAGAGCCAAACCTTGGGGGTGGTCCGACCACCCCTTATGGTCAAGATGGGGTGACAAGCCACTCTTTTTTTTTATTAATTTATTTTTTATTTTTTTTAATTTGAAATATTATTTTTTTCTGTAGTAGGTCAGGTGTCCTATTTGTAGTTGTAGGATTTCTAAGAATAATTCTAGCTGTAAATTAGATATTCTCCAGTCCATTATGGACGGGAGAGGATCCTATTCCATGATTAGGACAATTTAACCCGCGTGATTTTATTAATATCCCATAATGAATTTGTCCCGTGCTTTTATTTACAAAAAAAAAAAAAAAAAAACAATGAGGGCATCTCGGTCGGTGGTGCGCGCCAATGGGCAAAGGACCCAGCCGTCACTTCAAAATTTTCACGGGACAGTTCCGTCATTTTGAAAAACTAAAGCCGTGTTTGGCCAAAACAAAATGATGAAAGAGACCCTCCCTACCACACGCCCGCTATTCTTCTCCTTATTGAGAGAGCACCGAAGAAAGAGAGGGTGGGTTCTTTTATTTTTTCCGAAGGCAAAATCAAAAAATAGCGAATTATTGAGTGTGTGTGAAAGAGCCTGTGTTTGTTACTCTAAAGCTTTTTAATCCCACAATATTTAATTTCAAATATCCGTTACAAAAGCGGGGCTCCCGCCACGGCCGAGCCATGGCTCAGCTGGAGAGGCAGACCCAGCAGCCCACCCTGGAGCCCTCGACGGTCCACGACGCCAAGTCTCTGATCTGCGCTCTCAACCTCGTCTCCCGCAACCTCCCCCTCCCTCCCGACCTCCACGACGCCGTTTCCTCCATCTGCTTCTCCCCCGAAGACTCCGCCATCAATGCCTCCGCGACCGGAGCCGGCGGCGGAGGCTCGGACCAGAAGGCGGTTCCCGAGAAGACTCTGGTAATAATTTTCTGCGATGGCCTTCTCTTGCCTTTGTCTCTGTTTGGGTAATTTGAAGCAGTTTCAGGGGTTAGGGTTGGGATTTGTGCGTTTTGTGTTGGTTAGGGCTTTTTTCCTCTTTTGAAATTCTTGCCTGTATTTCCTATTTTGTGTTTTTGTGTGTATGCTTAGTCTATAATTCAATTTATTGACGGAAGGGAATTAGTGAGATTGAGTTTCTCTAGGGTTGAAGGGTGGTTGTGATTGTTTGTGGGTGGTTTTGAGATTTTGTTGTTTTTTTTGAAGCGTTTATTACGTCTCTTCGTTGATTTGTCTGTCTGTGGACATTTTGTTGTTTGATGTTACTCCATGTTTATCCACTAAATTTTAGAATTGCTGTAATAGAAATTGTGTACTTTTTTGGCTATTTTTTCTTTCCTGAATTTCACCTTTTGTTCTTCTATTCTTGGGGTTAGTTTTTTGGTGAGTGATAAAAGTTGTTTCTTACAGTATTGTTTTGGTATTATTATGCAGGGAGATCATGGCAGTTACACAGGAGATTTGTTGGCCGAGTTTGAGGATGCACTATTGGAGCAACGCCTGAATTGTGTGTCGGGTGTTGGATTGAAAGTATCAAGGGAAAGTCGTTTTCAGAGTTACATTCAGCATCGATTGGCTGAGCTTGAAGGTGACTAAATTTTATAAAGAACCTTCACCTTGGGTATCATATTTTTGGTGTATGTGAGCCCCCCCAACCTATGCCAACAGTAAAAGAGCAAACACGATTGCTAACTTTCGGCAGTTTTCTTTGTACACACTATTTTCAGATGGTACTTTTTATTTTTAATGTAGAATTGATAGGTTTGTTGTTAACTGTTGAATAGCATTCGTGTAGCATTTGCATGTCAAAAAAAAAAAAAAAAAGCATTCGTGTAGCATTTGCATGCTTCGAAATGTTAAAAATATAGGAAATAATAGATTTTGCAAGTTTCATTAGTTAATTTATGTTCGGAAGTGGTTCTATTTTGTATTTGTACAAATTAATTTTTATTATTATCAAGTAATTGTCTAGCCAATTTTTCAGAGTGGATCACTTATGCATTAATGTTTTGAATCAGAATTGCCTTCAAATAGAGGCGAGGACCTGCAGACAAAGTGCTTGCTTGAACTCTATGGGCTAAAGGTAAACTAGATACGATAAATTATGACAATTAGTTAACAGAGAATAGCAGTTATGTGAAATAAAGGTTAGGCAGCATTTGGTTGTACTTCCTTAAATGATTCTTTTCTCAAGCAACCTGCTTTTTTTTTTTTTTTTTTTTTTTTGGTTGGAAAGATCAATTTTTCTTGTGTCTTCCAGATACAAGAAAAACAAACATTCTGATTCTGAGAATTGTTTAATAGAGAAATTTGCGAACTGTTGCCTGTGAAGCATAGCCAAATGTGGCCTTATAATGAGTCAATGATTTGCACATATAAATTCCTATGTTGCTTGTTGGCAGTTTACTGATATATGCTGGTAAAGGAGTTCTTGTAATTGTAATATATGCATGTGTTCTTCTGTTTTTACTTCTGATACCAAGGGATGACATAGGTTCTTACTACCTTTTTCTCTAGCAGCTGGCGGAGTTGCAAAGCAAGGTTCGGTCTAATGTGAGTTCAGAGTACTGGCTCCGTGTAAACTGTGCAGAACCTGACCGGCAATTATTTGACTGGGGCATGATGCGATTGCGTCGTCCACTTTATGGTGTGGGAGATGCTTTTGCCATGGATGCCGATGATCAGTTCAGGAAGAAACGGGATGCTGAGGTCATTTATTAATTTATGCATTACTTGTTTGAGCTATTTATCCATACTCAGAACACAGAAATTGGGAATCTGGGGTATCTAGGTTTTATAGCATCTTTAGAGAATGCAGCTTCAAATCCTGGCATATGCCTACAGTCTCTATTTGAGGGATCCCAGCTGTGAGGTCACTAACTTCATTTTGATTTATCTGATAATTTTAGCCACCTAGTGTCTGAAATTAAGACAAAAAAGAAAACTAAAATGAAAAAAGTCGATGAATACTGTATGAAAGTGAAAACAGGTTATAATTATTAAACCTTGTCAAGTTTTGGCTTGAGAGACTCCTAGAAAGGGCCACTAATCAGTTAGTCTGATCTTCATGTGTTTAAAGTATAAGTTTATAGACATAAAAGAAAAAAAAAAATCTTTTTATTTTCCTGGCCAGATAAGATATAGATCAGAAGACCCAAAATATGGATCATCAAAGTGGAAAAACGAAGTACTGTGTACCTAGATGCTGCTGACATAGTTAAAACCTTTCATGCAGAGATTGTCAAGGTTAGAAGAGGAGGAGAAAAATCAAGTGGAAACTAGGAAAAGAAAATTTTTTGCTGAAATACTCAATGCAGTTCGTGAATTCCAATTGCAAATTCAAGCATCTATGAAACGCCGGAAACAGAGGAATGATGGGGTCCAGGTATTCTGTCTTCTTCTATTCGTCCATTTTTACATTTCATGCATATTTAAAATGGGAAATGGAAGTCAGAAATGCTGCTGTTAAATTATATGGAAATTTACAGGAAAAACTACTGGGAAAGTTTGATTGATTAAGTAGGAGTCATCTAGAAAATGTCCAGGAAATTGGTGGATACGTTAGATGGCAATTGTGAACCTTTAGATCTGTTAATAAAACATTGCTGGAAAGGTTTGGGGAAATATAAAAAGAACAAAAAAGCCATTTGTTGATTATGGTAAGCATGCTTTCCATGGGTTTCGGGAACTTCTCCAAGGACTTTGAACTTTAAAATAATGCTATATGAGCCTTGGTATCTTCCATGCAACTTTAATATTTGCTTTGTTGCCAGGGGTTTTTGTCCTTCATTTAGAATAGCATTTCAGGGAAACATTTACCCATATATCAAATGGAAAAAATATACTCAGAACTTTGTTTTGGTATACTTTGCAACCTGATAATGAGAATAACTGAATTATGTAGACCAAACGCGGGATCTGTGTCATGTAATAACCTAAAAGAAGTTACATGATAATTTATATATCAAGCTGATGAGGAAATTACCTCTCTCTCTCTCTCTCTCTCTCTATGAAGAATGCTTGGAAGAAACAAGTTACTGCAATCTTCTGAAATTCTCTTCAGAAGGCAATAATTGTTTTACTTATAACTTAAAATTTATTGTTAATTGAGTAATCAGTTACCACTTAAAGCAACTCTTGTAAGGAACATTGAAGTGTATAATATTGCTACTATAGCTTCTGGTAAAGGGACCATTAATAGGTATTTAACAGGCTTGGCATGGAAGGCAAAGGCAACGTGCTACACGGTTAGAGAAATTGAGGTTTCAAGCCTTGAAGGCTGATGATCAAGAAGCATACATGAGAATGGTGAAAGAGAGCAAGAATGAACGATTGACAATGCTTCTGGAAGAAACAAATAAACTTCTTGCAAATTTGGGAGCTGCTGTTCAGCGTCAGAAAGACGCTAAAGATTCAGATGGGATAGAGGCCTTCAAAGACTCAGAAGCTGATTCGCCTGAATTGGATGCTTCAAAAATTGGAACTCCTCAGGATTTACTTCCTGAGGAAGAGATAGACATCATTGATCCTAATCGTAGTGTTGAAACTAGTGATTTACTTGAAGGTCAGCGGCAATATAACTCAGCCATACATGCAATTCAGGAAAAGGTAATGATAAAAATTTATGATCTGCATCATGTTTGTGCTAGCTTTTTTTGTTTTTGTTTTTTGTTTTGTTCTTTTTGCAAGTTTCTATGTTTGAGAACCCCCCCTCCTCTTCCTCCATTTAATCCATATTGCACATTAATTACTGGTTGCATTCTGAATGTTGAACAAGGGTGTTGTATAATTTACAAGAATGGCACAATGTCGTATGGTACTTGTACAAAGTTGAGGTCCATATTACTTCCTTCTAGTGAGGGGATTGAACCTTCCTTGACAGTTGTCTCCTGAAGTATCCAATGGCCCGTATTGTTAGTCCTAACATTTGATCTTATCAAACTTCTGTGGTTAATTTTGTATGTTTCTGCAATTTTATTATTTTTCTAAAATCAATGTAGATTTGAGGGGTAGGAATAATTTTTGAACAGGTTCCATTGTAGGGGGGCAAGAGTCTCTGCTTGGTGCTGTTTTAAGTGTGGCCTTCATGACATATATTGCCTGAATGTCCTTTTTCTTTTCTTTCCTTTTGTTTTCCTTCTCTCTTTTTCCTTTTCATTTTTTTTTTTTTTTTTGGTGTGCGCGCGCGAATGAATATGTTGAACTCCTAAGTTAAGCATTAGCAATAGTCTGAAGATTGCTAAATTCTTGATAAGTACTTCAATTCATTTGAGAATGCTTGATGTTGTGGAAATAGTGACTACAGATTCCATCCAATTTCATTTTCTTTTTCTTTGTTGCTAATCATATAAAACTCAGATTCACTTTTTGAAAAAAAACACTGGAAACATCATTTATAATGGGATCAGAGAATCTAACAGAGTCTGAATTGTACAGGTAACGGAGCAACCATCCATGCTTCAAGGTGGAGAATTAAGACCGTATCAGATAGAGGGGCTTCAGTGGATGCTTTCCTTGTTCAATAACAACTTGAATGGAATTTTAGCTGATGAGATGGGGTTGGGAAAGACAATACAAACCATTTCGTTAATAGCATATCTCATGGAGTACAAGGGTGTGACTGGGCCCCATTTGATAGTGGCTCCAAAGGCTGTATTACCAAATTGGATTTATGAATTCTCAATGTGGGCTCCTAGGTATGCAGGAAGCATTCTTTGAAACCAACATCTGTGTGTGTGTGTGTGTATGCATGCGCACTTTCTCTCTCTATATCTCTGTGTAAAATTTACTTTTAAATCATTCCTCAATTTTCTTTGTGGTCCAGTATTGGCGCTGTTCTTTATGACGGACGTCTAGATGAGAGAAAGATAATGCGAGAAGATTTGTTAGGGGAGGGGAAATTTAATGTGTTGATCACACACTACGATCTTATCATGAGAGATAAGGCATTTTTGAAGAAAATTCACTGGTACTACATGATTGTTGATGAAGGGCATCGGTTGAAGAATCATGAGAGTGTTCTTGCACGGACTCTTGTCTCAGGGTATGATTTCCCTTGCTTCTTGCAATGTTTTATTATGTACATTTTATATCAATTATATTTTTTTTCTTATTGTTAAATACAAGTGAGGCACCCAAACGGGGTTGAACCATTGACCTCAATCTCCACCCTTTCTTTTGGGGAGAGGAGATGTCATTTTGTCCTAAGACCATTGACATGAATCTATGTTTGTCCTATGAAGTTTCTTTCATGAGTAATGCTACATACCACACAAATATCCCACAAAGCTGATGTGACAAAGTTTAGTAGCCATTGATTTTTTTTTTTTTTTTTTATAACAATATCAGCTTTATAGGATATTTATTGTATGTAGCATTACTCTTTCTTTCACCAATTTCTATATAAATTATGCTATGCCTTGTGGGATGGTTGTGTACTTCACAAACTTGCTTCTTATTGCCTGCTTTTCGGGTGGAGATTTTCTATTTATTTAAATCTTGTCTTTTGGAAATACTTCACCTTTGAAAACCAAAATTCAGTCTTGCTGCTATGTAAACTGTAAAAGCCTAGTCATGTCAAAGCTTTTTGAGTTTAAGGTTGCAAAGTGGCATCTAGTTTATGACTTTTCAATCTGAAGAAACATAATGGAAAAAGATCAGCTTTTGCTTGCAGACCACATAAAAATTATGGTGTTGAGACATAATTTGAAGCACACATCTGTCATAATTAGTTTAATTAGTTGGGCAATTATTTTACTATGCATAATTTTGATCTACAATTATGAATTCAGAAGTTATTTGGATAAAAAGAAATGCACACACTTATGAAGGGAGTGAGATACTGGTAAGTGAGATGGAAGCTTTTGTTGTTAAGGTCTCTTTATGAACGGACAGTGGCTATTAGTTGACTCTTTTTTCGAACTTGTAGTTTTTAGTTCTTTTGAATTTGAGATGTTAGCTTTTACTTTTGGTATTTCTCTTGTATACTTACGTTTACCAGGCTTGTGCCCCTTATAGCGCTTTTTAAATGAAATTTATTATTTCTAAAGAAATATAGATGTATTTGGGATGAAAATTGTTGTAATCCTTGTCCTTATATTTTGTGGGTTTTACTCCTAAGTGAAATCCATCTGAAATCACAATTTGAAATTCACAGATTTGACTGGATTTAACTGTATTTTACACTAGGCAACCATAATCTTTTAATCTAAGAAACACGAATGTTGTATGGCTGAGGATTGAATCGACCATATAGGTCAAAGAATCTACCTTTGAACCATTAGGCCAATTATCTTATGCTTTGTATTATATTTATCACTTTTGATCACATAAATTTACAAATGCCATACAAATTCATATATGTAGGTTCTAAAATATGCAATTCATAGAAGTTGCTGCTCTTACACTTTCAGTCTTACCTCTGGTATCCTAGCTATGCTATTTGAAATTTTTGTAGTAACTGTTTTGATGATAATTTTGGTACCAGAATGATTGTGATTGATTTTCTCAAGTTGTTCGTTAGCTATTTTGGTTAAACTGTGTTGAGTTTTTAAATAGTTTTTATATGGAAGTCAGAAGTGTGAAAGGTTTCTTTAAGTGAACTTTTACTTGTATGCAGCTATCAGATACGACGGAGGCTTCTGTTAACTGGTACCCCTATACAGAATAGTTTGCAGGAATTGTGGGCCCTGCTTAATTTTCTTCTGCCACACATTTTCAATTCAGTTCAGAATTTCGAGGAGTGGTTTAATGCACCCTTTGCAGATAAGGGTGATGTTTCTCTGTCTGATGAGGAAGAGCTACTGATCATTCGTCGTCTGCATCAGGTGGGTATTGTCTCCTAATTTGAGTATTCTATTATTCTTTCAAAACTTATTTGTTGATATATTTTCTTGATTTCAGGTTATAAGGCCATTCATATTGAGGAGGAAAAAAGATGAGGTGGAGAAATTTCTTCCTGGGAAATCACAGGTCATTTTGAAATGTGATACATCATCTTGGCAGAAAGCATATTATCAACAAATTACAGATGTGGGAAGAGTTGGGCTGGATAATGGTTTGTTGCTTCTACACCTGCATGCCATGCATCTGCATTTCATCCTATAGTTAAAATATATAAACCCCCCCCCCCCCCCCCCCCCCCAAAAAAAAAAAAAAGAAACCATCAAAACAACAATCCTGTGTTTCCAAATGCTTCTGATTTGAGAAGTTCTCAATTTGGTAGGTGTGTTCAAAGTTTCTATATATTTGTTATTCCGCTATTCACCTTTTTTAGCATTCTTAAATGCTGAAGGTTTAATATATCCATATTCCCTCCAAGAACCTTCTCTCATGGAATCAACAATGAGTAACGGCCTTTTTTTTTTCTTTTTCTTTCTCTCTCTTTCCACACACACACACAACCCCCCCCCCCCCCCCCTCTCTTTTTTTAACTACCAAAACCTCTCTTAGTTTTTGGCTTTCAAAAGCATTTGTGGTTTTTTCAAAATTTTCAACACACAGTTACCATCTTGTTTCAAGAAGCAAACTACAATTTATTATTGCCATCCAGAGGCTTAAAAGCTCCCAATATTGTATTTTATCTTCAAAACTGCAACTTTCTTAGAAAGAACTGTGGAGTATTTGTATTTTTACTTTTGGAATCAATTTATTGCACTTATCTTCCATATTTGTTTATTCTTCTCTTTCTTCTGAAAGTATAAGTTTAAATTTTAAGTTGTGTAAAAGTTGCCGCCAGTTTACCAAAAGAGAAACAATTTGCAGGTGCTGGGAAATCAAAGGGTCTACAGAATCTGACGATGCAGCTCAGAAAATGTTGTAACCACCCATACCTTTTTGTTGCTGCAAATTATAATATGTGGCGCAAGGAGGAAATAGTCAGAGCATCTGGGAAATTTGAACTTCTTGATCGTTTACTGCCAAAACTCCACAGAGGCGGGCATAGAGTTCTGCTTTTCTCACAAATGACTCGGCTCCTTGACATTGTTGAAATTTATCTGCAACTTCACGATTATAATTATCTTAGACTTGATGGTAACACCAAAACTGAGTACAGAGGGTCTCTAGTAGACCAATTCAATGCCCCAGACTCTCCTTACTTCATGTTTCTCTTGAGCACTCGTGCTGGAGGCCTTGGTTTGAACTTACAAACGGCAGATACTGTAATACTTTTTGACATTGACTGGAACCCTCAAAATGATCAACAGGCAGAAGATCGGGCCCATCGAATAGGACAGAAAAAGGAAGTTAGGGTATTTGTGTTGATTACTGTTGGATCAGTTGAAGAGGCTATCTTGGAGCGTGCAAAACAGAAGATGGGCATTGATGAAAAGGTCATCCAGGCGGGACTGTTCAATACAACTTCCACAGGTTTGTTAATTAAGTTCTATACAATGTCATATAATATCATTACCTGCTCCATCCCAAAATGTCTTCTTTTCCCTTTTGGAACATCTAAAAACAAATATCCACTTTCTAAAAGTGGAAGCACCTATTTCTTTGTTTTTGTATGCTCTACCGTTAAGGCATACTTACTTTTAATAAAGTGTAGGTTATTTAAGGGAGATTGTCATACTTATCAAAAAAAAAAAAGGAAGATTGCCATACTTGGTTCTTTTTCCTTAATATTTGCATTTTAGAAACCAATGGCAGGGAATATTTATTCACATGGTGAAAATGTTTCTCGTTTTTTTCTTTTCTATTTTTTGTACTGCCATTCTCTGCTTTAGAATATTCAGTGAGAAACTGGGTGGCCATCACTGATCCAAAAATTGCCACCTATTCCGTGAATACCATTCCTATATTCTGGTGAAAAATTTATGGCTTAGGGCCAAATCGCCATTTGAGTGCCCCTCCTTAATCAACAGGAAAATGTAGTGCTGGATATAAGTGTCTGTGCATGTCAATCCCCAAACATGAATAGGAGCGAAGTAGACTACCTCGAGGTGTCAGCTAACCCGCCTATACCAGGTAACAAGGTATTTGGGATGGGAGATGATTACCTCCCCTTGTGAAAGTAGAGAGAGCGAGAGTACCTCAGGCATTATCTCAAACTTGCTACTCTTCTGTTAAGTTTTGCTACAGACGGGTCTGTCGCATGCTTCATATTCATGTTTTGATCATTCTCTCTTGAGGTCCTTTTCCTACTGAACAGACTGTTGACATGGTGAATTTTTATGTGTACAGCTACTCGTCTGTTAAGTTTTGCTACAGACGGGTCTGTCGCATGCTTCATATTCATGTTTTGATCATTCTCTGATAAGGTCCTTACCCTACTGAAGAGACTGTTGACATGGTGAATTTTTATGTGTACAGCTCAGGACAGCAGGCAGATGTTAGAGGAGATCATGCGTAGAGGCACAAGTTCACTTGGGACAGACGTTCCAAGTGAGAGAGAAATCAACCGCCTCGCTGCCCGTTCCGATGAGGAATTCTGGCTGTTTGAGAAAATGGATGAGGAGAGAAGACAGAAGGAGAAATACAGAACTCGTCTTATGGAAGAACATGAAGTACCTGAGTGGGCATATTCTGCTCCTGAAATCAAGGAAGATGAGAATGATAATGGCAATGTCACTGGAAAGCGGAAAAGAAAGGAGGTGGTTTATGCTGATACTCTGAGTGATTTACAGTGGATGAAGGCTGTGGAAAATGGAGAAGACATGTCAAGGCTTTCCGGTAAAAGAAAGAGAAGGGATCATGTTGCATCCGAGGCAACTGCATCAATTAGAAACAATGCAGGTTCAGAGGAAAAGGTATCAGAGTTGGCGAATGAAAACAAGCCTATGACAAGTGAGGGAACAAGTGAAGATGCCTCCCCAACCCCGAAGGGACCCAAGTGTGAGGGAGCAAATACTGAGAAACAGGACTACCAGGGTGTTGGAGGAAGTAACTGGAGTGGGCAAATGTTCACATGGAGTAGTACACACAAGAAAAAGAGATCAAGCTTTGTTGTCCAGAGCGCATCATCTGATTCTAGAGGGCAGAATTCCAATGGAAGAGGAAATGGATGGGCTTGATCAAGATCACTCAAAAAGGAAAAATATTGAACATGGATATTATTAGATATATCCAGATCAATACTTGAGGGAGGCTCATTGCATTTTAGCTGCTGCCTGCTAGTGCTGGTGTGTTTATACAAGGGTCCCAAGCTCAGGCTATGACGGTGGGCTCAGTCACTCCACAAATTGCAGTCATTTCTGGGAGTTTTAAACATGTCACATATCAGCAGCAACGCCAAGTTATCCCAATTAATGGAAAGTACTTTTTACGTTTTTTATTTCTCCATGGTTTTGCATAGCCAACCCAAGAGAGACGTCTGAACCAGTGTGCAGATAGAGTAGGGATATATTGGTAGCGTAGAGCGCGTTAGGGAAAAATATAAGAGGGCTCTTGTTGCAAATCCATTAATTATTAGTGCTCGACTCTTTTGCGGTTGTGCCCATCAAATGTCTTCAAGAAGTATCTGATAAATGTGATAATTAGAACATATCTTCAAGATTTTAGAATTTAATTATATTTTTTTTAGTGATGTTAAAGATCACATTTTTATCCTAAAATAATCTTACAATGATGAGAAGGCAGTTCCTAGTTCTAACTAACTGTCAAATTAATTCTTGTTTTAAAGAACTAAAAGCAGGCATTTTTTGTTGTCATCGGATTTCAGGACCTCATAATTGTCCTGAAAAATATTAATTAATAGCCCCAAAAAAAGGCAGCAACCTGGCAGTTACGAATTGATCTAAAAAGAGAGAGAGAGAGAGAGTCGACAAAATAGAGCAGGAATCCGTTACATTAGATGAGTAAACCTAGAGAAGTACCTAAAAGGCACTGCATAACAAAATGAAAAAGGAAGAGATGGAACACTAATGATGCCATCTATCATCCCGCTGATCTAAAAATTGCCACAGCCTGCTGCTCGACGCAGACAATTAGAGATTCAAAAGAAGAGTCAACCCAAAATGTTGTAAATGTGTCCTACAATTATTAAGGCTACTCGCACAGAACCCAAGAGCAAAACACCTTGCATTAGTGAACCTCTAATCCTCTGTTCCGACTTCAAGGTTCTTCAGTTTTGATTCGAGTTCATCCCCATCCCCATCACCTTCATCTTCTCCAGTTTCGTCAGCATTTTCCTCACCTTCTGGGTCATTCTCATCCAAGGCCCCAAGCAAGTCAGGAGACTTCTTGAATATATCATTCACTTCATCGATGCCTTCATCAGAGATGAAATTCCCATTGATGTTCAGCAACTTAAACTCAGGCTTCTGAACCACCATCTGAGCTAAAACCCGAGCCCCGGCCCTTCTTATCAAGTTGCAACTCAAATCAACTTCCTTTAACTGGGGATGACCTTCTAATGCCTTGCTGATCTGGATAGCACCTTCATCCTTGAGTTCATTCTCAGCTAAGTTCAACTTGGTAAGAAGTTGCTTTGCAACAATACAAGTGGCAATTACAGGAGCAGCATCAGCTGTTATGTCATTTCCAGCCATCTCCAGGACTTCAAGTGAAGGAGCTGTTTCCTTGAGAACGTTGGCTATAGCAATTGAACCCTCATCTTCCAAGTTCAGGAAGCTCAGGTATACCTCAGATAAATCTGCATGATTGGAAAGAGCTTTACTCAGAGCTACTCCTCCTTCCACACCAAACATGTTGTCCCGGAGGTCAAGCTTCTTCAAATGGGTACAAGTCTTGAGTGCTTCCGATAAGGTAACTCCCCCTTCAGAGCCTATCCTTGTAGAAGAGCATCGAAAGTCCTCCAACAAAGGAGAACGCTTTACAACCTCAGAGATAGCAAGCGCTCCTTGATCTCCTGTCATATTATTGTGAAATTGTAGGATTCTTAGCTTCTCTGTGGAGGGAATCAACTCACAAACCGCTTGAGCAGCTTCCACAGAGATTCCATCATTCATTAAATAGAGCTCCTCCAAGCAAGTCTGTGATTTCAGGAGTGCCCCAAATGCCCTGACACCCTTCTCACCCAAGGCATTGTTTGAGAGGTTCAGAGACTTCAAGACACTACCTTCCAGTGCAGCTGAGAATATATTCATGACTTCAAGAGCTTCTACCTCTGGTCTCCCTGCAATGAAATCTGATAGATCTACTTCTTTCAACTGATCCTTAAGCGAAACCAGAATTGGCTCAGCAACACGGGCTGCACCTAAACCAAAACTTCTATTGCTGAAGCACATTTTAGTGTAAGAGTTTCCCGGCTCCTTCAATGGCCTTAATAGTTCCTCAGCCTCATCTGCCTCAATAAAGGCTCGTTGGCCCGTGGATATATCAAACAAGGTTTCACGAGGTGCACTAATATTCTCAGATGCCACTACCTCTTTGTCTACCTCTCTTTTAGGGCCTCTTTTAAGAACTTCCAGGAGGAGCTTGCTACATTCCTTAGCATAAAGCTGAACTGCAGAACCACCATCACCATCTGGCTCTTCTTCATAGTTTTTGTTTGCAGTGGCAAAAGCCGCATCCTCAATTTGTTTGGCATTCTCCTCAGCCTCTTCCTTGCTTAGACTGCCATACTTCTGGGTAAATATGGATTTACTGGTAAGGTTGTTCGTCATCCGCTCCACCAACATTTGCCTTGTGTTTAGGCTAGGAGGCCATAGTTTAATTGAAAATTGTCTGCGCTCGGAATTCAATGTCGTGGCATCCATTGCAACAAAACCTACAAATGCAGGTCACAAGTATGTTAACCGTTTTCAAAGACTACTAAAAAAAAGCTATTAGCAGATGGATAAGAAGTATAAACAGTTAAAAATAAAATCTTCAAGAATTAAATGATAGGTGTGATATAACTGTCTAGCTGGTATCAAATACTTAATATATTGTACTCAATCGGTACAGAACATTAGCCAACTCCTAATATGCTAAAAAGACCTCTAGTCATCATGCAAGAAAAAGGATAACCTAATCATTACTAATGAAAAATATTTAGGGTAAATATAAATTTATTCCCCGAGTAATCGCGCCATTTCAATTTTCTCCCTGGGTTAAATCCGACTTTTAAACTCCTTTAAGTTTTTCAAATTTTTCACTCATTCCATCCAAAATTGTCTGAAACTGCTGACGTGGCATTAACCCTGTTAATGCTACGTCTGCAATTTTGCCAAATCAACTAAAAAAAATGTTTTTTATTTTATCAAAAAAATAAATCTAAAAAAGGCCAAAAAAAGGAAGGGTGGCGGAGCCACCATGCATCTCCATAAGGAGCGAGCCACCCCCTTTGCTTGTTTGGGGTGGCTGCCTCCCTCCCATTTTTTTTTAGATTTTAATTTTTTATAGTATATATATATATATATATATATATATATATAAAGTAAAAAATAAATAAAATAAATAAAAAAGAAAAAGAAAAAAGAAAATTGTGTTTTTTTAACTGATGTGGCAAAATGCTAACATGGCATTAATAGAGTTAATGTCACATCAGCAGTTTTAAACGATTTTGGGCAAAAAAAGTGAAATGAAAAATTCGAAAAACAAATTGAAATTTTGATGCAATTACTCAAGATTAAGTTTTAAATTTACCCAAATATTTAAAAGATGCTATGGTCCAAGCTCAAAACATTTGGACGACCAAAAGAGAAACATTACTTACAGTATAAACTGCCAGGGGGACAAAGAAAAGAATAGTTTGGGAAGAAACAGAGTAGAACAATATTGTTAAAAAATAGGAAGTCGGATTTCTAACATATATGAATATACATCCATACATACAGAATCAAAGGGATCATTAAACAAATAACTTAAACTAGAACATCTCCTATGAAATGAAACATTTACCAATTTCCTTGGAGGAGAATGAAAAGACACCAACAAAAAGCAGTGGCAAGGGAAGTAAGTTCAGAAAAGCAAAGACACAAATGTTTACATATCTGTCCATGAAGCATACACAGAATTTTTCAAGCATATATCTATGTATGAAGATAAATATTATATTTTTCCTCTGAGTTTCTGATGATGCAGAATATCCATGATTATAAGAAAGCCATTTTCTCCAGGGAAAGAGTTTCCACTGACAGAAACATTATCATGTTAATGCCTGATGAGGAGAAGATACATAACCTAAGAGAGTAAAGGACAATATAGCACATATAAAATGAAAACACTAGAATTGTAGATTGCTTACAGGAGCAGAAGAAATAATCTCTCACAGAAATATCTCGACGTAAAACAAAAGTACAACCAGCAAACAGCAATCATTATACACAGCGCTTCTATTTTCACATTAATGATAATTTCCATCATCTATGCAACCTCAAGACAATTGATGAGTAATATGGTGAAGTCATCAAAAATCACAAAACAAGTGAGAAAAAAAAAAGACTAAACTGATTGGAAAAATTGCTGTCACCCCAGCATACAACATTAAATTTCCAGAAAAGTTGTTCAAAGTACATGACTCAGCGCTGAAGTAACATAAAGAAAATGTGTTTGTATCTCTAAACTTGCCGAACAATGTAGCTTATCAAACTGTTCATGATAAAAAAAATCAACAAATCGGAACTTAGACCAACAATAGTATCAGAAAAGACATCCTCCACACAAACAAGGTTCTCAGCTTAACCCAAAATAAAAAATTCCTTCCACAAAGAAAGCTGTAACTAGGATTGCAGACACATTGTTCTTGTTATCTAGCTTTCGTTTCAATATCCTATGTCTCTACCATCCCACTAAAACGACGTTCTTATATTTATTCTCCATCCTTTCATCCCCCAACTTCCTTTCGAAATAATCATAAATATGAAATCACTTACAGGAATTACGTACACTTTCGAGCTAAACTCGTATTGTAACTCTTATTACCCAGAAACGGGACTTGTCAAATGACCTAAATAATCGAATCTATCATGTAAAACAGAAGAAAAAAAATGGTAAATATAACAGGGAAAAGATAACCAACAAAGCAAACCAAGCCAAAATCCATATATTATTCCACAAAGAACCTACACAATATCTTAGATAAGTAGCGGCATTAACAGAACCAAACATGAAACAACCTAGTAATCACGGAAACAATCATAAAAATCCATCTTTCACACAAATTGTTACAGATCTGAGGCGTAATGAGACATTACCCACTTGTTCAAAAAGAAAATGAATTCAAACCCAGAGAGAATTACTATATTAACAAAAAGAACATGAAAAGGTGGCAGAGATTCTCAAGAACACAATGGAACCCTAGAATTGCAGACCCAAGAAATGAAAGAAAAATCGAAGGATATAAAGAAAAGGTACCCTTTTTCCCCCTTTTGGGTAATTTTGGCTTGAGAGATTGTACTTGGTGGCTTTAACTTTGATGAAAACAGTTCACTGAAACAGAGACAAATTGTATAGCGAGAGAGAGAGTGAGCGAGTTAAAGTGTGGAGGGAAACTGGCAGTGAAGAGAGCGAAATGGTATGGGAATGGGAATGGGAATTACATATTTTCGAGATGTGCCTGTACGGGCGTTCCCTTTTTAAGGCGCTGTTTGGGAAGCAAGATAATTCTGTCTGCGCAGTTGTACCAGGCTGCAACTGAATTGGTTTAAGTATTGTTTGGCATCTTTGGAACTTTACTTTTTAGGAGCCTCTTAATGTTAAATTTACTTTATCCCCTAAAAGTTTTTCAATTCGAATTTAAATGTTTAAAAATTGGTAATATGCCCCCCTAATGTTTCAAAAAATTTTAATTTAGACCCTTTGTTACTAATTTTCGTCTAATTATACATAAATCATCTCACGTACGTCTTACATGAGATTTTGATACCCTCTATTCTAATTTTGCCCTCATTAAAACCTATGAAATTGAGAGTAATTACATAATTTTATAGGTTTTAATGAGTACAAAATTGGAATAGAGGGCATCAAAATTTCACGTGAAATGCACGTGGGATGATTTTCGTTTAATTAGACAGAAATTAGTAACGAAATGTCTAAATTAAAATTTTTTTAAACATGAGGGAGTACATTACCAATTTTTAAACATTTTGGTTCGAATTGAAAAACTCCTGAAACTTTAAGAGTAAAGTGAATTTTTTTCCCAAAAAAAAAGAAAAAAGAAACAAAACTTTAGGATGGGCCGACCACATTGTAACATCGCTTTGTCCGGTTTCTAAGTGACTGTTTCTTGTCGTTTTTTTAACTTTTTTTTTTTTTTGACATGTATGTTAAAACAAAAATAAAAATAAATTAATAAATTAATGACTTTCATTTCATAAGGTATGATTCACTGTTAATTGAGCTATTCATCGAGTTTTTTTTTTTTTTTTTTGTTGGCAATTGTAACTTAAGGGATGTGGAGATTTTGAGCATTAAATATGGTTGTTGTGACAATAAAATGAATCTAATTATTTATTTCCCATACTTGTTTTTCACAGCAATGAGGTTATGGACAAAATAAAAGAAGAAAAAAAAAAAACTTCTAAGAATTGAGGTTAGAATTGCATTTCTGAAATTGAAAGTCCCACAACAAGTTGAAAATTATTGTATGTACTCCGGATTCATAACTTCTTACAACGAAGTTGTAAAAAAAACAGAGACTGACAAGCGCCTAAAAGTGCACATGAGGATGCATTAAGATCGCAATCATTTTTGAATGTGCACCAAAAGATTAGTAGGTAGCTTTGTCAGCTGGCGGACCCACCACACTGAAATCCAACTATCTACATACAAAGTAAAAAGAAAAAGAAAAAGAAAAAAAGCTGAGAGTTAACGATGATGAGGAGAATGAGAAAGCAGCCCTCTTTGAGGGAGTCTGAGGGAATATTATAGAGCAGAGGCTAGAGAGAGTGTCAGGTGGATGGTTGTGCAATTGTGCATATGGGCCTCACATTAACTCTTTATCTCTTGTTGCTACAACAAGGACCAATCGGTGGTTGGGAGATTTTATGAAGGGATGTAAGAGAGTAATTTACATTCAAATTGATATGTAAATCTCGAACTTTTACAGCAGATGCCTGTGGGCCACAAGGCCCACAACCATCAGCTTTATTGGCTCCATTTTCACTCAATTTTTACTTTGGAGGTCTTCCTTTAGAGCAGTGAGGTATTAGATTGGATTTCTCGGTTGATTTGCTAGTATTTGTTTTTTAAGTTTTATTGTTATAATGTTGAGTGTATGAAGTTTGGTTATTTTGTTGTACTTATTAAGAAAAAAAAAAAATAGTAAACACAACTTAGGATTAGGCTCTCCTTCCGTTTCCTCCCATATTTTTATGGATGTCAAACACGTGTTTATGTAGAGATCCAATGATGGATTAAAAATACCTTGAGCTCCATGAAAAAAAAAAAATTAAGGAAAAAAAAAAAAAAGGCTCACAGATAGCTGCTCTGCTAAAGGAGGGAAGAACTTGTGTAATTCCCTCCTCCACCCCTACTACATGAAATCTCCACCAATGAGTTTCTCTTTTCTTAGAGAAATAAGCTCCCATTTATTTTTAGTTTTCTCTAGACATTTTCCCCTCTTTTGAGTCCCTATACATCACCTCTGGTGATCTATTTGTGTCCATTTTGTGACTCTTCTCCCTAACATACCGGCGTCTACTTGTCACATCACATTTTTCAATTGTCACTCCCTCATCAAATTTGGGGTCCAAATTTTAGATCTTACAAGCCAGAGCCTACTATCAACTGATGATACTTTTTGTTAGTCTTTCAAAATGCCACTTACGTTTTGTTCTTTTTTTTTTCTTTTTTTTTTGGGAGGGGGGAGGAAGGGATTCAGGAAAGGTTGCAGGACCTTTCAAAGTTCATACCCCTTCCTGTATCTCCTAGTTGTGTCATCTCTAGTACACCATGTCAAACCACGTTAACTAGCAGCTAATTTTCTTGCTGTACGTGCCATAAATTCATAAAACTGGGATTAGGATCCCCTCAAGAGATTTTCGTCTTATTATTATTTGAGACGAAATTTTATCACCCATGCTCGAGTCTACAACATCAGCTACTCCAAAAAGGCCATAATCCCATCCATAAAACACATGAATGCAAATTGGGTTTCTAAATCGAACGAACTTATTGATTTCTATGGGAAGTGTAGGGAGATTGGCTCATCAGATGGTTTTTCTAAAAGTTGGTTGATTTTAAATTTTAAGGATAAACGTAAAATTGGTCCTTGTGGTTTGTATAAATTACAAATCATTCCATGTAATATAAAAAATAATTTATAAGTCTCTATAATTAGCCTAAATTACAAATCACTCATTGTGATTTAAAATATTATTTATAGGTCCTCAAATTGTTATTTTGAGGACCTATAAATTACAAATCACTCATTTCAAATTTTGTTTTTTTTTTTTTTAATTTTTAGATTTAATTTTTTAAATTAAATTAATAAAAAATTAATATTTTAATCAAGTAAAAATGTGCGTTTTGAGTGGCCCAAACAACTGTTAAAAAATTTTGACGGTAAAAATTTTATTGTCATTTCAATTGACCAAGGAAATAAATTTTCAAAAAAAAAAAAAAACTCATGGAATGATAAATTTTTGAGAGTTGACTCAGGAACTTATTATACATTTTTCCTTAACTTTTTTTATACCAAACATTTTTACTTTTTTTCACATCAATCCACTCAACTACATTATCCACTGACAAGGGGTTTACCAAACAAAGCTAAGCCTTTTGGAGGCAAACTCATTGGTTATTGTTGGTCTGATTTTGATCTTGTGATGTTGATTGGTTTTAATCGCAGGGAGAACCTGCTGGCGTTTGGTCTCGTCCATAATGTAACTGTGAGGGAGAAACAGTAGAGGCAAAGAGATATAAACAAGCCCCAAACGAAAAGAGAGAGGGGTTCTGTTTAGGTGGAAAAGAGTGTTAGATATGTCGGCTAATAATCAAGCACATAAACCCTTCACATCTTGAAGAATTAACGCAACACAACCAAAGAGTACTTAAAAGAACAAAAAATAAAACAGGTTTTGAAGCAGAAAGCTTATCCAGCATATGGCATATATCTCAAGATTCACTGGCAATCCAATTTTAGTTTTACTGACGATGACCTGATGAAATGCATACAACTAAGACACCCATTCATTTCGATGGGCAACATGGCACTATGCTGAGCAATTTTATTTATTTTTTTTGATAAATATTTTTTTGTCTCCAAGGGAAAAGAGAAGAAGAGATTTGAACTAGTGACCTCAAATTCATGAGGCATGTTTCCTAGCCGGTTAAGCTGCCCTAGCTTATATTTAAGAATAGAAGAAGATAGCCATGAGTGACTAATGACTATTCCTTAAAAGCTATTATATTGCACTTCTTCCTTTCATAATAAAAGCTTTTTTTTTTTTTTTATTCCATTCCTTCAAATGGAATAGACATTTAGCGTACCAAGCATGCCCCAAGAGTTCTTGACTCCCAAAATACCACATCTGCATGACCTCAAACAACTTACAGCAGAAGTTCTACTTCAAATTCATAACAAAAGATAAGTTCTTATAAAACAGAAACAAGCAAGCCTTAACCAGAGAAGCTCATCTCTGCACCAACCCATAAAACCTAACAAGATGCTATGGCTTTTGAAGCCAAAATTAACAAACCTAGTAAGAGTTCCTGACACCCACTGCACCACATCTGCATGACCTCAAACAACTTGCGGCAAAAGTTCTACTTCAAATTCATAACAAAAATAAGTTTTGATAAAACAGAAACAAGCAAGCCTACCCATAAAACCTAACCAGATGCTTTGCCTTTAGAAGCCAAAACAAACAGGAATGATGTATTTTCGTCCTTGAGAGAAATTAGATCTGACAATAGTCTGATGCAGGGTCATACTTCACTTCTTATGTTCTAGCATAAATTGCACCAACAGTGATCAACCTACTAGACTTGGCTATATCCTGACACTAAATTGTCTCTAAACGGCAAAGTGTTCAAGTTAACAATATCATAAAATTAACACAAACGTCCTTTATCTGCATTTAGAACAAGTATATTTAAATCGAAAGGCTAACCATACAACAAACAACGTAGAGACACCGGCATTTCTCCCCCTCCCCCCAAAAAATAAAGACACCTCAAAACAACCATAAACCATAAAAGATAAATAACCAAAAGCAACCAATTCATCGCGAATTAAAGACTATCAATAACATCCCAATACTTAAATAACAGCGAATCCAAAATCTTGCCAAAATTTCAAAGCCGTAGTAATAATCATAATCATAATCTCCCTAAAACAAAAAAGAACGATCAGAAACAAAAGACAGACAGACAGGGATAGTCGTAGAAAAGTAAAGCATACGAAATCAACGGTAGGATTTCTGGAACCTGGCCCTGGCGCCGCGACCACCGAACTTCTTGGGCTCGCAGCGGCGAGGGTCGGCGACGAGTAGGGTGCGGTCGTAGCGGACAAGGATGTCCTTGATCTCCTTCTTGCTCTGCTCGTCCACGTACTTCTGGTAGAAGGCCACCAGGGCCTTCGCGATGCTCTGCCTGATGGCATAGATCTGCGACGTGTGACCCCCGCCCTTCACGCGGATCCGCATGTCCACACCCGCGAAACGGTGCCGTCCCAGCAGCAGGATTGGCTCGTATGCCTTGAACCTCAGGATCTCCGGCTCCACCAGCTCGATCGGACACCCGTTGATCTTTATCAGTCCCCGGCCGCGCTTGCAGTGCGTCACCGCCACCGCCGTCTTCTTGCGCCCGAAGCACTGCACCGACTCCGTTGGTGCTGCCGCTGCCATGGTTGTTGCTGGTCTCTGCGTGATTGCTTAGGTGGTGTTGTTCTTGGAACACTAAGGCGAGGCTTTGGGGGCTGCGTAGAAGGGTGTGATGGGGTATTTTAGGGTTTGGTGGTAGAGTTTTCAAGCGCGGGGATTTGGAGTCGATTGACGGCTGCGATTCGTTGCGGAATTTGGTGATAGGGTGACTGGGTACCACATGGGGTATCCGTGGTGCTGGAGTTAAATTTAAAGAAATGATTAGTTTTATTAAAAGGTTTATCTTTTTGGTCATTTTAATTTTAAGTGGCATGATTTTTTTTTTTTTTTTTATTGTGACATGGCCTATTAAAATCTATTAATTTTAAAATAGGTCATACCACCTAAAATTAAAATGGTCAAAAAAAAAAAAACTTTTTAATGAAGCTAAACATTTTTCTTAAATTTATGATACGTGGCCCTAAATAGGGTGAAATATGATGTCATTTAATGGGATGAAGAGTAACAAAGTAACATCTACCAAAAAAAATTAAAACTTGTGAATCTTATCAACTACCAAAAAAAATAAATAAGTAATTGACTCTTAATTATCGAGCCATTTGTGAAAAATTAAACACACTAACGCCTCTCTCTTTTTGTGAAAAACTCTAGTTGCCATATGGGAGGAGGGAGTCTCACCCTTCCCTTCTACTCCTCTCTTCCTTTTTCTTGTCTTTTCTTTCCTGCCTCTTTTGAGGCTCAAACTGTCTTTTTAAAAGCCCTACTTGCTTCTTCGAAAGTCCTACTCACTATCCTTGGCAATTTATCCTGTCTCAACAGCTCTGTTGTCTCTTCCTTTATCCCAGGTCACCTGGTCTTCGCCTCCTCTAGTTGTTCCTATCATCAAATCTAGTTCCTTTTCAAGTTTTTGGATTTGGTTTTTTTAAAACCAAACTACTTACTTCAGGAAGTCTCACTCCCACATGCACAATTCCACCTTACTCCCGAGCCTTTCTGCTTCTAGTCACCACTATAAACTCTTCCATCCACCCACCACGCACCAGCGAATGTCCCACACGCATCTACAAGTATATCTCACTTGCTAGCGCGTGTCCTACATGCGCTGACACGTGGGTAGCTCTCCATTGTGTGTGACGCCTCTTCCCTCCCATCCACCACCTTCCACCTTTGTAGTCAGTTTCCAAAGGACGCTTTATGGCTCACATCGGTCACTGCCGATACATGCTTTTCACATGCCGGCAAGTGACTCATACGTGCGGTGACTTTTCACCATGTTCACACTACATTCTTCCACCTTGCCCTCCGTTGATGTTGTTATTGTTTGTTATTTTTCTTGTTTCTTTCTTATTGTCTTTCCCTTCCCCTGTTTCTTCGTTTCTGTTGTAGTTGTTACCCAACAAGCGTTTAGATAGGGTTGAGGGATATCTTGAGGGTCAAGTCCCTATTTACGTCCCATTCTCTGAGTTTTGATAAGGCTAAAGGGTCTTTGGACGATCATGCCTTTGCTTGTGCCTTGTTTAATTACCTTTATTGGTAGCCAAAATTCTTAAACTTCATATAAAGAATGCATAGGGCCACGTCATTCATTTGATATATATTATATGTTGACTTTATATGTTTTCGGACTTACTATTGAATTGCTCAATACTCTTATTTATTTATTTTTTATTATTATAATCCTTGTTTTATGTACTTACCAAAAAAAAAAAAAAAAAAAACTATGACCGTACTCATACCTGATAAGAGTCATAGTTTTTTTTTTTTTTTTTTTGGATATTATCAATTGGATAGTGGTGTGAGGGGAATACATAAACTTTTTTTTTTTTCTTCTTTATTTCTTTTTTTTTAATTGAAGACTGATCCAAAAATTGGTTGAAACTATTATTATATCAACATTATGAGATAATTAAAGGATAAAAATGTAATCTTCAACATTACTCTCTAAAAAAAAATTACATAGAAAGGGTCTTTGGGCTGATAAATTGAAATTTCTAGGCATGTGCTTATCTTCGGGCTTTGCAGCATATATGCATTTGGAGGGAATCCTTTGATCTTGCTTCCTTTGAGCCTATGGATTTCAAATCTGGGCTGGGCTGAGAGTGATTCCCAAAAGCGACCATCAATGAATACTAGTGGGATCAAATGAGGAAGATTTTTGTTTATTTTATTTTCAACAACTTGGTTAGGATTGACTCAAACTCAACAACACATCCACTTCAACTTAGGGTTTGTTTGGGTGTATATTAAAAGTGCGTTTAACTCTCAAAAAGTCCATTTAAAAAAAAAAAGAGTACTCGTTTGGTAAAAATAAAGGGAAATTGTCTTTTCCTCCCTTAAACTACCACGCGATTACCATTTTCCCCATCAACTACCAATTTTACATTACGATTCCATCAAACTACAATTTCATTACCAAAACTCTCATTCCGTCAGTCAATGCCGTTAAGTCGAATGGTCAACGGTACTGTTCATGACACTGTTCACACATTGACCATACTGTTCATGACACTATTCATACGTTGACCGTACTGTTTACGCCACTATTCACATGTTGACCATTCGATTTAATGACCTTGACTAACGAAAGGAGGGTTTTAGTAACGAAATGGTAGTTTGATGGGATCGTAATGTAAAGTTGGTAGTTGATAGAAAGAAAATGGTCATCGCATGGTAGTTCATGGGGAAAAAATAATTTCCTCTAAAAATAAATTGAAAACGCTTTTAATAATCCAAAAAAAATGAAAAAAAACGACTAAAACACACTTTTTGAAGATTTTGCGGAATCTTCAAAAAAAAAATTAACTTAAAAACTCTATTTTTCAAACATAATCTTAAACATGCTTTTAATTTTTAGTTATATTATTTGAATTCATAAACATACATTTGTCAGAGCTCAAACAAAGCTTTGAGATTGTAAGGTTTAGTAATATCGGGAGTTCCGCTCCACATCAACTCAGCTAATTGCTGGTTTGCCCTTTCGGATGGATGAGAAAAGTCAAAGAACACATGTTCACTAGCATTCCCACATAATTCAAACCTCTCCACAGACCTCTTTCCACCACAGCTATTTATTCCTCTGTACGGACCACTTCCACAGCATGCAATCCTCCCTTCCTTGAACCCTTCACAACATAATTAGAGCAAATTAAAGATTTTATAATTATTATATAAAATACCAATTTATAAATTTTATTCTGTACGATAAAAATTGGCATGACATACCATATTTTGACGGGTTATTGATTCTTTCACTAAAAGCAGTGTACCAATTTGTTACTGAATATTTGAATCCATTGAGTTGCCGCTCTAGCTTTTCAAGGACTTCAGAAAAAGCTTTGTTATGCAGCTTTGCTAGTGTTGTAATTTCCTTTTCGCATGCACCATTATTTCCCGTTTTTGGGGTTATCTCACGCTTGCATGGGAGACAACCCAATGGCTGCATGCTCAGAAACCCGAATTTCCTTCCTCCTTCCTTATGTATTTCCTAGCACATAAGATAAGATGAGAACCAAGATGGAAAGGAAAAGAGAAGAATTATTTAATAGTTTTATTACTTTGATCACAATTGTCACGTTGCCGATCACCATATTTACATATTCTTCTGGAGAAAGAACATTGGAATTTGTAGTGGGAAAGACTCCATAATCGTTTGCTCCAATGTGTAATAAATAAACTGCTCTTCCCAATAACATATTGGCTTTTTTGTCGCCCAATTCCCTCCTAAGCAGCCTTGCTAAGTCCTTGAAAAGACTTAGTTGAGTTTTTAGGTCTATCACCTGGGAAAGGAAAATTTATTTCAGAAAAGATATATAATTGAAGCAAGGAGCCATTGCTAATGTGAAAGATCACATACAAATCCTTGGTGAGTTTCAAGGAGAGCACCAGCTCCGGCTGATGCGAAGTTTGCCCCATCAGTATAACGATGATTACGAGGATCTAGAAACGGTGCAATCAACGGTAACTTTGCATGCTCAGCTGTAACAAAGCTTTTAGAGTTAATTTAATTAACAATAATCAATATGTAAAAGAAAATGAGACGTATATAGCAATATGTTACCAATGAAATCTGGGATTAGACGGCCATCGGAAAATCTACCGGTGGGGTACTTAAAGAAGGTTTCACCGTAGGGACTAAAATTTGCCTGGCTAGCGGTAGTGGTGTTGATATAGTTATTGTTTCCAGCATCGAAAAATGAATCCCCGAAGATGAATAAGGCAACATGTTTTTGTGGCAGGTATAGCGTACCCGGGCAGCTGTGGGCCGTTGGATCGAGAAGGGTTGCATACAAAACCAAAAAACAAAAATATTGGAACATTAAACTTGCCATGTTAACTTGGTTCCACTACTCTTCTCGTCAGTTTGGTTGGTTGTTTTTTCCGCATGATTATGCAGTATATAAATCTCCGGAAAAACAAAACAACAAAAGGCAACAACCAACCAGCAAACAAAAAAAGAAGAAGAAAAAACAAAAGAAAAGAAACCACTATATATTTCTATATGTTCATTCTTTTGGGTGTTCGGTTTGGAAAACAAACACAGAGAAGGGTAGTCTTGAAAAACCCTAGCAAGATAAGGAAAGAGAGAAAAGTCATTGAAGGAATTTCCAATAGTCGGTGCATGAAAGATACGTTGCATGTTTTATTGCAGAGCATATCAAATCGGGTGCCGCTAAATATATATATATCTTCTTAAATTTATAAAAATGATTAGTTATACAGGGAAAGAAATTTATCATTTTCCTTTTAAACTTGAAGATTTCCTCTAGGTAATAAGTTTATGTCCTTTCAAATTTTGAACTCTTTTTGCGGTTACATGCACCTTCTATACTCTAATCCCTATGATACGTAGAAAATTACATCATAAATTATGGTAAAATGAAATTGTCAGAGATCTTTTAGCTAGGCTAATGCTAAGGAGCACCTATTTCAAAAATAAAACAAAAAACAAAATAAAAAAAATGCTAAGGATCACCACTTTTTCCAGAATTCATTCGGGAAAAGTAATGATCCATGGCATATTTGTAAGAATTAGGATCCTCTCCATTTCATTTATAAGGCCAGTAATTAAGATTACTAAATAACAAATTTATTTCATAAAAAGGAAAAATTAATGCGCTAATTACAATTAATATTCTTTATTTAAGACCCTTAATTATGATAAATAAGTAACTAGAGAAAGAATTAATATCATTTGATTCTCTTAAAAACTTAAATCAATTCAGTAGCATTAAAAACTGGTTCTCCAAGTTTCAACTTTTCATTCTTTTAAACAAGGCTTTAAATCAATTGATCACGTTAAATAAGAGAATTACACAATATTAGATATTTGAGTCATTCTTGAATATTGTATTAAAATACTATAAGAAGATGGAAAAACCCCATTCATCTCCTTTACACGTTCAAAATGGGGAAAAAATCAGTAGCATTAAAAATTGATTCTCTAACATTCCATTCTTGAAACAAGGCTTAAAAAAATTGATAGCATTAAATAAGAGAATCAAACAATACTGAAGTCATTCTTCAATATTGGATTAAATGCTAAGAAGATGAATGTTTCATTCTTTTTATTTTTTTTAGGTATAAATGTTTCATTCTTGAAACAAGGCAAAAAAAAAAAAAAATTAAAAATTGATTGGAGTCACTTGCCATTCTTGAAACAAAGCAAAGAAAAATGAATTTTTATTCTCCTTTACATTTTACACTTCATTCAAAATGAGAAAAAAATAAATAAATAAATAAATGTTAAGAATATGGAAATTGTCTCCAAGCATTTTATTCAATTATAACACTACAAAAAACCTGCACTTTATTGACGTGGCAAACAGTAACTAATGTTTGCCACGTAAATCAATTTTGACGTGTCTAAATAGACACGTCAAAAAAAACATTTTTGACGTGTTAGATTTTAACACATCAAAAAGTTTTGACGTTTTAGAAATGACACGTCAAAAATTTTTGACGTGTCATTTCTAACACGTCAAAAAATTACAATTAATTATAATTATAATTAAGTATTTTATGTATATATATATATATATTAAATCTAAATAGTTTCTGACGTGCCAAAACCAGCGCGTCAGAACTTATTTCTATTCCATTTTTTTTTTTAATAAATCTATATAGTTGCTGACGTGTTGGTTTTGGCATGTCAGAAATTTCTGACGTGCCAAAACCAGCACGTCAGAAATTATTTATGTTCCATTTTTTTTTTTATTATTATAAATCTACATAGTTTCTGATGTGCTGGTTTTGGCACGACAGAAATTATTAAAGTTCCATTTATTATTATTATTATTATTATTATTAAAAATCTACATAGTTTCTGACATGCTGGTTTTGACACGACAGAAATTTCTGACGTGCCAAAACCAGCACGTCAGAAATTATTTCTGTTCCACTGATCCTAGAATGGATCCAAATTATGAGTCTGGGGACAATGCAGGAGAATTAGATGGGAAGAAACAAGGTCCCTACTTTTGATTTATGGACATGAATTCATGAAACATATGTTGCCATTACTTTTTATCTTGGAAGTTTTAATTTGAAATGTTTATTTGGTGGTGATGGCGTTGGTGTGCATGCAGATGGTAAAGTGATGTCTTGGACGAAAAGGAGGTGATGTCTTGGATGATATTGGAAACAGGATACTGAAAAAAGTAACGCCGCCTTGTGAGCAAAGGAGACGTCAGAAATTATTTCTGCTCAAAATTTTTTTTATTCTCAATGCAGTAATATAGGAAAAAAAAAAAAAAAAATTCTGACGTGTTAAAATTAGCACGTCAGAAATTTCTGATGTGTTAAATGTTGGCACATCACTAAAAAAAATGAGCGGGATTTTTAGCTTTTTCCCTATCTTCTTTCCCTCTTCTTTTCCCTTTATAATTCTTTTATATATTCATCTTTTTGGTCCTTTTTCTTTCATTTTCAGACTCAACTCTCTTTCTCTCCTCTCTCAGTCTCCCTAGCCTCTTCTCTCTGCAGCCGGCCAGCTCCCTCTAGAGGGAAGAAGAAAAAGGAGAAAAAGAAGAGGAAGAAGAAGAAATAGAAAAGGAGAAGAGAAGCAGATCTGCAAAAAAAAAAAAAAAAAAAAAAAAAATAGAGAAGAGAAGAAGAAGAATAGAAGATAAGAAGATTTTTTTGGGTTTTTGAAGATTTTTTGAGTTTCACGTTTGGATTTTTGATTGTTTAGGTTGATTTTTTTATTTGCTTTTTGATTTTTTGAAGATTTTTTGGGTTTTGGTTTTCGAAAATGGAGGAAAGAAGAGAGAGAGAGTGAGAAAATGGAGAAAAGAAGAGAGGGAGAGAGCTAGGGGGAAGTAACGAAAATGGAGAAAAGAAGAGAAAATGAAGAAAAGAAGAGAGGGAGAGAGAGGGGAGAAAATGGAGAAAAGAAGAGAGGGAGAAAAACGGTTGGGGTGAAAATAATTATAATATATATATATTATTTTAATTGAAAAAAAAAAGATGGCCAAAATTTTTGACATGGCAAATCAGCCACGTTAGAAAATTCTGACGTGGCGACAGTGCCACGTAAAAAAAAAAATTTCAGCACGTCAAAATTTTTTGACGTGGCACTGTAGACACGTCAAAAACTTGAAATTTTTGACACCCCCGTTTTAACTGTTGAGAAACGTCAAATGCGCACGTCAAAAACTCAGTTAAAATTTCACTCCATTTTTGTAGTGTAAACTAATCTCTTTTTAACTTTTCATTTTGTTTTTCTTTGTATTTCACTGTTCAAGTCTCATTGGAAAACACCAGGTTCAAGCATGTAATGAGAGACGCTAATACTGCGGCACATATGCTTGCAAAATTGGCTACCACCTATGTCACTATGTTTATTTGGTTGGAGAATGCCCCGCCAAGTGTAGGTGATATTGTACGAAGGGAACAACCTACCACCTTTCTTGTGTGATCTTTTGTTGGATCTTTTGAGACAATAAATATTATAATATTCCTTAAAAAAAAAAGTATTATTCAAATTTGAATTCTTTTCCTCATCTTCAATTTTATCATTTTCCAACAACTCACTGTTCAATGTTATAAGGAGAATGTTAAGTGCTTTTTTAGTGTTTTCATAGTCTTAAGTACATATTATTTTCTAAAAAAGCAAAATTTTAACGATGGTATACTAAATGTTTTTATTTAAATTGTAGGCTGATTATAATTCCAAACTAATCATAGTACAAAGTAAGGAAGCCAACCAATCTTAGGTTTCCAAGAATGTTAGGTAGTTGATGAGCCTTTTCTTTCTTTATATGTAATGGATAATAGCTGGTCCTCCACAAACTTGGAGAATCAATCATTGAACAAACCGGCCCCAACTCAGAACACGATGGTCTGACCGTCTGATACAGAGAGTTAACCTCCTACCATTTGGAATGGTCCCTACCAATTTTTTTCTTGACTTAAAAAACAATAGTTGACCAACTTAGAATATTTTCATCAGACTCTATTTTTAGGAAAATTCCTACTTTAGGAAGCCAAAATGTTGAAATAATTAAATGGTGGAAAAATTTCACTTAGGCTCCGTTTACTTAAAATGATTTCTGTATTTTACGGTGTTTACTTCAACGTAAAATAGTGGTCAACGGAAAATATTTTCCTTTTGACCGAAAATTCTTCTTTAATTTTGAGAAAATAGTTTACGATTTTGAAAACCGTAAATCATTTTCCGACTATAAGCATCTCATTCTTAAATCGATGGACCTTGCCAAGACCCGCCCAGAACCTCGCCGGGACTTGACCGAGACCTACCCGGGACTTGACCGAGACCCGCCCAGGACCTGCCCGAGACCTGACCAGGACCCTCTCGGGACTTGACCGGTACCTGCCCGGGACTTGACCGAGACTTACCCGGGACTTGACCGAGACCCGCCCAGGACCTGCCCGGGACCTGACCAGGACCCTCTCGGGACTTGACCGGTACCTGCCCGGGACTTGACTGGGACCTACCCGGGACCCTAGTGGGACCTGCCCGGGACCTAACCGGGACCCACCCGGGACTTGACAGGGACCCGCCCTAGACCTCCCCGGGACCCACACTGGACCTAACTGGGACCCACCCGAGACCTGCCAGGACCTGACCGCCTAGGACCTGCCCGGGACCAACACGAGAGCTGACCGGGACCCTCTCGGGACTTGACCGGGACCCGCTCGGGACCTAACTGGGACCCTCCCGGAACTTGACTGGGACCCGCCCTGAACCTGCCCGGGACTTGCTCGGGACCTAACCGGGACCCACTCGGAACTTGACTGGGACCCGCCCGGGACCTAACCGGAACCTACCCGGAACTTGACTGGGACCCGCCCTGGACCTGCCCGGGACCCGCCCAGGACTTGATCGAGACCTGACCGGGACCCTCTCGGGACTTGACCGGTACCTGCCCGGGACCTCACTGGGTCCCGGGAGGGTCCCGAGCAGGTCTCGATCAAGTCTCGGTCAAATCCCGGGTGGGTCCCGGGCAAGTCCCGCCGGGGTTCCGAGCAGGTCCCAAGTGGGTCCCGATCAAGTCCCGGGCAGGTCCCGGACGGGTCCCGGTCAGGTCTCGGGCAGGTCCCGGGCAGGTCCTGGGCGAGTCCTGGTCAGGTCCCAGGCAGGTCCTGGTCATGTCCCGGGCAAGTCTCGGACGGGTCCCGGTTAGGTCCCGGGCGGGTCCCGGGTAAGTCCCGGTCAAGTCCCGGGTAGGTTCCTGCGGAGTTTCGAACAAGTCCGGTGCAGGTCCCAACGGGGACCTTATTGGAAAAAATATATATATAAAAAATATATATTAAAAAAAATATTATTTTCTGTGTACAAGGTAAATGCCGTAAAATGTTTTCGACGAAAAATATTTTCAAGGAAAATAGCTTTCCTGAAAATATTTTATGAAGGAAACCATTTTACGTCGAAGTAAACGGAGCCTTAATTCTTGTGAACTTTTATTATTTTTATAATTACCTCTCTAAAGTCTAAAAATTCTTAATTTAGTGTATCAAACTTTTATTTTTTTTGTAATGTCGCTCATCAATTAGATTTTTCCGTTAAATCATGAGAAAATTTTCAAAATACCCTTATTTTTTAATATAATTTTTTTAAAAAAAAAGTTGCAAAGATTTAGGTATTGATATTTTTACAAATTCTCTTAAATCATGACCAACTCTTGATTTGAAAATTTTCTTCTTTCATTTTTTCTTTTGGTAATTTTGACACCCCCTCCATTAGGATTTAATGAAAAAACTTAACGAATAAGTGACATTACAATAAATTAGAAGTCCAATACACTAAATTGAGAATTTTTTTTAACTTTATGGGTAATTATATATAAAAATGATGAAAGTTTAAGGAGTTTAAGTGAAGTTTCCCCACAAATTCATTTTTTACTATCTAACGGGTTCCTTATTTTGGGGGAAGATTTGGGAAGCATGAACCATGATCACTATTCACTCCTCAAATCATAATATATATATATATATATATATATATATATATATATATATATTAAAAGTTTGATATTCTCTTTCTTCGCAATTATTTCTCCTTAATTGTTTGACATTCTCTCTCCTCACAAAAATAAATAAATCTTTAAAAATAATATTTAAATAGAATAGTGAAAGTGAATTATTGGTTTGAGGAATCGAATGTATGTGCCTCGAAAATATTGGTAGCAAAAATTGGAAAAATGATTTTTTTTTTTAATCTAAAATAAAGAAGAAATTTAAAAAGTTGAATGAGAATGCTCTTATCACAAATCAGAACCCAAAAATAAATAACCTAATTACCACAAGCCGTTTTTTATATGAGTAGTTTTAGGTTACTATCATTTTTTATAACACAGCATCTCAAAAGGCAAACATGTAAACTTTGATGAAGTTACTAAATAATTAAACTTTGTTAATTAATTTTTTAAACTCATATTATAAGGTTCTTTAATAAATGAAAATTATTCATTTAATTTGAAATAAAGAAGATTCTATTCTCATATTATGTGTAAACTGTTACGTGAGTTTATAAAAAAATTATAGCAAAAAGTACTCAAACATTTTCCTTTTCAGATACAGATATCCTTCTTGATCTCAATCAAATAGCATTATAAAATTGAAACAATCGAACAAAACATTAATATTCATTCTTATTATTACAGGAGTCCCAAACATCGCTCCTTCACACAAGAACACATACATAAAACAACTTAACATGCGAGTAATAATAGAATGAAGACTATATATAGTTCTTTTTGTATCATCCCAAATATGACGTTACTTTTAAAATCATCAATAAATTAAAATATAATAATAATCATTTCAATTCGATGATAATTTTAAAATCACGTCACATTTGAAAAAACTCAATAATCTTCCTTCTATAGTCCCTCTTTGACACAAAGTTGCGTGCAAACAAGGTACCCCTAAATATAATGCATGCCTTTCAAGCATCACAAAGCATGAATTTCCAAGCAGTCGTAAAACCAGAGCCAGAAAACAAAAAAGAGAATATATTGCAGGCTGCAGCCATGCATATATATATATATATATATATATATATATATATATATATATATATATATATATATAAATATTAATTACTTGAGGAGAAAAGAAGCCAACCTTTTGATCAAATTCTTAGCATTTTCAGTTCCAAAATGGATAATCTGAAAGGCGTGATCCTCTCCCTCCACTTCAATCAATTCCATTTCTCCTCCCCACCCACTTTCTTTCACCGCATTATAGTAAAAAACACCCCGATCCCTGAGCCCATCCTTTTCAGCCACCGTCACGAGCAACCGAGAACACCCAAGTCCGGCCAAGCTCGCCGCTCCCGGACCCACCGGATTCATCAGCGGATTATCGGCGCCGCCGGGTGCTCCGGGATACATATAGTCCCAAAGCGAACACGCCAATGACTTCTCATGTCCTTCACACGACTCCGATCCGATTGGCTTTGAACCAAAGAATAAAGGGTGGGTAAGAAAAGCTCCTAAAATATTGATGCCTCCAATCTTATTCACCTTCTCAGCCCCGGCTCGCATGGTTATATTATGCGCAATGTTGGCGCCTGCGCTGTCACCGCCAGTAAAAACTCGTTTAAAGTCACCGTGATCTGACAGCCATTTCTCTTTAGCGTCTTCACCGACCCCGCCATTGTAAATCGAGTGCGCTGCCACCCACTGGAAGGCAGCCCAGCTGTCTTCGTAAGCATTAGGGAGAGAGTGCTCGGGAGCCAGCCTGTACTCCACTGATACGGCGAGGACTTGAGCTTGAGAGACCAAGCTGTTGAGGTACCGCTGGTGGTCGGAGGAGAAGGCGGATTCGACACAAAAGGCTCCGCCGTGGAAGTAGACCAAGATGGGAAATTTTTGGTTGGGTTGGGTGAGTTTTGGGATGTAAAGCCTGGCGGAGATGGCGGGTTTTTGGGAAATGGTGATGTCTTTTGATGAGACTCCTGTTTGAGGGTCTTCAGGCGTGGGAGGGACAGTTGGGGAGCCCAGTAGCCGCTCAACTGAACCGTCATTGTAGACCCGGAAGAATGGGAGAAACTCAGCAGTCACCTTCTTGTCAATGGAGGCCATGTTTAATTGGGAGAGGGGAAATTAAGAAATGGGTTGCTTGTTGAGCTTGATGATCATGTACGTCCTTTTCTTATTATTCTGGCTGGCATTTCCTTTCCTACCCACCAGTCTTAATTATTTCTCTATTTTTCATACAAAATTTAAAGGAATTTACAACAAAGATTAGGTGATCTTGTTTCGCAAGTACATGCACCTACTCCACCCCTTGGATCACCGTTGAGCCCAACTACCCCTCGGCAGATAGAATATAGAAATTCGAATTAGCAAACATTAATTATGCACGTTATGCACAAGACTCTTGACCACTTGAACGAATCAATGGAAAATTCAACTAGCTACCAAAATCCTTGTAAAATTAAGGCTTTGTTTGGCAAAGCATTTTTCTTAGATACCATAGTTGATGTAAATTGATGTGAAAAAAAAAAAAAGTAAGAATTTTTTGTATGGAAAAGTGAAAAAGTTTTGTTTTGTAGTAATTTTTTTATTTGAATAATAATAAAAAGTGAATGATGTAATATAAAAAGTAAAAAAAGTAAAATATTTTGATGTTTGATTTTTTTTTATAAAACAAATGTGAACAATAACAAAGGAAAAAAAAGACTGCCAAAGAAAGCCTAATATTTTGGAATAAAAGGAGAGGAATATTAGGCGATAGATGATAGATAGGACCGTGTGCTTTTGGTGAGGAAATTAAAGGGACGTGTGATGGTGGGAGAAACCTGAAATGGGAAGAATTAAACAATTAAAAAAAAAAAAAAAAAAGACACCTTTTGGGAATATATAAGTATAATATTGATATGGATAAGGGCATTCTAGTAGTTTTGGAAAGGTAGAGTTTTAAGAGGAATTTATAATGATCTAGAAATACCTTTTTGGGATTAATTTTGGGCCAGAGGAATTGAAATGGGAAATATCAAATTTGGAAGGCTAAATTTGGAGTTAGAATGATTTGGAAACATCAAATTTGGCCCAACAATATAAGGTTTCAAGAGATTGGACTTAAAGGGGCCTAATGATTAATGTGTAGGCCAATGAGCCCAAGTAAGGTCCCATTAGGCTAGTGCTCTAGAAGAGGCCAGGTTTCTAAAAGGTAAGGTGGATGCTTCTAATTGGACCAACATAGCAAATAAATAATAATAACCTTAAAACAAAAGAACAAAAAGAATAATGAAAATGGATATTTGAGAATGCTTAGTACTATTTAACGTAATAATACGGAAACAAATGGTCCAAAGATCATGTGAATTTTGGAAACTATGGACTATAAATGCCTATAAATACACAGTCCCACTATGGCGGTGGGTCAGGCATGGGCGATGGATTTTTCTCAGCTGGAGGTTGGTTTCTATATTAACTTGTCAGAAGAGAGGTGAGAGAATAAAAGGTAAATGAAGAGATTTTTTAGTCTATCTCTGTTAGATTTGGTGTGATACGGTGTCTTCGTAACATTTGATTTTCTTGTGTCCAACCTGACTTGTTGAGTTCTCATTGGAGGACAAAAAGGCTTGGGTTGTGCCACATATCACTGGTCTTTTTTTTTTTTTTTTCCTGGAAAAAAAAAATTATTATTACATATGTGAAACTCACATAAGTCCTATTCCTATAAATTAAATGATAGAAAAAAAAAAAAAAAAAAAAAAAACAAACAAACATTTCTCGGTTTATTATGGTAAAGCATTATTTATTTGACATGAATAAACTTAATGAAATGCATTTTAACTGTTCCAATGCGAGCGGATATTAATCACAATTATTCACTATCTATTGTTCGTATATGCGGACACAATTAGCAAAAACTACTATACTGATAGTGATTTTATTATATGCAGAAGCAGTTAATAATCACATCACCACACATTCGCATTAATAAATTCACCAAAATGATGTCGTTTTGGTGTTTAATATCAAAAGACATCGTTTTGGATCTAGTATAGAGCTATGTTTAGGTTTTTATTTTCTCCCATCTCATATCTACATACTCACACCTATGCCGTAATAATAAGGTTTTAAACAAAAATTAAAACAAATTCAAAACATTAAAAACATGTCAAAACTATTTTTAAAATCGCTTAAAATATGTTCTAATAGAGACTCAAAAGACTAAAATATACCCAAAAGGCCACATTACTTAATATACAGATAACTAATAATAATTACAATGACTACCCAAATGACCATCCCTAGGAAAATGATAGTGGCTCTTAGCATAGGAAACACATTCATTGGAAGGAGAAAGCACTTCTAGTCTTTCAAGCACTCTCAAAGCTGAGCAGACTTTTCAATCAATAATGATATGGTTTCCCAACCACAACTTTAGTTAGATTTTGACAATATGGGCTAAGACAATTATTAAAGGATATATATATATATATATAACTTCAAATAGATAAGTAATCTTTTAAACCACACATTGATAAATCAAACTCAGGCATGAACAAGAAAATAAAAGTACACAATTAATTAACTCCCAAAAAAAAAAAAAAATGTAATTACTTCAAGAAGGAAGCCAAACGTTTGATCAAATTCTTGGAATTCTCACTCCCAAACAGCAGGACATGGAAAGCGTGAACCTCCCCGTCCACTTGAACAAATTCAGCTTCTCCTTCCCACTTGCTTTTCTTGACTTCATCATAGTAAACAACACCTCTATCCCTCAGCTCATCCTTCTCGGCCACCACCACCAGCAGCCGGGAACACCCAAGTCCAGCCAAGCTGGGCGCTCCCGGGCCGGTCGGATTGATCATCGGATTATCAATACCGCCAGGCGCCGCTTCGTAAGTGAAGTTCCAGACAACCTGCGGCAAAGCTTTGTCATGTCCTTCACTAGGCTCCGACCCTACCGGCTCCGACCCCCAGAAGTAAGGGTGGGTAAGAAAAGCTCCTAAAATCTTAACACCTCCACGCAAGCTCTCCGCGCCGGCTCGCATGACAGTGTTGTGAGCGATGGTGGCTCCTGCACTGTCACCGCCAATAAAAACTCGTTTAAAGTCGCCGTGATTAACCAGCCACGGCTCTTCATTGATGGGAGCGGAAGCGGAAGCGGAAGCAGAAGCGACCCATTGGAGGGCAGCCCAGCTGTCTTCGAAGGCGACGGGGAGGCGGTGCTCGGGGGCTAGCCTGTACTCCACCGAGACAGCGACAACTTGAGCTTGGGCGACCAGACTGTTGAGGAACCGCTGGTGGTCGGAGGAGAAGGCGGATTCTATGCAGAAGCCTCCGCCGTGGTAGTAGACCAAGATGGGGAGCTTTTGGTGTTGGGCTTGGGCCGTTTGGTCGAGTTTAGGGAGGTAGAGGCGAGCGGAGATGGAGGGGTTGAGTGAAATGGTGATGTCCTTGGATGAGACTCCGGTTTCTGGGTCTTGAGCCGATGGGGGCACATAAGGAGAGCCTTTGAGCCGCTCAACCGAGCCGTCCTTGTAGATACGGACGAAAGGGAGAAGCTCTGTGTCTAGCTCCTTCGGAATGGAATCCATGTGAGAGAGGTGTTGATTCTATTTCTGTTGAAATACGGGGAATGTAAAGGTATGCAGCTATACTAGATAATAGCTGGGGGTGCAATTGTGCAAAGCCTGGCGCCTGGCGGGCATTTTCTAGCCTTAGCTACCTTTCTGCCTATATCCCAATTCTCCTTGAGATTTAGCATCCGTACGTGAAAGTAGACGCCTTTTAGAGAAAAAAAAAAAAAAACAAAAAGGATAAGGCCTTGAAAGTTTGTTGTACTAGAATTTTATAATTCTCCGAGATTCCGGGCGGTGAAAGTTGGTCAACTCTACAAGTCTTCGATTGAAAACAAGCTTGAGACACTTTTGACCAACAGAATTCCCGTGTCCCTCACGTTGCTCTACTAATGCGGTCTTTTTAGAGAGGATTAGGTTATTTTTTACCAATTTTTAAATATTTGGATTTTTTTTTTAATTGTATTTTTTGTTTTGTTTTGGGTTTATAATGTAGGAGTCAACTCCTTTTTATTTTATTTTATTTTGATCCCATGTAACATTTTTCTAATTTGCTTCTAAAAAAATATCGCCTTTTTAAGTTAGCATGAGATTTTAATTTTAGGTGAAAAAAGAAGGGTTCAGAATGGACAAGAAAAATAAAAAAGTTCAACTATAAATAAAATATTCAGCCAAATAAGGGTGTAGTTGTGATGATGAAATTTTTTTTGACTTTTTTTTTTTTATATAAACGACCAAAACAGAAAATCAAAAGAGAATTAAAATTGAGAGAGAGTAGAAAAAATCCACCACTGCCAAGGACCCAAGCCACCTTATTAAACCTCCAAACCGGACTGCAACGCCGCCAATCTCCACGCCCACAAAGCCACCAATCCCTAGACAACCGGAGCCCCAGCCACGCTACATCGCCGATCGTCGACCCGCTGCATCGCCGAACCTCCAAACCAGCGGCATTGCTGATCTCCAAACGGCTGCAGCACTGCTGAACCTCTAGACCCACGGCATCGTGGATCTCCAAAACAGCCATAGCATTGCCGGCCACCCAATGGCCTGGGGTGGCCACGCGGTCCACCCTAGATGATGCCATCCAAATTTGGCCGGGGGTGGCCACGCGCCACCCCAGAAGACCGCCGGATCTCTCTCCCTCTCTGTCCGCCGGGAGCTTACCGATTGATTGGGCGTGGTGCTGATTGCTGGGCGGGTTGGGCGGGCTAGGCGTGGGCTGGGAGGGGTGCCAGTGGGCTGGGTGTGGTGGCTGTTGGGCGTGAAGGACGGTGAACTGGGTTAGGCGTGAAGGATTGTTCTTTGTTGGTTTTGATTTATAATGAATTGATGAAAATATAATCAGATGTAGGCATACTTATTTTCTAATTTACTACATGCTGAGTTGTCATTCATTCCGTGGGTTATCCACACAGAAGATGCACTCTCTAGAAATACCTTTTTGGAATTAATTTTGGGCCAGAGGAATTGAAATGGGGCCTTACGGTTAAATTTACAGTCCAATTGATTTGGAGGGCAAAATTTGGAGCTAGAATGATTTGGAAATATAAAATTTGGCCCAACAATATAAGGTTTCAAGAGATTGGACTTATAGGGGCCAAACGATTAATGTGTAGGCCAATGAGCCCAAGTAAGGTCCATTAGGCTATAGAGTGCTCTAAAGCCTTGAAGAGGTTTCTAAAAGGTGAGGTGCGTGGATGCTTCTAAAGTTCTAATTGGACCAACATAGTAAATAAATAATAATAATAAGAGAAATGATACTCACTATTTTCAAATATCCTTTTTTTTTTAGCATTCTCTTTTACGTTGCACATTTACATTCATTTTTTAAAAATTAAAAAAAAAAAACAAAAAGAATACTGAAAAAAATGGATATTTGAGAATGCTTAGTACTATTTCTCGTAATAATAAGGAAACAAATGGTCCAAAGATCATGTGAATTTTGGAAACTATCCCATAATAGCGGTGGGTCTGGCATGGGAGATGGATTTTTCTCAGGTGGCAGGTGGTTTCTCTATGAAATTGTCTGAAGAGAGGTGAGAGAATAAAAGGTAAATGAAGAGATTTTTTAGTCGATGCCTGTTAGATTTGGTGTGCTACGGTGTTTTGTTAACATTTTATTGTTTTTGTCCAACCTGACTTGTTATGTTCTCATTGGAGGGTGCAAAAGGCTTGGGTTGTGCCAAACCTTTATAGAAGTCATTATTAAAGTATAAATGAGATGTGGTATCATCCTCCCACGAATTATTAGTCTTTTTTTTTTTTTTTTTTATTATTATTATTAAAGTGGAACTCACATAAGTCATATTCCTATAAATTAAATGATAGGAACAAAATAAAAACCAACATTTCTCTGTCATAACGGGAAAGCATTTTTCTTTGACATGACTAAACCTAATGAAATGCATTTTAACTGTTTCAATTTCAACCATGCGAGCGGATATTAATCGCAATTATTCGCTATCCATTGTTCGTATATGCGGATGCGGATAACGATTTTATTGTATGCGAAAGCGGTTAATAATCATATCACCACACATTTACATTAATAAATCACCAACATGACTTTGTTTTGGTGTTTAATATCAAAAGACATGGTTTTGGATTAGGTATAGAACTATGTTTAGGTTTTTATTTTCTCTCATCTCGCATCTCACATACTCACACCCATACCCATGCCATAACATTAAGACTTAAAAAAACTAAAACAAATTAATTCAAAACATTAAAACCATGCCAAAACTATTTTTAAAATCACTTAAAATATGTCCTAATAGAGACTCAAAGAAGGTTCAAAAGACTAAAATATAAACAAAATGCCACATTTCATAGGATTTGGCTTTTATGCGGTAGTGAAAACTACCGCATAGATGCTGTAGTTCAAAATGGTACAGTTTTGAACTGCAACAGTTTTGGGTACTGCGCCTGCAATAAAAACGGCACTACAGCATTAATAACTCTTTTGCACGCCTGGAGCTCTTCTGCACGCTTGGAATCACGCCGTTACAAACGGAAAACCATGTTTAAGCTTACCAGTAGTCCTCACAAGAGGCAAACCATGTTTTAGAATCCTCCTTCTTTTTTCATTTTTTTTTTCATTTTTTAATTTTTTTTAAGAACTTTTAGAATCCTCTTATGTGTGCAAAACGTTTGATATTTTCACTGGAACTTTGCCACTTTGGTCTCTTTTAGTTTTTTTTAGGAATTTTCAGAGTCGGCCTTTTTTTTTTTTTTTTTTTTTTTTTTGCAGGTTTCTTCCTCTGGAACTTTGCTCTGTTATTTTCACTCGATCTCTAAGAGGCAACTACTACTTGCCTCCATAAAACTTTGCTCTCTGTTTTTGACTTTAACAGAAAAAAATGCAATTGCATTTTATCAATGTTTTTTATGGCACAAACTATACACACTTAACTCTAAACATAAAATCATCATAATTTTTGTTGTAGAGAAACAGTTGTAATGACATCAAACGTAAAATCATCGTAATTTTGCTGGGTAGCTGGAAATAGAGAGTCTGAGCAATGTAAACTCGATGCCATTCTTTTGCTTGTATTCACCTTGAATATGCATATTAAAAAAACAAAAAACACAAGGCCTGGGAGCAGTTTTAGAGCCTTTGGACGAAAAAAAATAACACAAGACATTACCGTTTGCACTGTAATGGCGTGATTCCCGGCGTGGAAAAGAGCTCAATTTTTAATTAATGTTGTAGTACTGTTTTTATTGCAGGCGCACTATCCAAAACTGTTGTAGTTCAAAACTGTACCGTTTTGAACTACAGCATCTATGCGGTAGTTTTCACTACCGCATAGAAGCCAAATTCCATTTCATAATATGCAGATAGCAAATAATAACTGCATTCAATAACTACAATAACCGTGCAAATGCGGTTAATAATCATTTATACTAATGTGAATGCAAGTAGGAATACCTAAAAAGTGATAACCAATATACAATCCCTTGGAAAATGATAGTGGCTCTTGGCATAGGAAACACATTCATTGGAAGGAGAAAGCATTTCTAGTCTTTCAGCAAAGCTGAGTGGACTTTTCAATCAATAGTAGGGGTGTCAAAAAAAAAAAAAAATTGGGTACCAATTGGGAAACCAGGTACCAACGGGTAACTAGAAAATCGGTTCTAGTTTAAGTTTTTGGCACCCGATTATAACCGGATAACCAGGTATATATATAAAATAATATATTTTTTTTATTTTTAATTTTAATTTTTAAGGCATTTTTAAACATTGAAATTTTTATGACATTTGTAAACATTGGATTTTAAGGGCATTTTTAAACAATGAAGTTTTAGGACATTTTTAAACATTGGATTTTTATTTTTTTTAGGCCTAAAAAGTCAAAAATAGTGATTTTTTAAGGATCCTTTTAGGATTTTTTAGGTTTTTTTTTTTTTTTTTTTTTTTGGGAACAATCACAACAAATCCCACCTTATTGGGACAAAAATGCTAATTGCGTTTTTAAAAAATAGGCAAAAAATTATTAAATTAAGCACAAAAATTAGACTCAACCTCAAATAAGCCCTAAAATTATGCACAATACCTAAAATAAGCCTTTTTTTTTTTTTTTTTTTTAAAGAAACCGGTTACCAGGTTTGAATAACCGGTTACCAACCGGAACCGGCCGGTTATTGTATAACTGGGTAACCGGTTCCGATTTTTTTATTAACCCTAGTTCTAATTCCTAGTTTTGGCCAATAATCGAGAACCCGGGTTGACACCCCCAATTTTTCAACCACAACTTTAGTTAGATTTTGACAATTTGGGACAAGAAAATTATTAAAGGATATATATAACTTCAAATGGATAAGTAATCTTTTAAACCACATATTGATAAATCAAACTAGGCATGAACAAGAAAATAAAAGTACACAGTTAATTAACTCCCCCCAAAAAAAAATAGCAATTACTTCAAGAAGGAAGCCAAACGTTTGATCAAATTCTTAGAATTCTCACTCCCAAATAGCAGGACATGGAAAGCGTGATCTTCCCCGTCCACTTGAACAAATTCAGCTTCTCCTTCCCACTTGCTTTTCTTGATTTCATCATAGTAAACAACACCTCTATCCCTCAGCTCATCCTTCTCGGCCACCGCCACCAGCAGCCGTGAACACCCAAGTCCAGCCAAGCTGGGCGCTCCCGGGCCGGTCGGATTGATCATCGGATTATCAATACCGCCAGGCGCCGCTTCGTAAGTAAAGTTCCAGACAACCTGCGGCAAAGCTTTGTCATGTCCTTCACTAGGCTCCGACCCTACCGGCTCCGACCCCCAGAAGTAAGGGTGGGTAAGAAAAGCTCCTAAAATCTTAACACCTCCACGCAAGCTCTCCGCGCCGGCTCGCATGACAGTGTTGTGAGCGATGGTGGCTCCTGCACTGTCACCGCCAATAAAAACTCGTTTAAAGTCGCCGTGATTAACCAGCCACGGCTCTTCATTGACATCATTGTTGTCGTCAGTAGAGTTGGAAGCGGAAGCTGAAGCGACCCATTGGAGGGCAGCCCAGCTGTCTTCGAAGGCGACAGGGAGGCGGTGCTCGGGGGCTAGCCTGTACTCCACCGAGACAGCAACAACTTGAGCTTGGGCGACCAGACTGTTGAGGAACTGCTGGTGGTCGGAGGAGAAGGCGGATTCTATGCAGAAGCCTCCACCGTGGTAGTAGACCAAGATGGGGAGCTTTTGAGCCGTTTGGTCGAGTTTAGGGAGGTAGAGACGAGCGGAGATGGAGGGGTTGTGTGAAATGGTGATGTCCTTGGATGAGACTCCGGTTAGTGGGTCTTGAGCCGATGGGGGCACATAAGGAGTGCCGATGAGTCGCTCAACCGAGCCGTCCTTGTAGATACGGACGAAAGGGAGAAGCTCTGTGTCTAGCTCCTTCGGAATGGAACCCATGTGAGAGAGGTGTTGATTCTATTTCTGTTGAAGTACGGGGAATGTGAAGGTATGCAGTTATACAATATATAATAGCTGGGGGTGCAAAGCCTGGCGCCTGGCGGGCATTTTCTAGCCTTAGCTACCTTTCTCTGCCTATATCCCAATTCTCCTTAAGATTTAGCATCCGTACGTGAAAGTTGATGCCTTTTAGAGAAAAAAAACAAGGCCTTGAAAGTTTGTTGTACTAGAATTTTATAATTCTCCGAGATTCCGGACGGTGGAAGTTGGTCAAGTTGTCAACTCTAAAAGTCTTCGATTGAAAACAAGTTTGAGACACTTTTGACCAACAGAATTCCCGTGTCCCTTCACGTTGCTCTAGTAATGCGGTCTTTTTAGAGAGGACTAGGTTATTTTTTTACCAATTTTTAAATATTTGGATTTTTTTTTTTAATTGTATTTTTTGTTTTGTTTTGGGTTTATTATTTAGGAGTCAACTCCTTTTTATTTTATTTTATTTTGATCCCATGTAACATTTTCCTAATTTGCTTCTAAAAAAATATCGCCTTTTTAAGGTAGCATGGGATTTTAATTTTAGGTGAAAAAAGAAGGGTTCAGAATAGACAAGAAAAATATAAAAGTTCAATTATAAATAAAATATCCAGCCAAATAAGGGTATAGTTGTGATGATGAAATTTTTTTTGGACAGACGGACAGGTGGGTGATGAGCACTTCCAAAATAGGAAAAATAGTCACTAAAAATTAATCAATTGTCAGGTGGACAGAAAACATTTAGATGTTAAAGTTAATATATACATTGTTTGACAAAATAACCAATGGTGAGAGTATTTGAGCCTCATCTTTCTTTGAAGAGAGTGTTCCTTTTTAACTTGAGAGGCTACTATATATGGCCTTTAGATACTTGTCATGGGGTGGGTTGAAGTTGTTTAATCAATTGCACAATTATATTCAAAGTAGTATGGTGTATGAGTGGGTTCACCTATCATTATATCCTCAACAAACTAATATGTTGTTCATGCACAGTCCATCTCCCTAATTTTTCTAGGATGAATGTAAGATTTATAGGTTTAGTGCATGGCTACTGCTCAATATTTCCTTTTTACACAAAGGAAATTCATCGAAGTAGGTAGAGATAAGCACTACTAAGAGTCTATTTAGAATTGTGTTAAAATTTAAAAAAATATTTTTAGTACCTAAAAATTTGTCCCAAACAAAAAATCGAATATATTTAGTAAAAAATTATAAAAATATTTCTTTCACTTTTTTATTTTATAAATGGCCAAAACGAAAAATCAAAAAAGAATTAAAATTGAGAGAGTAGAAAAAATTTATCTATTCAACCTATAGCTGGCTATTCTTACATAGGGAGAAAACAGAAAGGAAAATCAAGAAAGTTGGTGCTAGAATAAAATCATCATTAATATTATTATCCTTTACCAATATATTATGAGGAATGTTACAAAAACATTTTACAAAAAAAAATTTACAAACTGATGTGTATAACACGATTGAGTTTCTCAAAATTTGAATTTATCTCATATCTAATCATGTTGTGCCAAATCAGTTTGTAAATATATATATATATATTTTTTTTTCTGTAAAATGTGTTTATAAGCCTAACATTTTTCATATATTATAGGTTAAGGATCCCTTCAAATAGCCATTTATCATTTTTCTTGCTGTGGACTATTTGGTTCATATCATTGGAAGTAGGTAGTGGAGTATGGTGGTTGGAGGTCGTGAGAGAGCTAGGGATAGCCAATTTCTTTAACTTTCTGTTTTTAATGTGATATAAAAATGAAAGTAGTTTCTTTAGTGTTTTGTGTATTGACTTGCTTGTAAAAATTATTGTTTTGAAAATAGAAGTAAGAAGAAAGAATGGTTTAACAAAAAAAATTGTTCAAAATCAATGAAATTGACTCAAGAGTCGTATTGTTAGGAGGATCTTATTTTGATTTTTCGTATTCATGCAATTAACTTGACAATGATTATAGGATTTCATTCTTACCTTTTATCATTTTGGTTATAAACCTTGAAACAAAAAATGCAAAATCAGTATATGTGGTAGACCTGATTTACAATTAGCTCATTGTAGGGTAACATTTAAACTGTTCCTCACTAGGGCCAAGGAATTCGAACAGTGGTCAACAATGTGAAAAACATTCTACTTACCAAGACGACCATAAGAAACCCATTTATTGATTCTTGGATATAAGCAAATGAAACTCATTTACTTTGAATGTAAATAAGATCCACTCTATTTGAAGTTAAATGAAAATAAGTCATTTTATGATTAAGATTATATTTTACAAATCTAACTAGGTACATAATGCCACATGGTTAAGATAAATGACAAAACATCATACATATATATAGCTTATATAAAAAATTAGGTGCAAAAAAATAATAAAAAACCTCTATTATGCACCTTCTAACTTAGTAAGTTAGATCACTCCATGAGTCCATGGAACCAAAATCCCCTCTTAAATGCAGAACTTAATTTTATTAAAATAAAAAATTCACAATTATTTTACTCATATCCCATCATCCCATGAACTAGAACTAATGTGGTAGTGTTCATTAGCCATTAAAAAAGCACTTGTTAAAAGAAAAATTCAAAAGATTTAATAGACACTATCACTTCAACCTAGTTAAGTGAATAAGTGCAGTATTTCCCGTTACTAAGTTCAATATGCAAACTCAGAAATCTATTTCCAAAATAAAAACCCAAAACCATCAAATTGTACGCTCTCCAATTTCAAGGATTCTAGTGCCTTTGGGACGCAGGATTAGTCTGCTCTTAACATTCTTAATTTGTTGGTTCTCAATAAAAAAAAAAATGGAGTCAGAGAAAAAATGTCTTTCAGGAGAATAAGCATAATGTTTAACGTAATACATCATATCCCAAGCATTGAGGAACCTAATAGACTCCGTCGCAGGGGCTTTAATTGATAATTCTCTCCGAACAATTTCTCTCAATCTTTACAGAAGAAATCAATGGCAATACTATAAAGGTAGCCTTCAAAGTGAACTTAAGCAGCCTACTATTATTGCACAAAGATGCCAAATTCCCTACACTTGAGACAACACATTAAGTCATATAACTATCATAGTGCATAAAAATAGTAATATTCGTGAAGGTAATATTGTCACACAAGAAACTTACAGCGTATTCACAAGCAACAGGACTCTGGCCTCAGAAAGTTTAGGAACCTCACTACAATCAACAAATTAGAACCTTCGACTGGCTCGTCAACAAGAACTACCATTTCTGTACATCGTATTTGGTTAGAGATCAAGAATAGAAGGGCAGCAATCTACAGCCGCAAGTCATGTAGGTTATGCTTAGTAAGAGCTTTAGCAAAGTAATTACGAATCTCTGGTATTATACGCTGAATCAGATGAGAGTGCCTGCAAATTCCAGCATTAAGGACAATTTAAGCAGATGCCAAATAAATTTGAGTCTAGAGCTTTAGCTGACGATGAATATAAATTCTAGGTCCGTTTGATGAAGGGTTTTGGCAAGGCAAAGGCAACCCCACTTATTTATTTTTCTAACATTCTCTTCCTTTTTACGTCACATCAATCACTTTTTTATTACTATTCAAATAAAAAAACCACTACTAAACAAAATTTTTTCATTTTTCCATACCAAATATTCTTACTTTTTTATTTTTTTTTTAAAAAAAACATTCTTACTTTTTTTTTTTTCTTTTTCTTTTTTTTTTTTTTTTTCACATCAATCAATTTTTGTTACAGTGTAAAACCAATGCCATCAAAAACGTTTGTCAAACACACCCTATGCAATCATTCTATACATGGAATGCAATCGAAAAGTTCAAAATATCTACGGCTTGCCAGCTAAAAGTTGAGGATCCTAGCTTCTGTGATACTACATATGCTAGAATTCTTAACAATATTGGGAATTTGTCACTATTTATAAAAACAGCTTTATTGAATTCTTAATCGGTCTCTCTTTTTTGATTTATACTAAAACAAACAAACCCTCTTACTGTTATGTTTTAAACTAATGAGGGTTATAACAAAGCTTTAGCCATAACTTTCATCATGGGTGTTTATTTCTTTCCCATCTCCCAATTGTTCTCCCATCTTTTTTCGCAACATAATTTTTTCTCTCTTTTCTCTTTTTAAGGGATGAAATGTATCTCAAACCTATATATTCAATTGGATCTCCGTTTCAAAACAGAAAGCATAACCAATTCAAAAAGTTCCAATATCTATCAGCATGCTTCACCACTTCCTACATATATTCAAGGAATATAATTTGACATTTAAGATCTAAACTAATGTCCGGTGAGCAAGCTAACGTCACAAGCAATAATGTAGCTAGGACTATGTGCATGTGCAAGTACGTGGGAAGAAAAGCAGTCTTAGAACCCACACGTCGCTAAAGGTGTTCATTAAATGATCTTATTCTTTATATGATTACCTCCCATAAAACTTGGAAAAGTTCCCGAAATTATTCAGACTTTTTCTCAATGATTTAAATAGTAAACAAGAAGCAAACACTATAGTTTTTTGTTTATTTGAAATTGCCAATGGAAGATTTAAGAAAAGCAGGAAAAAGACAGGTTGAAAGGAGTAGATACCCAGGCCTAGCACTCAATTTATCAAACTGCTCCAAGATAAACAGGATGCATGTGTGTCTCAATGACATCGCATTGAAGGCTTCTGAAAGTTCGTACATGCTTGATACATTCTCCAATGATATATCCTGAGATTTATATTGAATAGTCATAAAACAGCCACTTCACCATCCAAAAACGCATATATATATATAGGTGTATCTGTGTGTGAACCAACATCCCTAGCTCACCTGTGCAATAGTATACTCACAAAGTCGCTTAAGTCCCTCCAAGAGATACTGATCAGCAGCTCTGAGGAGATCTTGTGCTATATCTAATGCAACATCTACAGATCCAGTGTATATGAATCTGTAGAAAATGAAAAGTCAGTAAACTAAAAAAGCTCACCAATTACAGTTTTATCAAAAAGGAAACTACAGTGCATTAAACCTCATCATCAAGTAGAAAACCTCCCATCTAATATTTGGAATCTCAATGTCCCTTGCGTCCTTTTCCTGTAATACATATGTAACGGAATAAATTAAATTGTGTATTAACCAACACATCCATCAAAATTTACATTCGAATTCACATTAAGAAAGAGACTAAAAGCTTAAAGAGCACAAAAACCAGAATCATCCGGATTTACATCAAGTCACTTGTGAAACCAAAGGAAGTTCAATAATGCAGCTCTCTTTTGGGGGGAAGGAATAATGTATGGTCAAACACAATATATAGATACTCACCCGGTAACCACCATCAAACATTGCACGGAATGCATCTGAAGAAGCAAGTAGGCAGATTCTGTGAGCATTGAACCGTCTACCTGCAACAGAAAAGGCAAAGACACCTAAGTATTCAATGAGCTCATCAGTGCTAACGAAAGTTTTATCACTGCAATCACATTACTCAGAATGTTTCCCAAAATTATGCAGCACAGCTTGAAGTAGATCAAACTCATGAAAATAATAATTTTTCAAACCTTCAACTAGAAATGTAACATCAGACAATGTAGGATTGTTTACATAGTCCTTCCCTAGGTAGACCTGCAGGAACGTATTGTCCGTCATCATAGGCAATTCAAACCAAAGTCAAATTTCAAGAAATT